>NW_027443435.1:504090-869090 GCF_048569485.1 Anomaloglossus baeobatrachus | reverse complement strand
GGCTGCGTCGGTCGGGGGAGCGCTCTGACTCCAGGCCCCGCGCCTGGCAAACTCCCCACCGGGAGCTGCGGGAGAGGCCAGAGCGCATACCCGCAACCGGAAGGGGTCCCCGAGCCACAGTTCGCGCATCGCTCGGAGTACCGGTTCGTCGAGCGGAGCGTTCGAAGTCTGGAGAGGCGCTCTTCTCTCACATATATCTCCCGGAGGCGTGGGATGAAGTGTCTTTGGGCGGTTAAGAGCCCCCCCGCGTAAGCCGGGTCGGTCCCGCGAACTACCCGCCCTCCTGGAACTGCCGGGCGGACGCGGCAGGCAAATTCGACCTCATCCCGGTTCTACAGATTTTTTTGCTCCTTTGGCTCCCCCTCTCCCAACTGCCGGGGAACATTGGGAGAGATTGTCTGGAGCCCCGCTCGGGCCCCCGAGGGCCCCGACACCCCCCCGGATGATGGAAGTCTGACGGAATTTTTTTTTTTGACCGATTTCTCCCAACTGCCGGGGAACATTGGGAGAGATTGTCTGGAGCCCCGCTCGGGCCCCCGAGGGCCCCGACACCCCCCCCGGATGATGGAAGTCTGACGGAATTTTTTTTTTTGACCGATTTCTCCCAACTGCCGGGGAACATTGGGAGAGATTGTCTGGAGCCCCGCTCAGGCCCCCGAGGGCCCCGACACCCCCCCCGGATGATGGAAGTCTGACGGAATTTTTTTTTTTGACCGATTTCTCCCAACTGCCGGGGAAGATTGGGAGAGATCGTCTGGAGCCCCGCTCGGGCCCCCGGGGCCCCGTCACCTCCGGAAGGTCGCGGGGGCCTGAAACTTTCCAGTTTTCATCCAGGCGCCGAGGGCAGTAGGGCGAGAGCGCCCGGGGCCCCTCGGGCCCCCGGGGCCCCGTCGCCTCCGGAAGGTCGCGGGGGCCTGAAACTTTCCAGTTTTCATCCAGGCGCCGAGGGCAGTAGGGCGAGAGCGCCCGGGGCCCCTCGGGCCCCCGGGGCCCCGTCACCTCCGGAAGGTCGCGGGGGCCTGAAACTTTCCAGTTTTCATCCAGGCGCCGAGGGCAGTCGGGCGAGAGCGCCTGGGGCCCCTCGGGCCCCCGGGGCCCCGTCGCCTCCGGGAGGTCGCGGGGGCCTGAAACTTTCCAGTTTTCATCCAGGCGCCGAGGGCAGTAGGGCGAGAGCGCCCGGGGCCCCTCGGGCCCCCGGGGCCCCGTCACCTCCGGAAGGTCGCGGGGGCCTGAAACTTTCCAGTTTTCATCCAGGCGCCGAGGGCAGTCGGGCGAGAGCGCCCGGGGCCCCTCGGGCCCCCGGGGCCCCGTCGCCTCCGGGAGGTCGCGGGGGCCTGAAACTTTCCAGTTTTCATCCAGGCGCCGAGGGCAGTCGGGCGAGAGCGCCCGGGGCCCCTCGGGCCCCCGGGGCCCCGTCGCCTCCGGAAGGTCGCGGGGGCCTGAAATTTTCTAGTTCTCATCCAAGCGCCGAGGGCAGTCGGGCGAGAGTGCCCGGGGCCCCGCTCGGGCCCCCGGGGGCCCCGGCACCTCCGGAAGGTCGCGGGGGCCTGAAAATGTTCAGGTTTTATCCAAATCACGGGGGGAATCAGTCCAGAATTCGCCCGGGGGCCCCCCGGACAAAAAAACAAAGAAAACGCACACGCGATTTCGATGCGTTTTTGCCTGTGAACTTTCCCTCGTGGCCCTAGGGGCCCAGGCATGCCAACGAGGGGTTCCCCTTTGAGCTCCGTGGGTGTCAGCGGGGCATGCGCGAAAAACAATCCGGGCTCGACTTCCACGCGTACGGATGGCAGTCTGGGGTCCCCCGGACAAAGAAACGCACACGCGATATCGATGCGTTTTGGCCCGAGAACTTCCCCTCGGGGCCCAGGCACCAGCGGGACACGCGCGAAAAACAATCCGCGGCTCGGGAGTCCTCCGGCATAGTCAGCGCTCGCTGACTACGGAAGTCTGAGAATGTTGAAAATTATTCAAAGTCCCAAGGACTCTCTGGCGAGATTGCCTGGAGCCCTTTTCGGATACAGGGGGCTGCCGACGCCGGTCAGATCTCGGAAGTCTGCAAAATTTCTCTTTTTTTTTTCTAAGTCCCGTTTCCCTCGTGCACTCAGTCTGCCACAGGATAGGATTAGATACCCAGCTCTGGAGACAGTATCACACGATAGGATTAGATACAGCTCAGCAGATGGTATCACACAGGATAGGATTAGATACACAGCTAAGCAGAGGGTATCACACAGGATAGGATTAGATACACAGCTAAGCAGAGGGTATCACACAGGATAGGATTAGATACCCAGCTCTGGAGACAGTATCACACAGGATAGGATTAATACATGGCTCAGCAGACAGTATCACACAGGATAGGATTAGATACCCAGCTCTGGAGACAGTATCACACAGGATAGGATTAATACATGGCTCAGCAGACAGTATCACACAGGATAGGATTAGATACTGTCTGCTGAGTTGCTGTATCACACAAGAGAGGATTAGATACATGGCTCAGCAGACAGCATCACATAAGACAGGATTAGATACACGTCTCAGCAGGCAGTATCAAATAGGAGAGGATTAGATACACGGCTTAGCAGACAGTATTACATAGGACAGGATTAGATACACGGCTCAGCAGATGGTACCACACAGGACAGGATTAGATACACAGCTCCGAAGACAGTATCACATAGGACAGGATTAGATACACGGCTCAACAGGCAGTATCACATAGGAGAGGATTAGATACACAGCTCAGCAGACCATATCACACAGGATAGTATTACATACAGCTCAACAGACAGTATCACACAGGATAGGATTAGATACCCAGCTCTGGAGACAGTATCACACGATAGGATTAGATACAGCTCAGCAGAGGGTATCACACAGGATAGGATTAGATACACAGCTAAGCAGAGGGTATCACACAGGATAGGATTAGATACCCAGCTCTGGAGACAGTATCACACAGGATAGGATTAATACATGTCTCAGCAGACAGTATCACACAGGATAGGATTAGATACTGTCTGCTGAGTTGCTGTATCACACAAGAGAGGATTAGATACATGGCTCAGCAGACAGCATCACATAAGACAGGATTAGATACACGTCTCAGCAGGCAGTATCAAATAGGAGAGGATTAGATACACGGCTTAGCAGACAGTATTACATAGGACAGGATTAGATACACAGCTTAGCAAACAGTATGACACAGGATAAGTTTAGATACCGCAACTCAGCAGACAGTAACACATAGGAGAGGATTAGATACACAGCGCCGGGGGAGGGGCACCGGTACTCACACACTACTTTGCATGCATGCCTGCAGCGGCTGCAGCAAGGAGAGCAGGGGTAAGTGGGGGGCTGTCAGTGGAGACGGTAGCAGCGGCAGAGGGGGTAGGGGGTCGGTACGCACATGCTCTGAATAAACGCACATAAACAAATACACACACACAGCTCTGCTGCATGGATGCCGGCGGTGGGGGAAGTGCGGGGCTGGGTAGAACGGGGGGAGGGGGTGTCATTGCAGACGGTAATCTACCGCTGCACGACGCTCCAGCTGTCGGTAACGGCACTATTTTAGGATCTGTTGATGGTACTGCTTGCTCCTTCAGATCCTGGCTGTAGGGGAAAAATGCAGCCCAGCCCAAAGCGTGGGCTATGGAAAAATGGCGGCTGAACACACCCACGGCTGTGAATTGGGCAGCCCACATAGGCGTTACCATTTCAATTGTAACAGAACTAATGGGGCAAGGAAAAAAAAGAAAAGCGAACAAGGTCCAATAATAAATGATTTTTATTCCAAGGAACAATTATAGGTACAGGATATGTAATAGGGTGGTGAACAATTACTCAATCAGCAATACATATCGTAGTAGGTATAGCCTGTGTAATCCCCAAAAAGAATCTCAACGATAATAGGAGGTTATGCTAATTTCACATACCTCATAACAATTAATGTGTTAATATATCCACAAGCTATGTACGTTCATTCAAATGCGAAAATATAGCAGTTATTGACAGAAAAATGTATTATTTGAACAACAAGAGCTGATGGCAAACAATCACCATCACAATAGATGAATTACACTTAATAGTTAGGGTACACGACAATTTGTCTATTTGCATAGCAATTAATAATAGAATAATTACATAAACAACAGGAGTTGTCAAATAAGCACCATCACAACAGAAGAATTACATAATAGTAATAGAAGTGCACAACAATTAGTCTATTTGCACAGAATTTAAGCATAATGGTGAAAATTAGCCACACAGCTCGTGGTATTACACTGTCTCAACCTATATAATAATAATAGCAAGATATCTGTTAAATAGAGAAGGCTGTAAATTCGTAACCACTATTAGAATAAACAATTTGCAATGGCTATAATTAATATAAGTGCTAAGCACTATTTATATGTACAGCTAATAGCAAATAAATTACTATATTTAGATTAGCCACATAGTTTGAAAGGCGTGGAACCTGACAGCAAAATCAGCTGGAGATGATTAAGGTTATCCACTGCATAAAAAAAACATTATATGCATGGCCACAATGAAGGCAGCAAAGACTAAAGCTGGTGTCACACATAACGACGACGACAATGACGTCGCTGCTACGTCACCATTTTCTGTGACGTTGCAGCGACGTCCCGTCGCTGTCGCTGTGTGTGACATCCAGCAACGACCTGGCCCCTGCTGTGAGGTCGCCGGTCGTTGCTGAATGTCCAGCTTCATTTTTTGGTCGTCACTCTCCCGCTGTGACACACACATCGCTGTGTGTGACAGCGAGAGAGCGACGAAATGAAGCGATCAGGCGCCGGCACTGGCAGCTGCGGTAAGCTGTAACCAGCGTAAACATCGGGTAACCAAGGGAAGACCTTTCCCTGGTTACCCGATGTTTACGCTGGTTACCAGCCTCCGCTCTTGCTGCCAGCGCCGGCTCCTGCACTGTGACATGTGGCTGCAGTATGCATCGGGTAATTAACCCGATGTGTACTGTAGCTAGGAGAGCAAGGAGCCAGCGCTAAGCAGTGCGCGCGGCTCCCTGCTCTCTGCACTGTGACATGTAGCTGCAGCACACATCGGGTTAATTAACCCGATGTGTACTGTACCTAGGAGAGCAAGGAGCCAGCGCTAAGCGCGGCTCCCTGCTCTCTGCACATGTAGCACAGCGACGCTATGATCGCTGCTTCTGCTGTGTTTGACAGCTAAGCAGCGATCATAACAGCGACTTACAAGGTCGCTGTTACGTCACCGAAAATGGTGACGTAACAGCGACGTCGTTGTCGCTGTCGCTTAGTGTGACACCAGCTTAACAAAAGATACATACTTGGAGACAAAATTAATCGCTATCTGCTACGGAGATATAAAGCAGCGTGATAGTTATAAACCTAGCAGAATAGAACCAAAATGGCTGAGAGTGTGATAGCTCCTACGCCCGACGGCCGTTTAGAAAACCTTCGTCAGGGGACAGGGTCGGAATCCAACTACTATCACCTATGTCCACGAGGTGCCGTAAATTGAGCCTGCACTGTCGTGCTAAAACTTGGAATGTAAAATGGCAGCCCCCATTGCCAGATTTCCAGGATTATATAAACTGAAAGACATCTTTATTTAAAGCAAGATAACATTATAACTGCATGTTATCTTACAAGTAATCATTGTTTGGATTATAGAAATCTGTGACACCTTACCTTTAAGGCTAGTTTCACACTTGCGTTGATTTGCATCCATCACAATCAGTTGTGTGACTGATGCAACGGATGCATTGCAGATAGTGACACAACGGCCAGCTTTTGTGAATGATCAGCTGATCGCTGAGAAAAGCCGGGCGATCGGCTGATCGCTGAGAAAAGCCGGGCGATCGGCTGACCGCTCAGAACAGCCGGGGCGATCGGCTGATCGCTGAGAAAAGCCGGGCGATCGGCTGACCGCTCAGAACAGCCGGGGCGATCGGCTGACCGCTCAGAACAGCCGGGTGATCGGCTGACCGCTCAGAACAGCCGGGCGATCGGCTGACCGCTCAGAACAGCCGGGCGATCGGCTGACTGCTCAGAACAGCCGGGCGATCGGCTGACCGCTCAGAACAGCCGGGCTATCGGCTGACCGCTTAGAACAGCCGGGCGATCGGCTGACCGCTCAGAACAGCCGGGCGATCGGCTGACCGCTCAGAAAAGCCGGGCACTGGGTGATCAGCTGATTGCTCTCAAAAGCCAGGCGATCAACTAATTATTCGGCTGCCGAGAGAGAGAGACATTGATTTCAAGTATTAAACACGAGCTGAGCATGCGCAGTGAAAAGAAAAAAAAAAAAGGATTCCGCTGCTCAAAAAACGCTACAAGCTGCGTTCCTGCCGCCCGACGGTCAGTTGTTCTACGACTGATCCGTCACGCGGCGGATGCAACGCAGGGCCATCAGTTGCAATCCGTCGTCCATACAAGTCAATGAGGAAAAAATGGAATCCTGAAAAATATTTTGCAGGATACCGTATTTCCTCAAGGCGACGCATTGCAACTGATACAGAACAATGCAAATGTGAAACCAGCCTAACAAAGAAACTGAAACTATACAAGTCATTATCTAAAGTAAACAGAGGTCTCTGCTGCATTACACCAGGGGAGACACAGTACAGGCTCTTACACAAAGGCAAAATGGAGGGTGGATTTAACAAAATAGATTTTGCTCTCATTAAAGCAATACACAAATGGATGAATAAAGAGTACAACTTGGCTATAAAAAAAAACCTTTATTCTCCCATCAAAAATTAGAAAAAAAGAAATGTGTAAAAAGATGAATAGTTTGTAAATGATCCATCATAAAAAGTACACAACCGTAATGACTCATGAAATGAACTCTATTAACAGATAGTAAAAGTCTATTAATATTTACTAAAACAGACATTATATTTATGACTATGGCTTCCCTCCTGTGTGAATTCTCTCATGTGTAATAAGATTTGATTTCTGAGCAAAACATTTCCCACATTCGGAACATGAATATGGCTTCACTCCTGTGTGAATTCTCTCATGTTTAATGAGATCTGATTTGGTGGCAAAACATTTCTCACATTCTGAACATGAATAAAGCTCTCCTGTGTGAATTCTCTCATGTCTAATTAAAGGTGATTTCTGAGCAAAACATTTCCCACATTCTGAACATGAATATGGCTTCAATCCTGTGTGAATTCTCTCATGTCTAATGAGACCTAATTTGGTAGTAAAACATTTGTTACATTCTGAACATGAATATGGCTTCCCTCCTGTGTGAATTCTCTCATGTGTAATAAGAGCTGATTTCTGAGCAAAACATTTCTCACATTCTGAACATGAATATGGCTTCCCTCCTGTGTGAATTCTCTCATGTGTAATAAGAGTTGATATCTGAGCAAAACATTTCTCACATTCTGAGCATGAATATGGCTTCTCTCCTGTGTGAATTCTCTCATGTGTAATGAGTTCTGATTTGGAAGAAAAACATTTCCCACATTCTGCACATGAATATGGCTTCTCTCCTGTGTGAATTTTCTCATGTCTAATAAGATGTGATTTCTGAGCAAAACATTTCCCACATTCTGAGCATGAATATGGCTTCTCTCCTTTGTGACTTTCACTTCCCTTAGCATTCTGTGTTGAACTCCTGGTACCGTCACCTGCCATAAATAAAATTGAAGTTATAAGCTTGTAATAATATAACCTCAAACATACACAGACACACAAAAATCCATACAAATTTCAAAGTGTGTAGCAAAGTTATACTTTAAAAGTCCTATGTGACAGAAAATACCCAAAATGATATAACTTTAAAAACTGCACCATTCGAAATGCTCAAAACGAAATTCAATAAAACGTATCTACAAAAGCATATCCAGGATACTTTGGCATTGCATTACTGCTGTAGAAATATTAGATAAAAGGGATTTGTGCCGCATCCGTCTATCTATTGATTTTCTGCCATACATGGACATTTGTAACGTTATATATTAATCGTATCATTATTTGCATCTGCTATCCTTCGCTGCCATCTTCTGGTCATTGTTGTTATTACACTGTAATTTTATGTTATTGTATCTTGCCATAATACCTTTGAGCGGTAATCCCTCCTTCTTCAGGCCTGGCTTCCTGTGGGGGACGTTTTTTTTTGCCTTGTTGGAACCTCATGCTTCAGGAGTGGAGAAAGGATTCTCTTGTTACCTTTTATCTGGTGCGCCTATAACAGCTTTAATCATCAGTGCTAACTTCACCTCATCTTCATCCTTTCATCATCTCTGACATCTCCCTTCTTCGAGTTATTGTTAATAAAGACTGTTGACTTATCACGACATCATCCTTCCCACAACTGCGCAAAGTCGTTGAGGCCTAGGAGCACCGATTAGTGAGTAACGCTATCCGCCATTGTTTATATAGAGATCTGTGATCAAATCTCAGTCACATCTCATCCACATATATCGGTGGCAGAATAGTAACAAGAGACCTAAGCCTAAAGTGTCCGTACGCATATACATCGTCTGCTAGCAAGTCTTTACCGTCCGCCATCTTACCTAAAGAATGTCCACAAAAAGCACCGTGAACCCATCTGCAACTGAAACGCATCATGTTCCTGACACCGAAGATGCTGCAGGAGCAGAGTCCACACTTACTGCAGAGCAGGACGTACGACCCAAACGTGTATCTAAGCCGACACAAAGAGAGAACCTTGAGACTACTAGAGACGAGTTCCATGATAACCTAGAACCATCTATGGGGCAAAGTTGATCACTATTTAGCAGCTCTTCCTTGCTCCAACAGTGACGCCGCAGAGTTAACCGCCACATTGAATCGTTTATCTGCTGCCTATGACTGCTATCAGAGATTGTCGGCAAGGTACATCTCATTCTTGAGTACTTATGACATGGAAAATGCCCCAGCAGAAATAGATGAAAGGGAAGCTCTTTTCCAAGAAAGGGCCTCATTAGTGCGAGACGCGCAGAATAAGGCAGAGCTCCGCATCGCTTACCTCCAAGAGGCTAGGTCATGTCGTACAACGTTGCCCAAAATCACGTCTCAATCTTCCAGATCATCTCACTCCACGAAGTTGACATTGTCCGACAAGCTACTAGAGATCCGTGCGGCTGCAGAGGAAGCTACAGTAAAAAGCTCCTTTGCTAAGAAGGAGGCTGAAGTGGAAGCAGAAGCCCAAATGGAAGCTAAAAGAAATGAGATGGAAGCTCAGAGAAACAAGATGGAAACTCAAAAGAAATTAAAAATACTCCAAGCAGAAAAGGAAGAAGCAACAGCCCTTGCTAAACTGAAGATCCTTGAACAAGCGCTGGGACAAGATCATAATTCGGACTGACGAAATGGAGGAAAGCTTGACACGCCCAATGGAATAGGTCACCACACATCCATGGAGTGCAACGATATGAAGTCCGCCAGGTGGACTATAACTTGAATAAGTGGAAAAATATCGTCTGATTAAGGACGCTCTTTTGCGTCGGAAACGCGTCAGGGTCTTCTGAATATGGATGGACTTTTTTAATACCATGTGAAAATAAAGAAAGAAATTATTTTACGTTGGATGTGCCGATATTTTTCCTCTTATTCATTATTCGGACTGTCTTATTACAGGAGAAATGGAGGACCCAGTTGAACGCACTACTGACTACGTGCGAAGACATTTAACATCTACACCAACACCACCTCCGTTTCCTAACACGGATGCATCGGCAACCCAAGAGATATCGCCACCTACTGTTGACAAGGTAACTTACAGCACTAACTCACAATTTAGGCCGCAGCCAGCGGACCCATTAGAGACCAAACCGCAGCTTAACCCTTATGCCGCATCATTTCGTCCTGATTTGTCGCTGTCATATAAACCAGAGAACTTACATTTCCCATGGATATCACAAGTTCATCCTGCAGCAATGGCCGGGAGATCGGACATGTCTGACTTCGCCAGATACATGATTCGCCGAGAGTTAATAAATATCCGTCTCTCAAAGTTTGACAACCGTGCCGAGAATTAGAGAGCCTGGAAATCGATCTTTCAAGCAGTGATTCAAGATCTTAACCTAACCGGCAAGGAACAATTGGATTTGCTTGTTAATTGGTTGGGCCCTGAATCAGCAGAGTGCATAAAGACAATATGGGCAGTTCATCTGGACTATTCAGATGCAGGCCTTATTGCAGCCTGGGAGAGGCTGGAAGAAACCTATGGCAGCTCAGAAGCAATAGAATGTGCCTTATTTAAGAGACTGCAAAGCTTCCCAAGGATAACGAACAAGAACAATAGAAAACTTCAAGATCTGAGCGATCTTCTAAAGGAAATAGAATTGGCAAAATTAGACCCACGACTTTCAGGACTGAGCTACCTAGATACTGCTCATGGCGTTAATCCAATAGTGTCCAAATTACCACACGGCATGCAAGATAAAAGGGCAGACCATGGCTCACGATACAAAAGGCAGTATAATGTGTCCTTTCCCCCCTTTTCGCATTTTTCCAGGTTCATCAGTGACCAAGCTCGGAAGAGGAACGATCCCAGCTTCGACTTCACTGAACCTACTCCACCAGCGTCATCATCTTCTACAAGGTATGATAACATCGCCAAACAAAGAGAGTCAAGGAACACAGTGTTCGTGAGAAAGACCGATGTTCCACCTATTGAACCAGACTTCACTGAAACAAATTATGTTACTCCTGCAGTTAAGAACAATAACCGCATGTGCCCTATCCACAAAAGGCCTCACCCACTAAAGGAATGCCGTGGATTCAGAGCAAGGACCTTGCAGAAGCGTAAAAATACCCTCAAGGAGCTCGGGATTTATCAGTGTTGCACCTCTTCAGACCACCTTGCAAGGGACTGCAAGGCAGTCATTAAGTGCGCAGAATGTAGTAGTGACGAACACGTTATATCTATGCATCCCACACCAGCTCCACACAAGTCACAACCTTCCGCATCTAATCCTGCTCAAAAGCATGGCGGGGAGCCACAGGTTCCTAACCCAACTGCAACCGCTGTCACCTCCTCATGCATTGAGTTTTGTGGAAAAGGAACTGGACCTAAATGCTGTGCCAAGGTGTGTCTGATGAAGGTCTATTGAGAAGGACAGCCAGACAAGATCTCCAAAATGTATGCCATAATAGATGAACAAAGTAACCGGTCTCTAGCAAGGCCCAAAGTCTTTGAGATCTTCAACATAGAGACAAACGACCCCATATAACCTCAACACTTGCTCTGGTCGTGTCGAGACTTCTGGTAGGAGAGCCTCTGGGTACATAGTCTCTTCAGTCAAAGGAAACGTGCACATACCCTTGCCAACCCTAATTGAATGTGACCAGATACCTGATAACAGGGAGGAGATTCCCACTCCGGAAGCCGCCCTTCTTCATCGCCACTTGAGCCACCTAGCTAAGGAAATTCCTCCTTTGAACATGAATGCTGAAATCCTAATCCTACTCAGAAGGGACATTCTGAAGGTCCACAAAGTGCGCCAACAATTCAACGGCCCAGATGATGCTCCATTTGCCCAAAGACTCGATCTAGGCTGGGTAATCGTGGGCGACGTGTCTGGATAGAAGTCACGAGACATCCGAAGTCAACGCCTGTAAAACATACGTGCTCCAAAACAGTCGCAAAACTGACTTTAAGCCATGCCCTCGTCATTACTTAGTAATAGAAAGGTTCTCAGATTGCATCCAGGAGCCTGATATCATTCCCACCCCCTACGGCGACTGCTTTGGGAGAACAGTGTTTCGCACGACAAAGGATGACAACAAGGTCGCCTTATCCATAGAAGACAAGGAGTTTCTTAAAATGATGGACAGTGGATTCTTCAAAAATGAATCTGGCCGCTGGGTTGCTCCCTTACCCTTCAAGGCTACAAGGACTAAGCTTCCTAACAATCGTGAACAGGCGTTCTCTAGGTTCATCTCACTGCAGAGAACATTAAAGAACAAGCCTGAAATGAAGGAACATTTCATAGCTTTTATGGACAAGATATTTCGCAATGACCACGCCACGCAGAGCCAGCTCCGCCATTGCAAGCCGATGAAGAATGCTGGTACCTACCTTCCTTTGGAGTATATCATCCATGTAAGCCAAAACAAATCAGAGTGGTGTTTGATTCAAGCACCAAACATGGCGGTGTATCTCTGAATAACGTTCTCCTCACTGGTCCCAACCTGACTAACAACCTAGTGGGAGTGTTCATAAGATTCAGAAAAGAACTGGTCGCCATCACCGCTGACATCGAACAAATGTTCCATTGTTTCATCGTGCGACAAGACCACAGAAATTCTCTCCGTTTCCTATGGCACCGAGACAACGACACGAATAAGGAAATGGTCGAATACCGCATGAAGGTGCATGTGTTCGGCAACAGTCCTTCTCCTGTAGTCGCTACATATGGCCTACGTAGGACGGCCTCTGACGGCGAAATGGAATTCGGGAAGGACAACAGTTTGTTGAAAAGGACTTCTATGCGGACAACGGACTTAAATCCTGCCCACAACGGAAGAAGCTATAGATCTGCTTAAACGGACGCAAGGTATGCTTTCTAAAGCTCATCTAAGGTTACATAAAATTGCCTCAAATAGTGCTGTTGTCATGAAGGCTTTTCACCCTAATGATCATGCCACAGAGTTCCGGGACGTGAATCTAGGCTCAGACAATCCACCAGTACAGAGAAGTCTGTGCCTGAGGTGGAACTTGTTAAAGGACTCCTTCAGCTTTCAAGTCAATGGCGCCGAAAAAACATTTACTAAGCGTGGGGTTCTGTCGGTGGTGAACAGTCTATATGATCTACTGACTATACAAGGCAAGCTTCTGCGGAGACAACTCTCAAAATCCATTAAGGACTGGGATGTACCACTCCCTACGGACAAACAACTAAAGTGCAAGTCATGGAGAGAATCTCTTTGTGCCTTGGATAAGGTCTGCATACCACGCTGTTACATTCCGACATCCCTTTCTATGAGTCATAGGAAGGAGATTCATGTATTTGCTGATGCCTCCAATGAAGCTATTGCAGCCGTTGCTTATTTGAAGGTTACGGACTCTAACAATGAAGCCCATGTTGGATTTCTGTTTAGGAAGGCCAAACTGGCACTTACACCCGAGCTCACTATACCCAGACTCTAGCTCTGTGGGTCTGTACTAGCCGTAGATATTGCAGACTTCATACAAAGTAAACTAGCTATTCACGTGGACTACACAAGATTCTACACAGACAGTAAGGTAGTTCTGGGTTACATATACAACCAGACTAAACGCTTTTATGTCTACATCAGTAACCGCGTCGAAAGAATAAGGAGATCCTCTAAACCTCAGCAATGGCAGCACATTCCATCCCATCTGAACCCTGCGGACCTCGCTACCAGACCAGTGTCTGCTGGTGCCTTCGCAAACTCTTCTTGGTTAACCGGACCAGAGTTCCTTCACAACCAGTGCGAAAAGACTGCCGTTGAAGACAGCTTCAGCATTCAGGATCCAGATGTCGACCCAGAGATTCATCCTGATGTCAACACCTTCATCACCAAATCCAAGGAGAAGGTTGGCTTTAACTGTTGGTGATTTGAGCGGTTCTCAAGATGGACAAGGCTGGTTCGTGTCAATGCAAGGTTAGGCCATATAGTAAAATGCTACCTCAATAAGGACAGTAACACTGATTGCCATGGTTGGCATGTCTGCCATAAGCCTCTTTCTGCAGAAGACATTGTTCTGAGTGAACAGTTTGTGATACGCAATGTGCAGCAAAATGTTTTTCACAAAGAACTGGAATGTATACGTAACAAACAAGACATTCCTAAAAACAGCCCCATTGTCGACTTAAACCCAGTAACGGACGAGAGGGGTTTACTGAGAGTCGGTGGTCGTTTAAACAAGGCTAAGTTGTACGAGGCGGAAAATAATCCTCTAATTATTCCTGGCTATCATCATATCACCACTCTACTAATACGACATTATCATGAAAAAAATCAAACATCAAGGTAGACACTTTACCGAAGGCGCCTTAAGAGCCGCAGGCCTCTGGATTGTGGGAACAAAGACAAGTTTCCCATGTAATTCATCATGGTGTTCAGTGTCGTAAGACAAGAGGAAAACTGCAACAACAACAGATGTCCGAATTGCCTGTTGATAGGACAATTACAGAGCCACCATTTCCCTATGTTGGCTTTGACGTTTTTGGCCCATGGCCAGTCGCTGAACGTCGGACCAGAGGCGGACATGTGGAAAGTAAATGTTGGGCAGTATTGCTCACGTGCATGAGTGTGCAGGCAATACACCTAGAAGTCCAGTTTCATTAACGCCTTAAGACGATTCTTCGCCATTAGAGGACCGGTGAAGCAATTAAGATCAGACTGTGGAACAAACTTTGTAGGCGCCTGTAGAGAATTACAACTGAATTCAACACCGGTCCAGGACTTCCTGACGACCAATCGCAGTTCCTGGGTCTTTAACCCTGCTCACGCCTCTCATATGGGCGGATCATGGGAAAGAAAGAATGATCGGTATTACTTGGCGGATACTGGAATCTATGCTCAAGGACTCAAATCTTTCGAGATTGACACATGAGACCTTGACCACTTTCTTAGCAGAGGTATCTGCTATAGTAAACTCAAGACCTCTTGTTCCCATATCTATGGACACAGAATCTCCCATCATTCTCACTCTTGCAACTCTCCTCACTCAGAAACTTGGTACCGTTCCTAACCCGCCTGAAGACTGTGTCTGGTCACAATTACAAAAGACGGTGGAAGCATGTGCAACATCTGGCGACTTGTTTTTGGAATAGATGGAAGCAGGAGTACCTGACACTCCTCCAAAAACGAAGAAAGTGGCAACAAGTGAAACCAAATTTACAAATAGGACATGTTGTTCTCATGAAAGACCAGAAGGAGGAAAGAAACGCATGACCTATGGGACTTATATCCAAAACCTTTCCAAGTGACGATGGCAAAATGCGCAAGGTCGAAGTGACAGTCGCCAAGCAAGACAAACCCAAATCCTTTATTGGACCTATATCAGAGATTATCCTGCTCATACCGGTTGAGGATTAATTATCCATCCAACCATGGGAACATCTCCAAGTAACTTAGGCTTGGATTACAATTGGGTTGGAGACAGTTTGGCTTATCACGACTTCATTAATCCGAAGATGGGGTTATCCTTTGGACTACTTCCGGAACTTGTTATAGACATTCGTCCACCTTGTTATATTTTGGTTATTGTTGCATTGTATGCATTATTTTCCTTATCTTACAGGTTGAAGTATTCCTCCGTGCACTCCAGGTACATACATCAAATTCGGGACTGTTCGTATAGAGAAATCCAAGGATTTCAGACGGTGAGTGTGCCGCATTCGTCTATCTATTGATTTTCTTCCATACATGGACATTTGTACCATTATATATTTATCGTATCATGATTTGCACCTGCTATGCTTCGCTGCCATCTTCTGGTCATTGTTGTTATTACACTGTAATTTTATGTTATTGTATTTTCCCATAATACCTTTGGGCGGTAATCCCTCCTTCTTCAGGCCTGGCTTCCTGTGAGGGACGTTTTTTTTGCCTTGTTGGAACCTCATGCTTCAGGAGTGGAGAAAGGATTCTCTTGTTACCTTTACTCTGGTGCGCCTATAACAGCTTTAATCTACAGTGCTAACTTCACCTCATCTTCATCCTTTCATCATCTCTGACATCTCCCTTCTTCGAGGTATTGTAAATAAAGACTGTTGACTTATCACTGCATCATCCTTCCTAGAACCGCGCGCAGTCGTTGAGGCCTAGGAGCACCGATTAGTGAGTAACGCTATCCGCCATTGTTTATATAGCGATCTGTGATCACATCTCAGTCACACAAATAGATGATGCAGATATAGTGGTAATCTGAGTACCTAGCATTTAAATATCTATCTGGTTTATTAGAACAGTGTGTGACGCTAGTCACTGCATGGACAAGCCGTGAGGCAGGGTTATCAAATGTACCGGGGTCAGATACAAAGAGAACATGCCGTGAACGAAGGGAAAAGACAAAGGCGTAGTCAGCTCTGGGGTCAGAATATCAGGAGGATAGCGGATATGGGCAAATGGATGGTCAGAGGAGGTCTAATGTCTGGCAGCTATAGATCAGAGCACAGCACAGATAAGGCCCCGTCTCATGTGGTGTTCAGGCCCACATTTGAGGGGTGCCCCCGTGGCGTCGGACTGTTCACAGGCAACCTGATCTCTTCTGGTTGCTCAGCCTCAGCTGAGTCTTTTCCACTGATTTCCAGTCCTGCAGGTGTTAATTGCTGTGGAGTGGTGTGTGGCTCCTTGAGACTCAGGGGACTAATTTCTATTTACCTGTCTTCTCCCCATTTAAGGTTTGTGAGTCTGCTTGTTACTGCAGATGATACCTTCAGCTTATGCTCCAGCGATTCCGGTCTTTGTGGCGATCCTATTCTTGGTGACCAAAAGTTTGCTGTTTGAGTGGTCTTGTGTAGTGTGTATGAGTTTTGTTTTTTTCCTGTGCCTATGGTATTTGTGAGGTTTGCATCTCCACTCCTGATGAGGGGGAGAAGGGGTGTTAGATCAGGGTTTGGACAGGAGTTAAGGGTGCTTTACACGCTGCGACATTGGTAACGATATATAGTCGGGGTCACGTCGTGAGTGACGCACATCCGACACCGTTAGCGAGTGACACCAAGGAGCGACGATCACCGATCGCAAAAACGTCAAAAATCGTTGATCGGTGACACGTCGCTCTTTTCCTTAATATCGTTGCTGCTGCAGGTACGATGTTGTTCGTCGTTCCTGCGGCACCACACAATGCTGTGTGTGACACCGCAGGAACGACGAACATCTTACCTGCGTGCACCAGCAATGCGGAAGGAAGGAGGTGGGTGGGTGGGATCTTCCGCCCGCTCATCTCCGCCCCTCCGCTTTTATTGGACGGCTGCCGTGTGACGTTGCTGTGACGCCGCACGAACCGCCCCCTGAGAAAGGAGGCGGTTCGCCGGCTAGAGCGACGTCGCAGAGAAAGTAAGTCCGTGTGACGGGGCCTAGCGATGTTGTGCGACACGGGCAGCGATTTGACCGTGTCGCACAACCGACAGGGGTGGGTACGCTCACTAGCGATATCAAGAGTAGATAATGGCATAAACATCTGCATATCGTACAAATTATATATAGCAATACACATGTACATACATCTTCATCATATATGGCGCAGAAAGAACTATAATATATGAACCAAATCGCTAAAGGGAACAAACCAAGAAAAACGAAAGAGGCGATCAACGGTTCAACATTTTTTATTATTAATATTCATATTGAAATTATAGAACATGCGGAAAGGTGATGGGAAGGAAAGAACAGTATACATCACCGCAACCAGTGTAGGTATTGGTCATAATATACCAATTATATACTAGATTAGTGATATAAGGTCGCATCCAAGAAGGGCAAGTGTCCCACAAGAAGAGAAGAAAACCACACCAAGATGGTATATCAAAGCAATTCTCAATATAAAATATATACTACACAATAAGGCAGATATATAAGAGAAGGCAAAAAAGTGTGGTACCCAACTTCTCAATGTGGGAAGGTATCTTTAATCACTGTATAGTCCATGCGCACTCTGGCCGCAGTGTGTGAGTATATATACATATATTTAGCGCACTCTGGCCACAGTGTGTGAGTATATATACATATATTTGGAGTTATTGTCTTTATTATATCGTATATTGCGGCCTCTGTGTGTGTCTTCTCGCTGCAGCATTGTCCATCAATACGTTTAGCGGACGCATATTCACATATTTTTCTGTGAGGTGTGTCCATGCTGCTGCTTTTGCCACTGTTAGTATCATACACATTGACCTTAGTGTGAGAGTATTTCTATGTGCATGTATAACTTATCTAATCTCGCACTAATTATCTGCTGGGTCTGTGTGCTGTGGTTTCCGCAGCAGAGTTGACCTTTAGTGTCTGTGGTGGTTTTCACTGCCGCCGTGTGAAACACACACTGGCTGCAGTATGAGAGAGTGTATATATGTGTGTATACGGTTCTCTGCACTGGAATTATTGCTTCTCCATGTGCTGCGGCCTCTGTGACTTTTTTCTGTGGTGCTGACCCTCACTATTAGTATGACATGGACTATACAGTGATTAAAGATACCTTCCCACATTGAGAAGTTAGGTACCACACTTTTTTGCCTTCTCTTATATATCTGCCTTATTGTGTAGTATATATTTTATATTGAGAATTGCTTTGATATACCATCTTGGTGTGGTTTTCTTCTCTTCTTGTGGGACACTTGCCCTTCTTGGAT
Source organism: Anomaloglossus baeobatrachus (assembly GCF_048569485.1). Lineage (NCBI taxonomy): Eukaryota > Metazoa > Chordata > Amphibia > Anura > Aromobatidae > Anomaloglossus > Anomaloglossus baeobatrachus. The sequence goes on along the minus strand of NW_027443435.1, from coordinate 850,792 downwards.
GCGACCTTATATCACTAATCTAGTATATAATTGGTATATTATGACCAATACCTACACTGGTTGCGGTGATGTATACCGTTCTTTCCTTCCCATCACCTTTCCGCATGTTCTATAATTTCAATATGAATATTAATAATAAAAAATGTTGAACCGTTGATCGCCTCTTTCGTTTTTCTTGGCTTGTTCACTAGCGATATCGCAGAGTGTAAAGTACCCTTTAGGGTTACACTGGCAATCCAAACCTGGATACCATTAAGCCTACCTCTGGGATAAGGGCAAACACAAGGTCCCTAGTCTGAGGGCCAGTTTCGGAGGTCCCTTCTGCAGTTACCTCAGCACCTCCATGATACCCTGGTTTTGGGACTAACTACTCAGCTAAGTAACTGATCACTCAGAACAGGGAACCCTTGAAGAAACCAAGCACCTCCCAGTTTCAGATTGGACAGCTGAGCTGTCGCTCAACAATCTAACAGCTTGGCACGGCCCTGATTCCATAGATAGGCAAAATTGTCACTCACTGCGTCCATAACAGCGGAGAGATTGTGACACAGTGTCTGCAAGGAGAAAATGCAGTTACATTCTCCCAGCAGCTGCTCACTTCCAGTCACCAGCACAGTGGGAGAGGCTGAAAACAAACAGTCACCACTCACTACATAGCAAGTGCACAGTAATCAACTCTCTTGTTCCTTGGCTGACAGCCTGTGAGTGAGTGTTACTGTTTCCCGCACTGCATCGGTAACTGTATACGAGCGGCAGCAGGGAGCATGTAACTTCATTTTCTCCTTACAGCTGGGAATGTGTCTGTCCTTGTTATTTAATGGTGACTCTTCACTGAGGAGGGTTACCTGTGGAAAGATCTCTACTCCGTTCATCACCCCGCACATCCATTTCTCCTTTTTCCATTGTGTCTGCAGCGTTCTGCATATCTTTTCTCTGAATTTCAAAGCTGTAAAATAAATAATGTAAAAGTCACGGACAGAAGGAAAAGTCATGTGGAAGGTTCTAGATGGACGCTTCTGCTTCCAGAGCCGTGTGGCCCCTGAGACCAATCCATGCATGGCCTCTACGCCTCCTATATCGCCCGTGCGGCCCCAGAGTCAGTTCAGCAGGGATAGACGCAGACGTGGCAGGGTCCACTTAGTGTGGTACATTATGACATTGGGATTTCCTTCATTGTTTTGTCTTCACAATTTGGACGCGCTAATGCTTATTTTTCCGTCATTTGAAAATTGTTTTGGTCAACAATGTGGTCTTTTTGAGGTACATTAGTTTTATTCAATTTTTTTTCTTTAAGGGGGTGGACAGAGGTGTACATAGAATCATGGGACCCCATAGCGGAAGTTCTAATTGGTACCCCCTCCCCCCATAAAATAAAAATGTAAATAATATTAAACGGGGTCATATAAGAACCTCTCTCACAACTTTACAGCCCTTACAAAGTAATTTTACTCCTAATGAAGCCCATTCATTCCCCTTTCATTGCCCCATAATGTATAATGCCAACAAAAGTGTCCCACAAGCAGTGTAAGATACATCCACAGTGACGTCCTCCACACCAGGGCTGAGGAGTCGCTAAGAAAAACCTCCGACTCCCAATATTTCACTGATTCCAACTGCACGACTCCCTCATACAGTTCAAACCAAAAGTTTCCATCCACTATCTATAAAGACACATACGCAGGTTTTTCCCTCCGCTCTCTATAAAGACACATCTGCAGGTATTTTTCACTACACCGTGTGCAGAATTATTAGGTAAATGAGTATTTTGATCACATGATACTTTTTCTACATGTTGTCCTACTCTAAGCTGTATAGACTGAGAGCCAACTACCAATTAAGTAAATCTGGTGATGTGCATCTCTGTAATGAGGAGGGGTGCGGTGTAATGACATCAACACCCTGTATAAGGGGGGCTTAATTATTAGGCAACTTCCTTTCCTTTGGCAAAATGGGTCAGAAGAGAGATTTGACGGGCTCTGAAAAGTCTAAAATTGTGCGATATCTTGTAGAGGGATGCAGCAGTCTTAAAAATGCCAAACTTTTGAAGCGTGATCACCAAACAATCAAGTGTTTCATGGCAGATAGGCAACAGGGTCGCAAGAAGCGTGCTGGGCAAAAAAGGCGCAAAATAACTGCCCATGAATTGAGGAAAATCAAGCGTGAAGCTGCCAAGATGCCATTTGCCAACAGTTTGGACATATTTCAGAGCTGCAACGTTACTGGAGTATCAAAAAGCACAAGGTGTGCCATTCCAACAGGAGCCCGCCACACGGCCTCCTCTGCATACCAGGAGCCCCCCACACGGCTCCCTCTGCACACCAGGAGCCCGCCACACGGCCCCCTCTGCACACCAGGAGCCCCCCCACACGACCTCCTATGCAAACCAGGAGCCCCCCACATGGCCTCCTATGCACACCAGGAGCCCCCACACAGCAGATAATAGATAGGGTCAGTGCACTGACCCTTTCTCCTGTGTTCTGCGCTTATCTACGGCCTCGTCCTCCTCACGGATTTATACCAACTGTCTGATAGATAAATTAGATGGAGAGTTAATAGTGATAGATTTGGATAGAAAATAGACAGATAATTAGATAATAGTTAATAGAGATAGACAGATCAATCAATGATGGATATGTGATAGATAATACAGATAGAGGATGGATATTGTGAGGTAAATCCGGAGAGATGACGATAAATCATGATATTCAAGTATGTCAGGAAGCCCTCTCCTGGTGTCAACCCCCCTTTCCTCCACACAACTGGTTTAGCAACAAACTCCATGGCCATGTCCTGTGATATGGAAATTAGGTGGCTTTGGGACAATGGACACAGGATGACTCCCTGCCGTCACCCTGTAGTAGGAGCTGCTATCTAATTAGCAAGGCTCTGGAAATAGCCAGACAGAACGACTCCAGTAAAAAAATGGTTCATATCTCGCAAGCCATATTTCCGATAAATATGGCAACCATAAAAATGGTGTCTCCGCATGTGGACGATGCCGGCACCCCCTTTTTATGGGAGCAGGACATTGGGAAATGCCCCAGGCGTGATATCAGCCAATGGGGAACTGGCAGACAGGTCATGAGTCCCCTCGTTCTGTAGCTAAATTCATAACTGTCACAATGAGAGCATTGGCGTCTGCCTACGACGCTCCCAGGCAAAGTTATAGCCAAAATCCCCTTTGCTGGATAATTCTGATCCATGCAGGGGGAGTGGCAGTGCTTCCCTGTGAGGTCACTAAGGTAGGAGGGGACCTGGATCTGCCCAGGTTGATAACCCTACTTCGGCCATTTTCCAGCGTTCTTCTGCTCGGGGGCCTGGTTGGGACAGACCTGTGAGAGAGTTCCTGGAAACCTGGTCTACAGCGCCCCCCTGTGGCCAGACGCAACAAGGTAACTGCTGGAACTGTGTATGCCTGTTTGTAACCCATGCTTTGACTGTAACTGTACTCTGACATAACTGTATATTCTGTAGATTCCCTATTGTATATATTGTAGTTTCTAGTGTGCTTTAGGCGATTAAATTATATAATTAATCCTGGGCTGTTCTGTTATCTCGATCTTGAATCCCACGTCCGTGTGTTCGGCTAATAGTTACCGTGAAGCGGTTGGTGGCAGCGAGTTGTGCCAAGGATTATTGTGGGGAGGCCAGTGAGATTCGGGAAGATATTATATATTCCGCCCGCGGAGGTCGGGGGAATATATACCCTACTCTCACCGGGGACCCTTCAATAATCGGCATAAGTAGTATAGCGGCCTCCTTGCTTATTGTCGGGCAATTCCATAATTGGCCTGACTATAAGAGGGGCGCTAGAGAGCGCGTCACGTGCTCTGTCTGTCGGTCGGGAGGTATAAAGGAGGGGTGACCCCCCACTTGTTACCCCCCGATTGTGACGTACTGGTAGCCAGCGCGGGGGATTTCTGAGTGACCCCCCCGGTGGTTTGTGACATATTGGTGGCATAGCGGTGGGATCGAGATAATAGTGTGTGTGAGTGTGAGACCCATACTCCCAGACACTAAAGACTGCCTGCAGCAGCTGTGGCTGCTGGGGTCTTCAGACTAGCTCAACACTAGAGTGTCAGAGTGCAGATACTGTAAGGTGTGTGGAGGCATCAGGTGTCAGTTCTGTGTCAGTGACCAAAAGTCTGCAAGAATGGCTGATAGCACCAGGAGCAAAGCCAAAGGAATGGCCGATGCTCAGGCCAGAGACGATGAGGAGGTTGTCCACGAGCCCTCCAGGAGCTCGACGCCAGAAAACCGTTCTGCCGAGGACATTGCACAACCGGGCACTGCTGGACAAGATGAGGAGGAGCTCGCCCAAGGTTCCTCAACGAGCCAGATGCCAGCCCTCCGCTCTGCAATGGACAGTGAAGCACCAGGCTCCGCAGCGGGCCGCAGATCACCACGTGCCATTCCACCGAGCCTGGGAGGCTCGGATAGCCTTCTTCAAATGGCTATGGCCCTTCTCCAGGCTGGAGACCGGGATACCTACGAGATACTCATGGCAGAGCGCAGGGCAGAGCGGCAGGCAGCGCGTGAAGAGCGCCAGGCAGAGCGTGACTACCAGCTGCAGCTAGCTCAGCTCCGGCCCTCATCAGCCACACGTGACCTTCAAGACACCAAACTTCCAAAGGTCCGTGTTGAGGACTTCCCAGTGCTGGAGAAGGATGGAGACTTGGACTCTTTCTTGACTGCTTTTGAGCGGACTTGCTTGCAGCACCATCTGAACAAGGACCAGTGGGCCAAATACCTGACCCCCCGTTTAAGGGGTAAGGCCCTGGATATCCTTGGGGACTTGCCTGCTGAGGCGGATCAGGGCTACGACACCATCAAGCGGGCCCTGATCCAACAGTACAACCTCACCCCGGAGTCCTACCGCAAGAAGTTCCGGACGCTGCAGAAGGGACCAAAGGACTCCTGGGCTGACCACCGGCGGGCACTTGCCCGAGCTGCCGACCACTGGACCCAAGGCCTGCAGCTTTCCACCGGACCGGAGATCCTGGACTTGTTCATCACGGAGCAACTCTTGTGGAACTGCCCTGAGGATCACCGCCAGTTCATCCGAGACCAGAAGCCAAAGGGATCCACGGCTACAGCTGCCCTTGCCGATGACTACACCAACAACCGGGCCCCTGAGGCCAGGAGAGCGGCCACCAGCAGCACCTGGAGAGGGGGTAAGATGAATTCTGCGACTGCCCCACCTGCCCCTAGACTGCAGGGGGTGTCCCCCTCAACTCCCCTCTCCAGGCCCGTGGCGGAACCAAGACGGTGCCACCAGTGCAACCTACCTGGACACTTCAAGGCCATGTGCCCTCAGCGTCCCAAGGCCCCGGCTCCGTCCCCGTCCCAAGGGCCGCCCAAGGTGTATTGTGTGGGTGGGGGTGGTGGTAGGTCCCTGGACAGCTTCCAACCTGTCACCGTCGGCCAGTCTGTGACCATAGGACTGCGAGACAGCGCCTCGGAAGTGACTCTGGTGCGGCCTGAGATGGTGTCCCCCCAAGACTTGATCCCTGGAAAAACCCTCGCTGTCTCCGGGATTGGAGGCATTGACCCGGCGCTGCCTGTTGCTGACATTTATGTGGACTGGGGCGCAGGGCGAGGGGTGAGGGAGGTGGGGGTAACTGATCGGATCCCTGCAAACGTGCTACTTGGGACAGATTTGGGGCAAATAACCTCCCAGTTTGGCCCCGCCCCAAAGGCTGAACCTTCAGCCAGTGCTGACATGACTCCTGACAATGTTAATGTGTTATCTATGAATGATGTAAGGGAGGAGGGAGTGAACTCTGATATTTCTGCTTGCACAGACACCATAGACACACACACAGCTGCAGCTGTGACAGGGGAGGGGGTCAGAGAAAGGTGTGACAATGCCTCTACAAGTAACCAGCCTGTGAGCTGGGATCTGTTGCCCTCTGCAGGGATAAGCAGAGAGCAGGGTGCTGCAGGGGGAGGACCAGTGTGTGGGGTGGGGGCTACCACAGCAAATGTGGGGTCCCCAGAGATTTCACAGCGGGGTTCTGTTGCTGCAGGAGGGGAACAGGCAGGTGAGATTGGGGCCGGTCCAGGAGCGGAAGTGCTCCCAGGTAAGATCTCGGTGCATGGTTCCCCCACAACCGGGGTGTCAGGAAGCCAGGTAGGTCTGCCTGAACCGGCGACTTGGTCAGGAACGGAGGAGGAGCAGGCACGACCCACGGTCGCAGCGGCTGTGGCCGCTGTCACCCGCAGTGGGAGTGCTGGAAGCCAAGGGGCCTCCCGGAGGTCCGATAGCTCTTCCCCTTCTGACCAAGTGGCAGCCGAGTCAGGTGGAGGCCAGGACACAGGTCCCGGGGTACTGACTGAAGATGTGACAGTCTCGTCGATTCTGGCCACATCTAGTCAGGAGTTTCAGGCAGCGTTAGAAGCTGACGACAGCCTGAAAGCTCTAAAGGAGCAGGCGGCACAGCCTCCCTCGGACTCGGACCCGGAGCGAGTGGTCTGGGACCAAGGACGGCTGTACCGGGCCACGGTCCAGCAGGGTTCACCGGAGGCGTGGCCCAGGGACCGACAGTTGGTGGTACCCTATCCGTTCCGGACGGAGTTGTTGCGGATCGCACATGAGATTCCGATGGCCGGACACCTAGGGATCGCTAAGACCAAGGCCAGGTTAAACCAGCATTTCTACTGGCCAAAAATGGGGGCCGATGTGGCTGCCTACTGCCGTTCGTGTGAAACCTGTCAGAGAGTGGGGAAGGCGGGGCCACGCCCCAAAGCCCCACTGGTATCTCTGCCAATCATCGATGAGCCTTTCAGGAGGGTGGCTGTGGATCTGGTCGGCCCGCTGGCCATCCCCAGCAGCTCCGGGAAACGCTTCATACTGACGGTAGTGGACTATGCCACCCGGTACCCAGAAGCAGTGGCCTTGTCGTCCATTCGGGCTGACAAGGTGGCCACCGCATTGCTGGAGATTTTCTCCCGAGTGGGTTTTCCCCAGGAAATGCTCACCGACCGGGGGACCCAATTCATGTCCCAGCTGATGGAGGCCCTCTGTAAGCAAGTGCAGGTGCGACATCTGGTGGCCAGCCCGTACCATCCACAGACTAATGGCCTGTGCGAGCGGTTCAATGGCACCTTAAAGCAGATGCTTAAGATGTTGGTCGACTCCCATGGGCGTGACTGGGAGCGGTATCTCCCACACCTGTTATTTGCTTACCGGGAGGTTCCACAGGCCTCAACAGGATTCTCACCGTTTGAGCTCCTGTACGGGCGACGTGTGCGGGGCCCCCTGGCTCTGGTGAAAGAGGCTTGGGAAGGGGATTTGGCCACCCCTGGAGTGTCGGTTATCGAGTATGTCATGCGCTTCCGGGACAAAATGCAGGCCTTGACGCAACTGGTACACGACAATATGGCTCAAGCCCAGGCCGATCAGAAGCGTTGGTACGACCAGAACGCTTGTGAGAGGACCTACCAAGTGGGTCAAGAGGTGTGGGTACTGGTCCCCGTACCACAGGACAAGCTTCAGGCAGCCTGGGAAGGCCCATACCTCGTGTACCAGCAGCTCAACCCTGTGACGTACCTGGTCACCCTGGACCCTGCCCGTGGAAGGCGGAAGCCCTTCCATGTGAACATGATGAAGGCACATCATGAGCGGGAGGCATGTGCGCTCCCCGTGTGCAACCTGCCCGAGGAGGGAGAAGCGGAAACCCTCTTGGATATGCTAGCCCAGGTTAGGGCAGGCGGATCCATTGAGGATGTGGAGGTTGGCCACCAGCTCTTGGAGGACCAACGGTCCCAGCTGTGGGCCACCCTACACCCCTTCCGGGGGTTGTTTACCAACCAGCCCGGAAGGACTGACTTGGCTGTCCATCACGTGGACACTGGGGATCATCCCCCGATCCGGCGTTCAGCATATCGGGTCTCCCTGGAGGTGCAGCAACACATGCGCCAGGAGATTGACGAGATGCTGGAGCTGGGGGTGATCCAGGCATCCAACAGCGCTTGGGCCTCGCCTGTAGTCCTCGTCCCTAAGAAGGACCGAACCACTCGGTTCTGCGTGGACTACAGGGGGCTCAATGCTGTCACGGTCGCCGATGCGTACCCAATGCCACGCATCGATGACCTGCTCGATCAGTTGGCCGGGGCTCAGTACCTGACCATCATGGACCTGAGCCGGGGATATTGGCAGATCCCCCTGACTCGCAAGGCCAGGGAACGCTCTGCCTTTATTACCCCATTTGGACTGTACGAGTCCACGGTGATGCCATTCGGGATGAGGAATGCCCCTGCCACTTTCCAGCGGATGGTCAACACCCTGCTCAAGGGACTTGAAGGGTACGCGGCCGCGTACCTGGATGACATTGCCGTCTTCAGTCCCACCTGGGAAGATCACCTAGAGCATCTAGCACAGGTGCTCAGGCGGGTCCACCGGGCAGGTTTGACCATCAAGCCGGGCAAGTGTCAGCTGGCCATGAGCGAGGTCCAGTACCTCGGTCACCGGGTAGGTGGGGGAACGCTGAAGCCCGAGCCTGAGAAAGTGGAGGCCATCGCATCCTGGCCCACCCCCAGGACCAAGAAGCAGGTGATGTCCTTCTTGGGGACCGCTGGGTACTATAGGAGGTTTGTTCCATGCTATAGTAGCCTAGCAAAGCCCTTGACGGACCTCACCAAGAAGAAGCTGCCCTCTGCAGTCGATTGGACAGTGGACTGCGAGACAGCCTTCCGGGCCCTAAAGGACGCCCTGTCCAGCCCGCCCGTGCTACAGGCAGCCGACTTCACGCGGCCGTTTGTAGTACAGACCGACGCCAGTGACTTCGGCCTCGGTGCGGTGCTCAGCCAGGTGGACTCTGCGAGCCAAGAGCACCCAGTCTTGTACCTGAGCAGGAAGCTGTTACCAAGGGAAGTGGCCTATTCTACAATGGAGAAGGAGTGCCTGGCCATAGTGTGGGCCCTGCAGCGCCTGCAACCCTATCTATACGGGCGCCACTTCATCGTGGAGACGGACCACAATCCCCTCAGCTGGTTGCACACCGTCTCTGGGACGAATGGGCGATTGTTGCGATGGAGCCTTGCGCTCCAGCAATACAACTTCACCATTCGCCACAAAAGGGGCCGTGACCACGGTAACGCAGACGGGCTGTCCCGACAAGGAGGGGTCGCGGACGGGCGCACGGGGGAACACCGGAGTGTGCTGCCCCCTAGCGCCCTCAAAAGGGGGGAGGTGTGAGGTAAATCCGGAGAGATGACGATAAATCATGATATTCAAGTATGTCAGGAAGCCCTCTCCTGGTGTCAACCCCCCTTTCCTCCACACAACTGGTTTAGCAACAAACTCCATGGCCATGTCCTGTGATATGGAAATTAGGTGGCTTTGGGACAATGGACACAGGATGACTCCCTGCCGTCACCCTGTAGTAGGAGCTGCTATCTAATTAGCAAGGCTCTGGAAATAGCCAGACAGAACGACTCCAGTAAAAAAATGGTTCATATCTCGCAAGCCATATTTCCGATAAATATGGCAACCATAAAAATGGTGTCTCCGCATGTGGACGATGCCGGCACCCCCTTTTTATGGGAGCAGGACATTGGGAAATGCCCCAGGCGTGATATCAGCCAATGGGGAACTGGCAGACAGGTCATGAGTCCCCTCGTTCTGTAGCTAAATTCATAACTGTCACAATGAGAGCATTGGCGTCTGCCTACGACGCTCCCAGGCAAAGTTATAGCCAAAATCCCCTTTGCTGGATAATTCTGATCCATGCAGGGGGAGTGGCAGTGCTTCCCTGTGAGGTCACTAAGGTAGGAGGGGACCTGGATCTGCCCAGGTTGATAACCCTACTTCGGCCATTTTCCAGCGTTCTTCTGCTCGGGGGCCTGGTTGGGACAGACCTGTGAGAGAGTTCCTGGAAACCTGGTCTACAGCGCCCCCCTGTGGCCAGACGCAACAAGGTAACTGCTGGAACTGTGTATGCCTGTTTGTAACCCATGCTTTGACTGTAACTGTACTCTGACATAACTGTATATTCTGTAGATTCCCTATTGTATATATTGTAGTTTCTAGTGTGCTTTAGGCGATTAAATTATATAATTAATCCTGGGCTGTTCTGTTATCTCGATCTTGAATCCCACGTCCGTGTGTTCGGCTAATAGTTACCGTGAAGCGGTTGGTGGCAGCGAGTTGTGCCAAGGATTATTGTGGGGAGGCCAGTGAGATTCGGGAAGATATTATATATTCCGCCCGCGGAGGTCGGGGGAATATATACCCTACTCTCACCGGGGACCCTTCAATAATCGGCATAAGTAGTATAGCGGCCTCCTTGCTTATTGTCGGGCAATTCCATAATTGGCCTGACTATAAGAGGGGCGCTAGAGAGCGCGTCACGTGCTCTGTCTGTCGGTCGGGAGGTATAAAGGAGGGGTGACCCCCCACTTGTTACCCCCCGATTGTGACGTACTGGTAGCCAGCGCGGGGGATTTCTGAGTGACCCCCCCGGTGGTTTGTGACAGATATATAAAAGATAATATAATAACATTTATTAATTCCATAGCGCTTTACATACATTGGCAACACTGTCCCCATTGGGGCTCACAATCTAGAGTCCCTATCTGTATGTCTTTGGAGTGTGATACGAAACCGGAGAACCTGGAGGAAACCCACACAAACACGGGGAGAACATACAAACTCCTTGCAGATGTTGTCCTTGGTGGGATTTGAACCCAGGACCCCAGCGCTGAAAGCCTGCAGTGCTAACCACTGAGCCACCATGCCGCCCCATAGATATAGATAAAGAATAGATAGATAATAGATAGTGATGAGCGGACTCTCAGATACCCGGGAGGCAGGTCCATATGGGTTTAACATAAAAACCTGATTCGGGCCCAGAATTGATGCCGGATATCTGGCCGGATGGCGGTCCCCATATAAGTCCTGTGCTTTAAAATGGTGGTAGAAGGGATAGTGGGATTGCAGCAGACACATTATACTGTGAGTTTCCACGTGGCAATAACCTCATTAACCTCATACACATTCACTGCTTCTCCGCCCACTGCCAATTCCCGCGTCTGATTGGTTGCAATCAGACGCGCCCCCAGCCTGTGTAACAGTGTGTCTGACTGCAACCAGAGGCGCTGTGTGTGCGTCTCTAGTGCTGTAAAAATATAATAAATTAAAAAAAATTGGTGTAGCATCCCCCCGTATTATGAATCCCAGTACCTTGGCTGTGTATCAAAAATAAGAAAAATTGCATGCAGCTTTTTTAAAATTATACAATTTTAAAAAATCTGCGTGCACTCCCCCACCCCCTCAATTTTGATATCTGGCCATGATAAAGCTCGCAGCTGGTATTCTCAGGCTGGGGAGACTCATGTTTTTTGGGCCCCCTCGGCCTAAATATAGCCTGTAGCCGCCTGGAATTGCTGCATCCATTAGATGCGCCAGTCCTGGCACTTTACCAATCTCATCCTGATTGCACTGGTGTAGTGACAATCGAGGTAATAAGGGGTTAATTGCAGCCTTGAGCTGTCACTAAGCCCTGGATTAGTAATGGGGAAGTGTTTATGAGACCCCTCATTAACCCCTACACGACCGCGGGCAGTAAAATTACGTCCTATTTTAACGTGACTTAACGACCAGGGACGTAATTTTACAGCCTAAAGTTCATTTGATTGCCGTGACCATAGCAACGGCTTTCAAATTATGTCCCCTGCTGTTTCTTACAACAGGGGACCTTTGCTTGACCCCAGGGGGGGTGACATCCCCCCCCACATCGACGATCGATGTGATTGGCTGTTCAAATCTGAACCGCCAACCACATTGTTCGCACTAATTTCGGCAAAAATAAGGCCAGAATTAGTGCGATACTGTGAGATCCGGCTATGAGGGGCTTCACCACATCATAGCCGGAGCTCTAACATGTCGCCCCCAGCCCCTACAGCACTGATTGGAGCGATCGTGCTATGACGCGCAATCGCTCCAATCAGTGTGCAGTGGGGCGGTCTGATCTGCAGGTGGCCGCCCTCCCCAGGCCTGTGCTGGTCTGGGGACCCTCCCCCAGCATGTCTGCAGCGTGGACTGGCTGGTACTTGTGGTACCACGCCACCGCTGCTGCTGCCGCCGCTGAGGTCACCGCTCCTGCTGCATGTGAGTACTGTGCTCACCTTGCAGCCCGTGCGAGCTCCCTCGATGCCCCTGCGCGCTCCCGTGGTGCCCCTGCGCGCTCCCGTGGTGGCCCCTGCGCGTGCCCCCCTGCGATCTGCCCCCCCCGCGATCTGACTGCCTCCCCCATTATCTCTATTCTGCTTCTGCAGCTCCTTCTCCGGTATCCCCCTCCCCCTCTGCTCTCCCCCGACGTCCTCTTACCTGTCTTCACCAGGTCGTCCGAGGTCTTCACTGGCCCGATCACATCTGCCTCCATCGCTGGGTCCTTCCTGGGTATTCTGCAAAAGCTGTCCAACGTCTTGCCTGCTGCTCCTGTAAAGCCGTCCATCTCGCTTGCCTTCTGTTCCTCCTGTAGCTCTTCTGGTCAGTCCTCCTGCTACTCCTTTGGGTACTGCGAGTATAACTTTTTTTTTTTTTTCCTTTCTGTATCCCCTGTCCATTTTTACACCTCATCCGTCCGTGCGTCCCGCAAAGCGCTGATCAGGGATGCACATAACGTATCTGCATCCATGGTCAGTTTTCGGCGGGACTTTTTTTTCCCTATCCCCGACGCTTTTTGTATCGCATCCGACCGTGCGTCCTGCAGCGGCCGATCAGTGCACCGCGTCTGTGCGTTTGAAAAGTCAAATGGCGTTCCTTCTCTTCTGAGCCCCACCATGCGCCCAAACAATTACTTTCCACCACATATGAGGTATCTGCGTACTCAGGAAAAATTGCACAATACGTTTTATGGTGCATTTTTTCCTGATACCGTTGTAAAAAAAAAAGCTAACTGATTGATGCAAAAATTTTGTGGTAAAAAAAAAAAATTAATAATTTTCACAGTTCAATGTTATCAACGTCTGTGGAGCCCCTGGGGGTAGAAGGGGCTCACCAAACATCTAGATAAATTCCTTGAGGGGTCTCATTTCCAAAATGGGGTCACTTTTGGGGGAGCTCCATTGTTTGGGCACCTCAGGGGGTCTCCAAATGCAACATTACGTCAGCTAATGATTCCAACCAATTTTGCTGTCAAATGGTGCTCCTTCTCTTCTGAGCCCCGCCATGCGCCCAAACAATTACTTTCCACCACATATGAGGTATCGTCGTACTCAGGAAAAAATGCACTATAAATTTATATTGCATTTTTTCCTGATACCCTTATGGAAAAAAAGCTACCTGGTTCAAGTAACAGTTTTGTGGTGAAAAAAATAAAATTGTATTCATGGCTCAATAATATGAACTTCTGTGGAGCCCCTTGGGGCTCGCTAAACATCTAGATAAACTCCTTGAGGGGTCTCGTTTCCAAAATGGGGTCACTTGTGGGGGAGCTCCATTGTTTAGGCACCTCAGGGGGTCTTCAAACCCGACATGGTGTCCGCTAATGAGTTCAGCTAATTTTGTGTTCAAAAATTCAAATGACGCTCCTTCCCTTTCGAAATCTGTCGTGCGCCCAAACAATTGATTTTTACCACATATGGGGTATCAGTGTACTCAGGAGAAAATGCACAATAAATTGTAGGGTGCACTTTCTCTTTTCTCCCTTGTGAAAATGAAAATGTTATGGCTAAAGTACCATTTTTGTGTTAAAAAGTAAAATTTTCATTTTTTCCTTCCACATTGCTTTAGTTCCTGTGAAGCATCTAAAGGGTTAATAAACTTCTTGGATGTGGTTTTGGAGCCGCGCCAAATGACGATCACATTAAGCTGTTAGATTAATGTTGCTTTTTATTCCAATTACAGGTCTACGCGTTTCGGAAGGCACCCCTTCCTTCTTCAGGACCAGATGGCAAGAAAACATCAAATCTGCTGTCCAGAGAGTCCTTACAGCATTATATACCCCACTGATGACGTCATGATCCACCCACTTTTAGAAAAAATCGGCGGGAATCAATACATTTAAAAATACAATGACGTAGTTACTTAAATTTATACAATTTCATGAATAAATCACTTAAAACCATTTCTTCCCTTTTTAGGAACAACGGTGGCCGAATCATAAATAAAAATTTTTATTAAAAATATGAAAAAAGCAATGTGCGTGTGAGGACTCTTTTTTTTATTTTATTTCTGTCATATAAATGTATGTCAATAAAAATCTATTTGTATGTATAAGGTGAAAATCTGTGAGATACCACAACCATGCCTAGAACACCACATCGTTATATGATGCCCAGGACAAGGTTGCTGAAGTGTACTCCCTAGCTATAATCGGAGCCACAGAGAAACTATTATTGGTAGTGAAGAAAAAGATCGGCTAAAAAAATTTTTTTGTGACTATTTGTGATGTAATACACGGGATACCAGAGAAAAGGAAAAAAGGAAAATAGAGAAACAATTGAGGGGAGGAAATAAGAAAGCTTCTTATAGTGAGAAGAACCTTAATCAATGAAAAGGAAATAACTCAGGTAAGATACACAGGAATTAAAAAACACATATGTGAACCCTGTGTAATATCTCCTAATGTGAATCGAAATCCAGACATTACAGCCCAGTTTGATATATAAGTATTGTGACTAGATGGCCCTAAGGGTGCATTTGGGTGCAGAGAACAGACAAACATCTCCATAGTGTGAGGGTATTAACTTAGGTTATGAGCGTGGGAAAAAACACTACCGCGCACGCTCCAACCTTAGATATGTAGCGAGTGTAACAAGAACCAATTGAAGGGGTGAGAAGAGTTCAGAAGCGTGGGAAAAAGACAAGTGCGCATGTCCATAGTCTGTATATCATAAAAAATATATAATAGTGTTATATTGTATATAAAAAACATTAAATTATGTGTAAGAAGAGTAGGGCATAGAATAAGGGTTATATTATAAGATTAAAATCGCGTGTTTAATTTATATATAAAAAATTTTTTATTATAAAATGTGTAAAAAAATGGGGCAAAAATAGGGGTAATTTTGTTAAATTAAAATTCGCGTATTTAAGACCTGATCAATTAATATATATATACATTATCACATAAAACCTTATAAAACACCTAAAATGTAAAAACAACACTAAAGAATAATTGTTATACATATAAAAAATAATAATAAATAATTATAAGCCAGTATGTCTCAATTCTTGGCCCATGCAATTAAATCAATAAGTACAGGGACCCAATATATACTAAAAACGTTAAACAGGTTGCTACACTATTAATATTCTGAGGAAAATTAAAAGAACAAGTCTGTAACCTCATTTAGTCCCAAGGGTTTTAACGTATTTAATTTGTAAATCCAATATGTCTCCTTCCTTTTTAATGCATCCATACGGTTATGGGCACCAGAGGGTATCTGTTCAATCGGAGTGATCCTGAGATTGGAAATCCCTCTATGATCTACCGTAATATGTCTAGATAGACCATGCATCATAAATCCTACTTTAATGTTATGTCTGTGCGAGTTGACCCTATTATGTAGAGCCTGAATCGTTCTCCCAATATATTGTTTCTTGCATTCGCACTCGATTAAATAGATGACATATTCGGATTGACAGGTAAGGTATGATCTGATGGGAAATACCTCTCCCCCAGTAACGGAACTAAATTCGGTTCTTTTATGTTGTATCGACTTGCAACTTGTATTGGACAGCAACAGCTACATTTATTTTTCCAGTAATCACTACAACAAATGGCTACAAAATGTTCCAAGGAACCAATTCCATAGAATTAGAAGGAACTGTACATTGGATGCTGATTTTAAAGTACAGGCTAACGTTTTGAAGGATAAGTTTTTGGAAAAAAACTATCCTCTTCCTTTAATCAAAAAAGCTTATCAGACCAATAAAGATTTGACACAGGTGGATTTAATAAAACCTGCTGGCCAGCAGGTTGATAATAACTTATATAGGTATGCTTCCAACCTACTGATAACATATAGCAATGACAGTGCTTTGATTAAAAGCATTGTCAGAAAGCACTGGGGAATCCTTTTGAAGGATCCTTATCTGAAGGATGTAATTCCAGAAGTGCCCGGTATAACTTATCGGAGGGCATCTACCTTAAAAAATCAATTGGCCCCTAGCCGACTTAGAGCGACCAATAATTCGGGTACTGTAAATAATACTAGGGGATCCTTTAAATGTCTGTCTAAAAATTGCTTATGTTGCAAGTCGATACAACATAAAAGAACCGAATTTAGTTCCGTTACTGGGGGAGAGGTATTTCCCATCAGATCATACCTTACCTGTCAATCCGAATATGTCATCTATTTAATCGAGTGCGAATGCAAGAAACAATATATTGGGAGAACGATTCAGGCTCTACATAATAGGGTCAACTCGCACAGACATAACATTAAAGTAGGATTTATGATGCATGGTCTATCTAGACATATTACGGTAGATCATAGAGGGATTTCCAATCTCAGGATCACTCCGATTGAACAGATACCCTCTGGTGCCCATAACCGTATGGATGCATTAAAAAGGAAGGAGACATATTGGATTTACAAATTAAATACGTTAAAACCCTTGGGACTAAATGAGGTTACAGACTTGTTCTTTTAATTTTCCTCAGAATATTAATAGTGTAGCAACCTGTTTAACGTTTTTAGTATATATTGGGTCCCTGTACTTATTGATTTAATTGCATGGGCCAAGAATTGAGACATACTGGCTTATAATTATTTATTATTATTTTTTATATGTATAACAATTATTCTTTAGTGTTGTTTTTACATTTTAGGTGTTTTATAAGGTTTTATGTGATAATGTATATATATATTAATTGATCAGGTCTTAAATACGCGAATTTTAATTTAACAAAATTACCCCTATTTTTGCCCCATTTTTTTACACATTTTATAATAAAAAATTTTTTATATATAAATTAAACACGCGATTTTAATCTTATAATATAACCCTTATTCTATGCCCTACTCTTCTTACACATAATTTAATGTTTTTTATATACAATATAACACTATTATATATTTTTTATGATATACAGACTATGGACATGCGCACTTGTCTTTTTCCCACGCTTCTGAACTCTTCTCACCCCTTCAATTGGTTCTTGTTACACTCGCTACATATCTAAGGTTGGAGCGTGCGCGGTAGTGTTTTTTCCCACGCTCATGACCTAAGTTAATACCCTCACACTATGGAGATGTTTGTCTGTTCTCTGCACCCAAATGCACCCTTAGGGCCATCTAGTCACAATACTTATATATCAAACTGGGCTGTAATGTCTGGATTTCGATTCACATTAGGAGATATTACACAGGGTTCACATATGTGTTTTTTAATTCCTGTGTATCTTACCTGAGTTATTTCCTTTTCATTGATTAAGGTTCTTCTCACTATAAGAAGCTTTCTTATTTCCTCCCCTCAATTGTTTCTCTATTTTCCTTTTTTCCTTTTCTCTGGTATCCCGTGTATTACATCACAAATAGTCACAAAAAAATTTTTTTAGCCGATCTTTTTCTTCACTACCAATAATAGTTTCTCTGTGGCTCCGATTATAGCTAGGGAGTACACTTCAGCAACCTTGTCCTGGGCATCATATAACGATGTGGTGTTCTAGGCATGGTTGTGGTATCTCACAGATTTTCACCTTATACATACAAATAGATTTTTATTGACATACATTTATATGACAGAAATAAAATAAAAAAAAAAGAGTCCTCACACGCACATTGCTTTTTTCATATTTTTAATAAAAAATTTTATTTATGATTCGGCCACCGTTGTTCTTAAAAAGGGAAGAAATGGTTTTAAGTGATTTATTCATGAAATTGTATAAATTTAAGTAACTACGTCATTGTATTTTTAAATGTATTGATTCCCGCCGATTTTTTCTAAAAGTGGGTGGATCATGACGTCATCAGTGGGGTATATAATGCTGTAAGGACTCTCTGGACAGCAGATTTGATGTTTTCTTGCCATCTGGTCCTGAAGAAGGAAGGGGTGCCTTCCGAAACGCGTAGACCTGTAATTGGAATAAAAAGCAACATTAATCTAACAGCTTAATGTGATCGTCATTTGGCGCGGCTTGGAAACCCTCATCCTATTACTCTCTGTTATCTGCCAAAACCGAGGGACCGCTGCTGTGACTCTGGATTATTTACACACATGCTGTTATAGGAGTTGTGACTGTCACAACCCCTATAGGTGAGTAGTATCTCCCTCCATTTCTCCCATTGTTATTTGGGTAAGACCCTATTGCGCTTCTTTCCTCCACAGTTTATTATCGTGGATGTGGTTTTGAGCAGTGTGAGGGGTACAGTTTTTAGAATGGGGTCACTTTTGGGTATTTTCTGTCACCTAGACCTCTCAAAGTCACCTCAAATGTGATGTGGTCCTTAAAAAAATTATTTTGTAAATTTTGTTGGAAATATGAGAAATTGCTGATGAACTTTGACCCCTTCTAACTTCCTAACGAAATTTTTTTTTCGAAAATTGCACTGATGTAAAGTAGACAAGTGGGAAATTTTATTTAGTAACTATTTTGTGTGACATATCTCTCAGATTTATGGGCATAAATTTTCAAAGTTTGAAAATTGCGAAATTTTCAAAATGTTCGCAAAATTTCCGAAATTTTCACAAATAAATGCAAAAAATATCGGCCTAAATTTACCACTGACATGAAGTACAATATGTCATGAAAAAACAATGTCAGAATCGCCAGGATCCGTTGAAGCGTTCCAGAGTTATAACCTGTCAAAGTCACACTGGTCAGAATTGCAAAAAATGGCCCGGTCATTAGGGTGTTTTAGTGGCCGGGGGTGAAGGGGGTTAATAATATGTAGGTAAAAAGAAATAAACACAAACACCAAAAAAATCCTAGCTGAAATAAAATACAAAAAAAGCACCCCTTTATTAACCCCCAAAACACCCAGGACCGATGTAATCCACACAAGGCTCCACCACGATTGCATCTCTGCTCCATCTGAAATCACAGCGTGTGGCCATAGAACATAGCTCCAGGCTGGAGTCACACTTGCGTATGAGTCACACGAGTGCAATGTGAGAAAATCTCGCATTGGCCTCAAATTTTAATGAATGAGGCAGCTCCAATCTGCGCTTTTCTTAGCTCTAATCGGACGGTGATGGGGGGGGGGGAAATCGCAGAATTCTGTGGTTGCACAGGTATCTCGGGCAACACTCGCCAATGCTAGTCTATGGGTGCGAGAAGAAAAAAAAAAAAAAAATCGGATGTCACACGGACCATCCTTGTGACATCTGTTGTTATGGATACAATTATATCATGTAGCGGAGAACACTGTAAGGGTAAGTTCACACAGTGCGTTTTTGCGCGTCTTTCGGGTGCGTTTTTGCTCAGAAAACTGCATGACTTTGCTTCCCCAGCAAAGTCAATGAGTTTTCATTTTTGCTGTCTGCACACAGCGGTTTTTTTAGCTGCGTTTTTGTGGTGCCCACAAAAACGCAGCATGTCAATCATTTTTGCGTTTTTCACTGCGTTTTTCACCCATTGAGTTCAATGAGATGTTCAAAAACGCAATGAAAACAGCAAATATAGCTGCGTTTTAGTGCATTTTTATTACTAAAAACGCAGCTATAAACGCAGGGGGTGGGTAGTAAAGTGACATGTACAGGAAAAGGCTTCCTTCTGTCAGTAAACACAGAAGCGTGAATCCTCCCGGTACAGTCACCGCCGCTTCCATTTCCCGCCCGGTGCCATGTCCGCTCCCGTGCAGGAGGTGGAAGCGGCTGCTAAATCAAAAGTGAACAGTAGAAAAATGTCATACTCACCTGTCTGTAGACTCCCGGTGCCATGTCCGCTCCCAGCTCCTCTCCCGTGCCATGTCCGATAGCTGCATGACCTGGCCGTGAGGACCTGGTGGTGATCACCTGATGCGGTCACCTGACGCATCAGCTGATCGTAAGTCTCGCGGTGACGTTGGATTTTACCGCCGAGTGACTGATTCCCCGGCGCTTGCAGTCAGTTCATGACAGCTGCAGACAGGCCGGGGTGATCTCCGGAGTTCAGGTGAGAGCACCGGAGATTAGCCCAGGATGTATGCAGCTATCATGAACTGAATCGCAAGTGCCGGGGAATCAGTCACTCGGCGCTCGCTATAAAGTCCAGGCTGCACGCCAGAGCTCAGGTGAGAGCACCAGAGTGCAGTGCAGGTGCCTGAATCCAGGCCTGACATTACTGGAAATTCCTCCGGTAGCCAGTCCGACGCTGCACAGAAGTGGGTTTTTTTTGCACTGATGCATCAGCTGATTGTATAAAAGCCGTTTATACAATCAGCTGCTGTGTCATGTGATTCAGGCACTTGAACCTGACACATCATCTGATCGCTTTGCCTTCCAGCAAACCGATCAGATGATATTGGATCCGGATTGGACTGCGCGGGACCCTTGACCCAGGATTACTGCTGAGGGGGGGTTCTTTACTTCAATAAAGATGGAGTCACTAATTGTGCTGTTTTATTTCTAATAAAAATATTTTTCTGTGTGTTGTGTTTTTTTTTATCTTTACTAGAAATTCATGGTGGCCATGTCTAATATTGGCGTGACACCATGAATTTCGGGCTTAGGGCCAGCTGATAATACAGAGCTAGCCCTAACCCCATTATTACCCAGCGAGCCACCCGTCACCAGGGCCGCTGGAAGAGTTGGATACAGCACCAGAAGATTGCACTTCTATGAAAGCGCCATTTTCTGGGGTGGCTGCGGACTGCAATTCGCAGCAGGGGTGCCGAGAAAGCTTGGGCACCCTGCATTGCGGATTCCAATCCCCAGCTGCCTAGTTGTACCTGGCTGGACACAAAAATTAGGCGAAGCCCACGTCATTTTTTTTTTTTTTATTATTTAATGAAATTCATGAAATAATTAAAAAAAAAAAAAAGGGCTTCCCTATATTTTTGGTTCCCAGCCGGGTACAAATAGGCAGCTGGGGGTTGGGGGCAGCCCATACCTGCCTGCTGTACCCGGCTAGCATATATGGCGAAGCCCACGTCATTTTTTTTGTTTGGGGGGGGGGCAAAGAAATCCTGCATACAGTCCTGGAAGGAGGATGCTGAGCCTTGTAGTTCGACATCTGCTGTCTGCTCTCCTGCATCCACTATTGGATGGAGGATGCTGAGCCTTGTAGTTCTGCAGCTGCTTTCTGCTCTCCTGCATCCACTAGTGGATGGAGTATGCTGAGCCTTGTAGGTCTGCAGCTGTCTGCTCTCCTGCATACACTAGTGGAGAATGAAGAATATATGGAAGAAGGAAATGACATCAGACCTTTTTTTTTTTTTTAAACAATCTTTAATGGCAATGGCAATGTTGATAAAAAAAGCAGAAAAACGCAGTGAGCAAAAACGCAGCAAAACGCAGCCAAAAACGCACCAAAATGCCGTAAAAAGCATGCGTTTTTTCATGCGTTTTTTTAAAGACGCTGCGTCTCTGTGCGTTTTTAGCGCTAAAAAACGCAGCGTCAAAAAAACGCAGTGTTCACATGGTCCTGTAAAAGGTCCTGTAAATGACTAAAAGCTGCTGAGAAAAAAAACTGATTGTACAGGGACAGCACAAAGATGACAAGTGACAAAAATCATCCAAGTCTCCGGCATGAGAATCGGACCAAATTTTTCATACGCATGTGTGACTCCAGCCTCAGGCAGAGAATGACTGAACTGTGATGACATCACTCAGGTTACAGCTCCCACAATCCTCCACCGGTGATTGCAGGTAACCTCATTGACCCGAGTGACCTGGCAGAAAACCACAGTCAGCAATAAAATATAAAGAGGCTCCCAACAACAGGCCCCAACAACAGGCCCGAAATCCAAGAGATGCTCCATAACTTCTACAGCTACAAGTCTAACCCAGAAGAAGTGAGTGAAGCTGCAAAAGACCTCAACAAAATATTCTACACCATGGCCAAATTGTCCAACCTTACACAAGTCAACTATAATAGGCCAAAAGAAGAGCAGATCAATGGTTGGTTTGACAAAGAATGTAAAGCCGTACGAAAGACCCTGAGAACAGCCTCAAACAATAAACACAGAGACCCCAACAACCCAGACCTGAGGGAAGCCTATGACACCATACAAAGGCAGCACAAAACCATCCTCAAGAGGAAGAAGCAGAGCTACATCTCTACCAAACTTAGCCAACTCCAAGACACCCTCCAAGACAACTCCTTCTGGGAACTATGGAGTCACATGGACACAAAAAGCAAGGAGAACAACAACATCCATATCCAAAACGACAATATCTGGCTCCAGTACTTCAGAGACCTCTACAAAGACATCCCAAGAGAAGGACTAAGCTAAGAACAGGAAAACAGAACATCGAAACTAAAGGCAATGGAAGAGAAAGTAAAAAATATACTAAAACCCTCTGGATACACCAATTACATTACAGGAAGTTGCAGAGAATCTCTTCCAAAAGCCAGTAAAAAAGCCAGTGGTTCAGATGGAATCCCCCAGAGATGCTGAAATAAAGCCCACCGGAAACACAAGTTGGATTGGTTAACCAGGGTTCCCCAACTCCAGTCCTCGAGGGCCCCAACAGTGCATGTTTTCAGGATTTCCTTAGCATTGCATGGGTGTTGGAATCATCAACTGTACGGGTGATTAAATTATCACATGTGCAATACTAAGGAAATCCTGAAAACTTGCACTGTTGGCGGCCCTTGAGGACTGGAATTGGGGACCCATGGGTTAAACTGTTTAATATTGTACTGAGTGCCGGCTACTTCCCTCATACCTGGAATTGTGGTCTCATCACACCCATCCACAAGAGCGGGGACAGGTATGACCCTGCCAACTACAGAGGAAGACGTGTCAGCAGGAACCTGGGAAAACTGCTCACCAGCCTCCTGAACAAGAGGATCCTCAGTTTCCTTACCGAGCACAATGTCCTGAGCAAGAGCCAATCAGGGTTTGTGCCAAACCACCGCACCACGGACCACATCTACACCCTGCACAGCCTCATTCAGAACCACATCCACAAAAAAAAACGTGAAGATATACACCTGTTTTGTGGACTTTAAAAAGGCTTTTGACTCCGTGTGGCACCCAGGCTTGTTCTTTATCAGGAGAGCGGAATAGGAGGGAAGTCCTACAATGTCATCAAAAGCTCCTAAACCGAGAACCCCTGCAGTGTGAGTGTGAACGATAGAAGAATGGCTTATTTCCATATCAACCCTATATATTACCCCACTTGTTACCGCACCAGGGAAATAAGGGTACTTTCACACTTGCGTTTATTTCCTTCCGTTACAATCCGCCCTTTTGGAAAACAGCGGAACCCGTTAACGGATTCCGCTGTTTCCCATAGACTTGTATGGGTGACAGATTGTACCAAAAGGACCTGCGTTGCTTCCGCTGGGCGACGCTCCGTTGCTTCCGCCCAGCGGGAGCAACGCAGCATGTAACGTTATTTTGAGCAGCGGAATCCTCTGGATGTCACTGCGCATGCGCTTTTTTTTTTTTAATCAAACTTTATTTTGGCTTGCGGTGGCCGAACGTTCAGCTGAACGCCCGGCCGTCAGCAAACGACAGTGCTCAGCTGAGCGACCGGCCACCGGCATGCCCGGCCGCCAGCAAGTCACAGCGCTCAGCTGAGCGCCCGCCCGCTGGCATGCCCGGCCGCCGGCAAGTCACAGCGCTCAGCTGAGCGCCCGCCCGGCCGCCGGCATGCCCGGCCGCCGGCAAGTCACAGCGCTCAGCTAAGCGCCCGCCCGGCCGCCGGCATGCCCGGCCGCCGGCAAGTGACAGCGCTCAGCTGAGCGCCCGCCCGCCGGCATGCCCGGGCCCCGGCAAGTGACAGCGCTCAGCTGAGCGCCCGCCCGCCGGCATGCCCGGGCGCCGGCAAGTGACAGCGCTCAGCTGAGCGCCCGCCCGCCGGCATGCCCGGGCGCCGGCAAGTGACAGCGCTCAGCTGACTACCCGGCGGTCGGCTGCAGGGAGCGATCAGCTGATCACCCGGCGGCCGGCTACTGGGAGCGATCAGCTGATCACCCGGTGGCCGGCTACTGGGAGCGATCAGCTGATCACCCAGGGGCCGGCTACTGGGAGCGATCAGCTGATCACCCGGCGGCCGGCTACTGGGAGCGATCAGCTGATCGTTCACAATAGTCTGCTGCTGGTAAAACTGTAAAAAAAAAAAATCAAAACGAATTGCGTTGTTTTGCAGCATCCGTTGCATCCATTGTGCCACTAACATCCGTTGCATCCGTTACACAACGCAATGCAACGGATCCCGTCCAACGCAAGTGTGAAACTAGCCCAAGATGATGAGTTGGGGCAAAGTGCCAGGATTGGCGCATCTAATGGATGCGCCACTTCTGGGGCGGCTGCGACCTGCTATTTTTAGGCTGGGGAGTGTCCAATAACTGTGGACCTCCTTAGTCTGAGAATACCAGACCGCAGCTATCCGCTGTACCTTGGCTGGTGATCCAATTTTGGGGGACCCCACGTTTTCTGTTTTAATTTATTTATTTAATTAAATTTAAAATAACAGCATGGGGTGCCCTCTGTTTTGAATTACCAGCCAAGGTGAAGCTACCAGCTGTGGTCTGCAGGCTGCAGTCGTCTGTGTTACCCAAGCTGGCTACAAAAAATAGGGGAGCCCCACGTCAGGGTTTTTTTTTTTTAATTATTTATTTTTTGGCTAAATACAAGGCTAAAGGGTGCAAAATTGCAAAATGCTGGGGAGTGGGACATTATGTCTTTTTCATCTTTTATCTATCTATCCATCCTTCTATCCCTCTATTCATTCATTCATCTCTCTATTTATCCCTCTATCTATAGCTATTCACCTATTTAACTTTCTAGCTGCTTCCGGGTTTTTTTGCGAAAAATGGAAGGCACACGGATGTCACACGGACCATATACGGAATGGAACGGATGTTACACGGATGTATCCGTGAAATAACAGGACTGTTTTTTGTGGACCGGAAAAACGGGACGGTCATGTGAATGTAGCCTCAGTCTAACGCTCTTTAATATTAACATTAATGAGTGTACACTGCTCTGGAACATTCCACAGCTCCAGGTCTTACACTCCATGATGCCCAGGTGAAATTATTGCTCTATGTAGATGACCTCCTGCTGCTGACACCAACTGAGAAAGGCCTCCAAGACAACCTACAAATCTTGGAGAAATTCAGCTCTACGTGTGCGCCACTGATCAACCTAAAAAGAGGCCAACATCATAGAGTTCCAGAAGAGAAAAAAGAAGATCGGACCAGCACCTTCATTTGTCTTAAAACTGCATTCATACAGGAACGGACACATACACCTACCTGGGCCTGCAAATTCACCAGTCAGGGAGCGTAAAACAAGCAATAGAGATTGCTATGCCATCCGAAGGAAACCATCATCTGAAGCCACCAGTGAGGGTCTGGCTAAAAAGCTTCAATTCCATCATCACCCCAATCCTCCTGTACGGCAGTGAAGTCTGGGGTCCTCACACCTACCCAGATTGGTCAAGGTGGGATTCCAGCCCAACAGAAACATTCAACCTGGAATTTTGTAAGCGCCTTCTCCAGGTCCATCAAAGCACCTCCAACAGCGCCTGTCAGGCCGAGCTGGGCAGATTCCCTCTACACCTAGCAGCTCTGAAGAGGGCACTGTCATTTCGGTCTCATCTATAGAATATTAATCCACGCTCCCATCACCATAAAGCCCTGATACATATAGGTGGTCCAGATGAACCAGGACCCCTGGCACAGCTCTCCCAAACCCAATAGGACAAAATGACCAATCACAGCAGCCTGACAAAAGCCAGAATCAGGAAGATGGTAGACGAGGGCCAGGAGAGGTGTCAGTGACTGGAGGACCGATGTCTACACCGCACAGAAACTGACCACGTACCAGAGACTACAGACTGGCCCCATATCTGGAGAAACCCCCAGACCCCAGAGACCGCAGGACTATGAGCCAATATAGACTCAGTGCCCACAGTCTAGCCATCAATTCCCACACAAGCAGAGCTACAAGCCCAGGGAGGACAGACTGTGCCAACACTGACCTGGAGGCCAAGGAAGGATGAAACCCACCTCCTGCTACACTGCACCAAACACTCAGCAGTGAGGGACACTCAGCAGTGAGGGACACTCAGCAGCGAGGGACACTCAGCAGCGAGGGACACTCAGCAGCGAGGGACACTCAGCAGTGAGGGACACTCAGCAGTGAGGGACACTCAGCAGTGAGGGATTTCAGCTCCATGAAGGAGGAAGAGAAAACATCAGTATATCCTGCTGGGGGAGAAGAGACTGCAGTGGAGATAGCAGCGCGGTGTGTGAGCGAATGTCATAGACCGAGAAAGAGAAATATGATAAGCCATGGACTTCTATAGCCTCCTCCCTGGATGTGCCCCCCCCATGCATCCTTCCTACAGTCCCCACCCCCGATGTACCCCATCAAGCAGCATCGCCAAGTGTAAGCCCCAATATGCAGCATCGCCCCCTCCCCTGTGTAGCCCCCCATATCCCCCTTCCTTATGGAAGCCTCCACAGCCCTGTGCTGCAGCTTCAGCCCCTTCCCTGTGATATATACACGAGCTGCAGCCCCCAGTAGTGACAGGAGACACTTTTATTTCTTCCCCCAAAATCCAGTGTGACCTCAGCTCTATAACTAATGAGGAAAAGCTGAATCTTCCCCACCTCAGGGTCAGGATCCGTCCGCTCTGCACAGGGGAGAGATGCTAGAATGTACGGGCTCCTGACAGGTATGACGTCACAGGTCATGTGATGGGGCGTGGTCACAATGCAGCCTGATGTTTCCAGCCCGAACTTTCCAGACAGGAAAACAATGTTTATTCTAAAACCACGTGGGCACAGAGGTGATTATAATAGAGGCGGGGTCTGGGGGGTAACAGCTCCAGATGGGGGGTGCAGGGGGCGGAGCCTGTAAGATTATAGAGAACAGGAAAACACATCGCCACGCCCCTAACCCAAACGGTCACGCCCATAACCTGACTGCAGCCCGTACATTCTAGATTCTAGGCTTAACCCTCTGCACTGGAGTCAGAGCACTGCTGCTTCCGGGTTAGCGTCTGGAGTGAAGTTGAGTTTTTGAGGGACAGACGTCACCAGAAGGGGCGGGGCCTCCTCAGTGCGATGCAGCAGAATGCAGGTCTGTGTGAGGGTTGCTTCTAGACTGGAGTTGATGTTTTGTGATCCTCACTGCAGCCTCCACAGGGCTCCCTAGTGAAGTGACTAGAATGGAGGTGATATTGTGAGGTGACTGCAGTCTCCAGTGTAGACGGCTCTGTACTGAGGGGACTAGAATGGAGGTGATAGTGTGAGGAGACTGCAGTCTCCAGTGTAGACGGCTCTGTACTGAGGGGACTAGAATGGAGGTGATATTGTGAGGTGACTGCAGCCTCCAGTGTAGACGGCTCTGTACTGAGGGGACTAGAATGGAGGTGATATTGTGAGGTGACTGCAGCCTCCAGTGTAGACGGCTCTGTACTGAGGGGACTAGAATGGAGGTGATATTGTGAGGTGACTGCAGCCTCCAGTGTAGACGGCTCTGTACTGAGGGGACTAGAATGGAGGTGATATTGTGAGGTGACTGCAGTCTCCAGTGTAGACGGCTCTGTACTGAGGGGACTAGAATGGAGGTGATATTGTGAGGTGACTGCAGCCTCCAGTGTAGACGGCTCTGTACTGAGGGGACTAGAATGGAGGTGATATTGTGAGGTGACTGCAGTCTCCAGTGTAGACGGCTCTGTACTGAGGGGACTAGAATGGAGGTGATATTGTGAGGTGACTGCAGCCTCCAGTGTAGACGGCTCTGTACTGAGGGGACTAGAATGGAGGTGATATTGTGAGGTGACTGCAGCCTCCAGTGTAGACGGCTCTGTACTGAGGGGACTAGAATGGAGGTGATATTGTGAGGTGACTGCAGCCTCCAGTGTAGACGGCTCTGTACTGAGGGGACTAGAATGGAGGTGATATTGTGAGGTGACTGCAGCCTCCAGTGTAGACGGCTCTGTACTGAGGGGACTAGAATGGAGGTGATATTGTGAGGTGACTGCAGCCTCCAGTGTAGACGGCTCTGTACTGAGGGGACTAGAATGGAGGTGATATATTGAGGATCTCCCTCCAGCAAAGCATCACCTCCAATCTAGACAGCGCCTCATAGACACCACTAGAGTGGAGCTGAATTCAGGAGCCTCTCAGTTCTGTATACACACATATACAGTATACACAGGGGTGGGATTAAGCCGGTTCTGGAGAACCGATTGTTAAAATAGCAGCCGGTTCCCTGAAGCGGCAAGAAACAGCTGCGGCGATCCGGTTCCCTATATTAATTTGTGTTAGTGTATTTAAGACTAACACAAATGAATCCCCGTACCTCCGTGCCGCACTTCCGGGTTCAGTGGAGCCTGTCTGCTCCCTGACCCGGCGTGCAGCGACGCGCTGATGCAGAGAGGTCACGGCAGCGTGGGTAGGTAGCTCCTCCTCCTGCCGTCTGTAAGCGTCAGTGTGCAGAGTGCCGCGGAGGATGGAAGACAGGAGAGGCCGCTGGTGCTTGGAGCAGGTAAGCGCTCTGAGCCGAAGATGCAGGGAAGCAGGGAGAGGAGCCGCATTGAGATGGCAGCTATATCGGGAGAGGAGGCCATATAAGATGGGAGCTATATGTGGCTATATGGGGAGAGGCCACATAAGATGGGAGCTATATGGGAAAAGGAGCCATATGGGACAGGATTTGCAGGGGAAAAGGAGCACATGGGATGAGATCTGCAGGGGGAAAGAGGCCATAATGGGATGAGATCTGCAGGGGGAAAAAGGCCATAATGGGATGGGATCTGCAGGGGAAAGAGGCCATAATAGGATGGGATCTGCAGGGGGAAAGAAGCCATAATAGGATGGGATCTGCAGGGGGAAAGAAGCCATAATAGGATGGGATCTGCAGGGGGAAAGAAGCCATAATGGGATGGGATCTGCAGGGGGGAAAAGAGGCCATAATGGGATGGGATCTGCTGGGGAAAGAGGCCATAATGGGATGAGATCTGCAGGGGGAAAGAGGCCATAATGGGATGGGATCTGCAGGGGGAAAGAGGCCATAATGGGATGGGATCTGCAGGGGGAAAGAGGCCATAATGGGATGGGATCTGCAGGGGGAAAGGGGCCATAATGGGATGGGATCTGCAGGGGAAAGAGGCCATAATGGGATGGGATCTGTAGGGGGAAAGGAGCCACATGGGATTAGATCTGTTGGGGGAAAGGAGCCACATGGGATGAGATCTGTTGGGGGAAAGGAGCCACATGGGATGGGATCTGTATGGGGAAGGTCGTCCATTCCAATTTTAGCAGGGATCCTTTAGTAATAATTTTTAAAAACTGTAGAAAAACCATTTAATACAATATGACTGACAGTGAGGGGAACAACTGGTGCTGGACAGGAGAGTAAAGGTATAGGAGGGGAAGGAGATTTTACTTTAAATTATTTGTATTTTTTGGTTGAAAAAAAAAAGTGCGTGAAAATGGGTGTGGCTAACAAAATGGGTGTGGTTTTCAAATGGGCGGGGTTTACAGAGAACCTGTTAAAAATTTGAATCCCACCCCTGTATATACACACACACATTTTATATATACAGCATGTATGTACAGTGCCTACAAGTAGTATTCAACCCCCTGCAGATTTAGCAGGTTTACACATTCGGAATTAACTTGGCATTGTGACATTTGGACTGTAGATCAGCATGGAAGTGTGAAATGCAGCAAAAAAGAATGTTATTTCTTATTTTTATTTATTTTTTTTTTTAAATTGTGAAAAGTTTATTCAGAGGGTCATTTATTATTCAACCCCTCAAACCACCAGAATTCTGTTTGGTTCCCCTAAAGTATTAAGAAGTATTTCAGGCACAAAGAACAATGAGCTTCACATGTTTGGATTAATTATCTCTTTTTCCAGCCTTTTCTGACTTAGGGGTGCTTCACACATAGCGAGATCGCTACCGAAATCGCTGCTACGGCACGGTTTTGGTGACGCAACAGTGACCTCATTAGCGATCTCGCTGTGTGTGACACTGAGCAGCGATCTGGCCCCTGCTGCAAGATCGCTGCTCGTTACACACAGCCCTGGTTCGTTTTCTTCAAAGCCGCTCTCCCGCTGTGACACACAGATCGCTGTGTGTGACAGCGAGAGAGCGACGAAATGAAGCGAGCAGGGAGCAGGAGCCGGCATCTGGCAGCTGTGGTAAGCTGTAACCAGGGTAAACATTGGGTAACCAAGGTGGTTACCAGATATTTACCTTAGTTACCAGCCTCCGCAGCTCTCACGCTGCCTGTGCTGCCGGAGCTGCAGTTAATTAACCCGATGTGTACTGTAGCTAGGAGAGCAAGGATCCAGCGCTAAGCAGTGTGCGCGGCTCCCTGCTCTCGCGGTTATGATCGCTGCTTCGGCTGCTGTGTTTGACAGCTAAGCAGCGATCATAACAGCGACTTACAAGGTCGCTGTTACGTCACAGAAAATGGTGACGTAACAGCGACCTCGTTGTCGCTGTCGCTTAGTGTGAACCAGCCCTAATTAACACCCTCCCCAATCTTGTGAACAGCATTCAAACTTGGTCAACATGGGAAAGACAAAGGAGCATTCCAAGGCCATCAGAGACAAGATCGTGGAGGGTCACAAGGCTGGCAAGGGGTACAAAACCCTTTCCAAGGAGTTGGGCCTACCTGTCTCCACTGTTGGGAGCATCATCCGGAAGTGGAAGGCTTATGGAACTACTGTTAGGGTATGTGCGCACGTTGCTTTTTACCTGCTTTTTTGCTGCTTTTTCTTCTGCGCTGTTTAATGCCAAAATGGATGTGTTCTTCTATTCAAGCAAAGTCTATGGGAATTTGGGTTTCTTGTTCACACTATGTTGTTCAAAATGCTTCCTTTTTGAGGCAGAACTTTGGTCAAAAACTCAGCTTTTCAAAGAAGCAACATGTCAATTGTTTTTGCCATTTGGGTTTTGCACTGCAAAGCTGAGTTTTTGACCAAAGTTCTGCCTCAAAAAGGCAGCATTTTGAACAACATAGTGTGAACAAGAAACCCAAATTCCCATAGACTTTGCTTGAATAGAAGAACACATCCATTTTGGCATTAAACAGCGCAGAAGAAAAAGCAGCAAAAAAGCAGGTAAAAAGCAACGTGCGCACATACCCTTAGCCTTCCACGGCCTGGACAGCCTTTGAAAGTTTCCATCCGTGCCGAGGCCAGGCTTGTCCAAAGAGTCAAGGCTAACCCAAGGACAACAAGTAAGGAGCTCCGGGAAGATCTCATGGCAGTGGGGACATTGGTTTCAGTCAATACCATAAGTAACGTACTCCACCGCAATGGTCTCCGTTCCAGACGAGCCCGTAAGGTACCTTTACTTTCAAAGCGTCATGTCAAGGCTCGTCTACAGTTTGCTCATGATCACTTGGAGGACTCTGAGACAGACTGGTTCAAGGTTCTCTGGTCTGATGAGACCAAGATCGAGATCTTTGGTGCCAACCACACACGTGACGTTTGGAGACTGGATGGCACTGCATACGACCCCAAGAATGCCATCCCTACAGTCAAGCATGGTGGTGGCAGCATCATGCTGTGGGGCTGTTTCTCAGCCAAGGGGCCTGGCCATCTGGTCCGCATCCATGGGAAGATGGATAGCACGGCCTACCTGGAGATTTTGGCCAAGAACCTCCGCTCCTCCATCAAGGATCTTAAGATGGGTCGTCATTTCATCTTCCAACAAGACAACGACCCAAAGCACACAGCCAAGAAAACCAAGGCCTGGTTCAAGAGGGAAAAAATGAAGGTGTTGCAGTGGCCTAGTCAGTCTCCTGACCTTAACCCAATTAAAAACTTGTGGAAGGAGCTCAAGATTAAAGTCCACATGAGACACCCAAAGAACCTAGATAACTTGGAGAAGATCTGCATGGAGGAGTGGGCCAAGATAACTCCAGAGACCTGTGCCGGCCTGATCAGGTCTTATAAAAGACGATTATTAGCTGTAATTGCAAACAAGGGTTATTCCACAAAATATTAAACCTAGGGGTTGAATAATAATTGACCCACACTTTTATGTTGAAAATTTATTAAAATTTAACTGAGCAACATAACTTGTTGGTTTGTAAGATTTATGCATCTGTTAATAAATCCTGCTCTTGTTTGAAGTTTGCAGGCTCTAACTTATTTGCATCTTATCAAACCTGCTAAATCTGCAGGGGTTTGAATACTACTTGTAGGCACTGTATATATGTATATTTATATATATATATATATATATATATATATACACAAATACACACACACACAGTGTGTATGTGTGTATATATATATATATATATATATAATATATATACGCAGATATATACACATATCTACATATACAGGGTGGTCCAAAAGTAGGTGGACAGTGTGTGTAATAGGCAGGGCCGGATTAAGGTTGGTGGGGGCCCCTGGGCAGAAAATCTGGTGGGGGCCCAATAACGTTAACATTTTAACCATAACAGTAGAGCACGAACTGTAGCATTTAGATATAAATACTGCACCTCAGTCTCACATTCCCCCTCCTCAGCATACTGTGCCCTCCATAATCCGCCCTCACACTGGCCTCCATGCTGCCCCTTCTCTATACTGCCTATTTCCTTCACTATACAGTCACTATACTGCACCTCAGTCTCACATTCCCCCTCCTCAGCATACTGTGCCCTCCATAATCCGCCCTCACACTGGCCTCCATGCTGCCCCTTCTCTATACTGCCTATTTCCTTCACTATACAGTCACTATACTGCACCTCACCTCGAACACTAGGGAGCAATGTCTGGCATTGGGAGTGGAGGAGGCCGATATGGAGGTCTTTGGTGACCTTATGGACCTTATGAATGAAAATCCATCAGAGTTGGGAAATGGTCCCTTTACTGATTTAAGAAGGAAAAGCACTAAGATGCCCCCTTCTGGGGACTATGATAAGATTGAATTATTTTTACAACTGGTTGAAAAGGACCTTAGGAAAGTGAAGTCACATAATGGGAATGTGTCCCCTAATCTTAGTCAGCGGGAGTGGATAGCCTTGGATAATTTGGAAAAGAATAAGAGTGTTGTCCTCAAATCCTCGGATAAAGGGGGCAACATAGTTATCTTGGACCACGAGGATTACAACTCTATGTGTATGAGTATCCTGAATGACGTTAATACCTATGGGATCCTAAAGACAGACCCCACTGAGCGATTTTGTAAGGTTTTAGTTGAAATTTTGGATGACGCCCTTGATAGTGGTTTGATCACAGCCCAGGAACATAGATTCCTGGTTCCCGTCCATCCGGTGGTACCCACCTTCTATGCACTTCCTAAACTGCATAAGGGGGTGGTGCCACTGAAGGGGAGACCTATTGTTGCCGGAATAGGCTCAATTGGTCAGAACATCGGTATCTATATTGACAAAATATTGCGGCCATTTGTCGTGTCACTGTCCACGTACTTAAGGGATACATCAGATCTGTTGTTGAAATTGGAAGGGATGACAGTAGACCGGGGAACGTTTTTGGCGTCGATCGATGTGGAGGCCCTGTATGGTAGTATTGTTCATGAGAAGGGGCTTCAGGCTGTCCAGTACTATTTATCAGGTAGGGCCATCCACTTCGGTCGACACAATAGGTTTGTCCTCTGTCTGCTGTCATTCATCCTGCACCATAACTACTTTCTATACGGCGGTAAGTACTTTCATCAACTCAGGGGGACTGCAATGGGCTGCTCATGTGCGCCCAGTTATGCAAATCTCCTCCTGGGTTGGTGGGAGGAAACCGTCGTATTTTCAGATGAATATAAATGGTGGCAGGATAAGATAAGTGCGTGGTACAGGTATATAGACGATGTTCTGATCATTTGGGCGGGCACTAGGGACGAATTTGTGCAAATGGTAGATGAGCTGGGGGTGAATAACTTCAACTTAAGGTTCACATATGAGATCAACCAACAAAAAATATCATTCCTTGACCTTTTAATTTCATTGGATGAGAGGGGTTCCATCCATACAACTATATTTAGGAAACCGACATCGACTAATAGTCTGCTCCGGTGGGACAGCCATCATCCATTGCCCCTTCGGAAAGGTATTCCGAAGGGACAATACCTCAGAGCCAGAAGGAAATGTTCAGAAACTAATTCATTTAGGTTGGAGGCTTCCAATTTGAGGAACAGATTCAGAAATAGGGGATATCCGGAGACAGCCCTTGATGGAGCATTCCGATATGCCCTCGAAAAGCAGAGAAGTTCTCTACTAACCCCAACGGAGAAGGGGAAAGACCCAGATGAAATTAGGGTGATTGGGACATACAACGTACAGGTGGAACAAATTTTTAACATCTTAAGAAGATATTGGGGTATTCTAAAGGCGGACGAACTCATAGGGGAGAGTATCTCAGAGCACCCAAAAATTACTTTCAGAAGAGGCAGGTCACTAGCGGACCGATTGATACATAGCCATTATAAAAAACCACTGCCGGAAAGTACTTGGTTGGACCGCAAGATATGTGGCACATTCAAGTGTGGCAGATGCCATTTTTGTGGCCGGATAAATGGTTCCAAATTCTCGGTCAGTGTAACAACAGGAGTTAAATATTTTTTGAGGGATTTCGCAAATTGTTTGACAAAAGGGGTAGTGTATATGATAGTATGCACATGCCCTAAGAATTATGTTGGGAAAACGCGACGTGAACTACGAAGACGTATAGGAGATCATTTGGGGGACATCCGCCATAAACGGGATACCCCCGTTTCCCGACATGTTAGGGAAGTCCATGGAGGAGATTCGAGTGTTTTGAAGTTTGGGGTCCTTGAAGTGATCGCACAAAATGAAAGAGGGGGCAATTGGGACAACAAGATCCTCAGAAAGGAAACTGAGTGGATCTTCCGTATGGGGTCCGTTCAACCTTTTGGTTTAAATGAGAGTTTAACCTATAGTTGTTTTTTGGATTGATCAGTTTGGAGATTATTCTCTCTTCTAGGGTGATTTTGAGAGGTAGTTGATATTATAACCCCTGAGGGAGATGCTTCTTCCCCATACTTCTCTGGTGTAGGGCTCAGTAATTTTTTAAAAAAAGTTAGTAGTGGACGGACTGGAATGTCCGTCCATTTTTTTAAAAGCCCTGAGTTTATCTAGGAAAGGACTTTATCGCTAATATGAGTAAGCTAATAATTGCCAGCGTGATATGGGGGAAGGGATTTTTCAGTTATATGTAGGGTAAAAATTATGGGATTATGCACTGCCCTAGAATTTAATATGCACAAATTGCGGTATAGTGTTTTATATAGCAGTGGTGATAATTAATATAATGGGATCTTAGAGATCCTATAACCCATGTTTCCCTATATAGGATTATATTTTGACCATGTATTTGGAATGTCAAATGAAGAGTCGAGCCTGGGCACCATATATATGCAGTATTAGGATTGAGGGGAAATCAATTAGTTTAAATGACTTTGGACAGTTTCTTTGCCAGAATTACACCTCTTAATGAGCGGTGGTTACACTATCAGTTATATAGAGATGTTCTCTTTATTAGCCTATACATGAGTAGTATTTTAAATGCTGCGCTATGCAAACCTATTTGGTGAGACCGCTGGCCACGTTGGAGATGTAATTAAGCGCATGCGCTATAGCGCCTGGGTTTACTGACGTCTCAGATGACGGGGATCCCAGGCAGCGTTCATCCACCTGTTTGTGTGGATGACGTGATATAGCGCGTGCGCAGTTGCGCTGGCCAGTGGGCGGTCTAAACCTGGGTGTTCCCCGCACTCATTTAAAAGCTGACTTGAAGTCGGCAGCAGACGCGCCGCTAATCTGGAAACTCCATGACAGGGGATATCATGGCATGCTGCCTACCCTTGCTGTGGAGGGATTTCTGAGCCTGGAGAATATTGTTGCATCGCTCCGGCAAAACTCTGTAGTTTCTATCTGGGGCATTTAGGGTAAGTGGCATTTATGGCATCTCATGGTGTTTAACCAGCTGATTTTTTCCGGCTTGGTTTAGGGTGAATCTTTACTCTTTGCAAAGATTGTCTGCTATGTGTATCTAGGTTAACTTATCTTAATGGAGCATATATTGATGGATAGGGATTCTGTGTGTATATGTATGTATGTATATTTGCACACTATATGATGGCTATTTGGCTATATTCCGTGTAGCTGAGACCCCCATTGAATAATTGGTTTCTCTTTATATGGGATTATTGAATACTGAGAGATTGTATTTATCTCTCTCCCTCCCTTTTTTTAGATCTACATTGAATGTTGGCATAGACTCATGGATCCTATCTGCAAAAACCTCCTGATGAACCCCTTGGTGCAACTATACAAGGGGGGAAACGCGTCGAGGTATTAGAGGTGTTAGCATTATTTGAAGACCTGGGCTATCAATCAAGCACAGTATGTATGATGGACTATCGCAAAAAATGAAAATCGACTGATATTATGAAGATTGATGAAATTATTCTCTTTGAGGTCGGTTTTTCAGTGAAGAGGCGATAATCAATTCATCCATCAAGAATTTATACCAAGGATTATCCTCGAATTGTTGGACTTACATTAAAATTTCTGGCATCTTTTACACTGTGCTTTTTGTATACTGAAAAGGAAAATCTTCAGATTAACAGTCCAGAGGATGTTTAAGTATCAGCGTGAAGTCTCTGTTCTGTGGGGAATGACCTCTTAGGCATTCCTTTGTGTGCACTGTATTTAAATTCACAGGTCAGCTGACGGTTTTTCCAGCTAATGTGATGTCTCTATCCTGTTGGGAATGACCTGGGTGGCATTCCATTGTGCGCATAAGTTGGAAAAGGTGCCACTTTATTTCTCCTGGCATTAACTAATCTCTGTTGGTGATAATAGTGTTCGACTAGCGGGCATTGTGGTAAATAAACAGGGGTTTCAGTGGTAACCTTGGTAATCGAGAAAAAATATTTCCTCAGGTGTCATAAACTGGGTAGTCTATCGGAGCTGGACATTGAGACGAAAATTATATTTTTTGTCTCTATGATCAGCTCCTAAAAAGAGTTGACAAATGTATATACATATGTTTGAATGGGGGAAATGGTATAATTATCAGCAGTCTCTAATAAACGGATATATTTTCCGCCATATGTGAATCTTTGGTTTCTGGTTCCCTTGTTCATCAAATATTGTCTCTTGTTTGTTGCGGGAGAAGTTTATAGTCTTGGGTGAATCAGGAACTGTTTTGGTGTTGGGAAATACTGTGTATGTACTAATACCTATTTACTGCCTATGTATATGGGATTGAACCTAGTAGTGATACCGATTTATCATTTGTGTCTCTGAGTGTGTTTTTAGCTTCACTAATAAAATTTACCTTTTTAATATTGGGGTTTTTTTCTTTTTAAAATATACTGCACCTCAGTCTCATATTCCCCCTCCTCAGCATACTGTGCCCTCCATACTGTCCCATCTCCTTCACTATCCAGTCACTATACTGTACCTCCGTCTCACATTCCCCCTCCTCAGCATACTGTGCCCTCCATACTGTGCCCTCACACTGGCCACCATGCTGCCCCATCTCCTTCACTATCCAGTCACTATACTGTACCTCCGTCTCACATTCCCCCTCCTCAGCATACTGTGCCCTCCATACTGTGCCCTCACACTGGCCACCATGCTGCCCCTTCTCTATACTGCTTATTCCCCCCCACTACCAGTCTCTTTTCTATGCCCCTTACACTTTTCTTTCTCAATACTGTCCACTTACAATTGTCTCCCACCATACTGCTGCCTCACACTTTCCAATTGTGTCACCCTGATTGCTGTGCAGGGGCAAATATGACGCATGCCCCCCAAAAGGTACGCCCCTGTACAGTGTACAGGAGAATACATGACTGGTACACGCAGGGCCGGCTCCAGGTTTTTGTAGGTCCTGGGCGAAAGAGTCTCAGTGGGCCCCATCCACACATAGACATGCACAGATACATACAGGCATACGTACACATATATATTTAAAGACAAATTCACAAAAACACATATAAACAGACATAAATCTAGACACAGTCATATACACTGACATACATGCATACACATGCACACACATACACATTTTTATCTATATTTTTAATATTGGGAAGCCGGCAATAGTCTCATGCACCTCCCCGCTTGTCTCCATCCAGCTCCTCCTGGGCATGTTCCAAGTATACTCCGGCACACATACAAGTAATAATTGAAAATACCGAATGGTGCTCAAATATATTTTATTGTAATGTATTTTTTTAAAACATTGTCCCACGTTTCAACCCTATCTGGGTCTTTCTCAAGGACTTTTTGTCTGTTGACATTAAATACAGAAAGGAAAAACATTTATACATAAAATTAACAATCATTGTTACATAAATAATTCACTGATAATTATCATGGTACAACCCATAGGATGGGTAGACATATGTCAATGTGCAAAAACATCATAATGCTATAAGTCTAATAAAAGGAAGAACGAGCCTCCTGTATGGATAAAGAGCAATATCACAAATATGGCATGATTAGTTATGTTAACATAAGGACATGCTGTGAGGTAAGCGTAATAAAAAAAGGAATAGATACCTTATAGTCTCAGACTGAAAAGAGCATCAGGATGTTGGGTCAATTGTGAAACAACATTAGGATGTTGAATAGTCCTTATGTTAGCATAACTAATCATGCCATCATCCCCCTCTACAGGTGTATTCACACCAGGTCTCCTTTAGCTACCTTCACTGCCAGAGTAATATTAACCCATGCTACAGAGGCGATTGTAGGTATGCCCTCTAGTACCCCTAAATTCTCCTCACCCTCTCAACGCTGCTTTGACATGGAACCATCTCTGCTTTATTGATTGACATGATTTTTATTTTTCCCTTAGTATTTCCATGATTTCTATGAGAATCATCTTCTTTGCGGTGCTCCTTGTACAATATTCCTTGTAGTGATAGGTATGTTTGGATTTACCCTTGCTTCATTTTCTATTGGAACAATTTTTTTAAAAATCATATATTCTATGCGGGACATATTTGTGATATTGCTCTTTATCCATACAGGAGGCTCGTTCTTCCTTTTATTAGACTTATAGCATTATTATGATGTTTTTGTACTGTGAGGTAGCGCGGTCGGCTGCGCGGCCGAAGACACGGGATCCAGGCACCAAGAGTCACAGCACACGGTTTATTGCACAAACCAAAAGTCCAATACAGCATACAGTTGTGTCTCCGGCAGAGACTCAGGGAGTTGTGTTCACTCCCTCACACACTAGGCAGCCACGCCCATGTTCCTGTTTCCTTTTAACCCTACTTTCAGCCTGTAGGGAAACAGGATTAACCCCGGACTGGAGTTGCTTTCTATACATGGAGGGAGCACAACCGGGGCGAGACGTACCGGCCGTCATAGACCAGCCCGGTCACAGTCTCACAGTACATTGACATATGTCTACCCATCCTATGGGTTGTACCATGATAATTATCAGTGGAGAATTATTTATGTAACAATGATTGTTAATTTTATGTATAAATGTTTTTCCTTTCTGTATTTAATGTCAACAGACAAAAGTCCTTGAGAATGACCCTGTAATACTATTGTATGTTTGAGGATTTCGATAGCGTTAGGGCAATGATCAGCAGAGACGAGTTTGTGGTACAAGATGTTTTTATGATATGTAACCACGGTAGATACACAACAGAAATACACAGTATAACAAACACAAAAATACCTTTCTGAAACGGAGCGAAGGGGATTCCCGGGGCCACGCACCGGACTCCCCCAGGGAGACCACCAGAGCGAACCCCTATACAGGGACTGTCCGGCAATCAACCCCGGAAGGCCTAAATGCGGTGCAGCCGGGACACAAGGGGCAAGCGGTAAAGTCCAGAAGTGTCCGTACGGAATGAAAGTCCAGAATGGTTATGAACCGGAAGAAACTGGGCAGACGTGCTGACAAAAGATGGCAGACGGAGTCCGGGCACAGTTTGAAGAAACCGGGTATGGTCCAGAGTCGGTCGGTAGATTTCCAGGAGGATCCAAAGGTAATCAAGTAGCAGCAGCAGCAAAGCAGGAGCACACAGCAAGCAGTATACTCAGGCACTGGACTAAGCTTAGAGGCGGCCTTTTAAGCAGCTGGACAGGAAGTAGGGCAACAGAACACAAAACTCCATGTTAACTGAGGGCAAGCTTTTTCAAAAGAGGACTGGAAAACCCGGAAACCTGACAGACCCAGATAGGGTTGAAACGTGGGACAATGTTTTAAAAAAATACATTACAATAAAATATATTTGAGCACCATTCGGTATTTTCAATTATTACTTGTTAGTGTGCCGGAGTATACTTGGAGCATTATTGTTTTTCTCCAGAGCACCTAAGCCTAACAGTAGTTGAGCCAGGTCTTATCTGATTATACCTCCTAGGCATGTGTCTGTGCCACGCTGATTGGTGGCAGTCACTAACAGACATGGCCGCACATAGAGAACACTAACACTGCTGTATATACATCACAAGAGAGGCTCGGGACATACACATTACTGGGGGGCATACATATTACTGAGGAAAGGGGTATACAGCAATGGGGGGCATACAGCTCTAGAGGGGGGCAGTGGCTCTGAGGTGGGGGGGACAAAGAGCTCTGAGGTGGGGGGGTGACATGCAGCTCTGGGGGTATACAGCTCTGGGGTGGAAAGGACATACAACTCTGGGGGTATAGTATTATGCAGCCCTCATATTCCTCCATATAGTGTTATGAAGCTCCCATAGTCCTCCATATAGTATTATGCAGCCCCCATG
Source organism: Anomaloglossus baeobatrachus (assembly GCF_048569485.1). Lineage (NCBI taxonomy): Eukaryota > Metazoa > Chordata > Amphibia > Anura > Aromobatidae > Anomaloglossus > Anomaloglossus baeobatrachus. The sequence continues at coordinate 809,999 of NW_027443435.1, read as the reverse complement.
TAGCACTATGCAGCCCCCATATGGCACTATGCAGCCCCCATATGGCACTATGCAGCCCCCATATGGCACTATGCAGCCCTCCATATGGCACTATGCAGCCCCCCATATAGTACAATGCACACCCATATAGCATTAGGCACCCTCATGTAGTACACAGCCCCAATATAGCACAGTGCAGACCCAGATAGCATTAGGCATCCTCACATAGTACACAGCCCCTGTATAGCACAGTGCAGAGCCAGATAGCATTAGGCATCCTCACGTAGTACACAGCCCCTATATAGCACAGTGCAGAGCCAGATAGCATTAGGCATCCTCATGTAGTATACGGCCAGTATATACTGTGTTTTTCCAAAAATAAGACACTGTCTTATATTTTTTTTTGCCCCCCAAAAAAGCACTAGGGCTTATTTTTGGAGGAGGTCTTATTCTTGGAGAAACACAGTTGGGGGTAAGTTTACCCCCCAAAAAAGCAGACTCCCCCCACTTCCCAGGAGACTCATACTCATCAGACCAGGACGTCTGCGTGGTTCCAAGGTCCTCCTGTGATCTCCGGTCGGTGCTGCATGTCGTCCTACCCTGCTGCAAGCTGACACACACAGCCGATTGCAGACACACACAGCAGATCACACACACACATCACATAACATCCAGCACTTACGGCAGCGGGGAATGAGAGCAAGTCACGTGTCCGGCCGCAGGTCCTGTTCGTTGCGCTCCACCGCACTGCCTCTCAGGATTCTCCCGGCGAGAAGAGATCGGTGTCGCTGGATGAGGCGAGTATGTATGCGATCCGATGTGTGTGCGATCCGATGTTTGTGTGTGTGTGATTTGATGTTTGTGTGTGTGTGATTTGATGTTTGCGTGTGCGATGTGATTATGTGTGCGATCTGACTGTGTGTGCGATCCGATGTTTGTGTGTGAGATCTGAGAGTGTGTGTGTGTGTGTGTGTGTGTGTATGTGAGCTGATGAGTGCGGGTGTGGGATCACTGCAGGTCCTGCCGCTCAGTGTCGGGTGAGTGTAATTGCCGGGTGCCGCTGTGTATAATGAAGTGTCCTGCAGTATCTTTATCTTTTTTAGCTGCACGGATACTTTATTATTGATCCGCGACCGCCGACTAGGGCTTATTTCGGGAGAGGGCTTATATTTAAGCCTTTCTCCGAAAATGCTGAAAATCCCTGCTAGGGCTTATTTTTGGGGGAGGTCTTATTTTTGGAAAAACACGGTAGCACAGTGCAAAGCCAGACAGCATTAGGCATCCTCACGTAGTATACAGCCCCTATATAGCACAGTGCAGAGCCAGACAGCATTAGGCATCCTCACGTAGTATACAGCCCATATATAGCAAAATGCAGACCCAGATAGCATTAGGCATCCTCATATAGTGTACAGCCCGTATATAGCACAGTGAAGAGCCAGATAGCATTAGACACTCTCACGTAGTTCACCGCCCCTATATAGCACAATGCAGACCAGATAGCATTAGGCACCTTCATGTAGTATACAGCCCCTATATAGCACAGTGCAGAACCAGCTAGCATTAGGCACCTTCATGTAGTACACAGCCCCTATATAGCACAGCGCAGAACCAGCTAGCATTAGGCACCTTCATGTAGTATACATCCCCTATATAGCGCAGTGCAGAACCAGCTAGCATTAGGCACCTTCATGTAGTATACATCCCCTATATAGCGCAGTGCAGAACCAGCTAGCATTAGGCACCTTCATGTAGTATACAGCCCCTATGTAGCACAGTGCAGACTAGATAGCATTAGGTATCCTCATGTAGTATACAGCCGCCATATCATTTAATGCATCCCCATGGTCGTCTGGCCACAGTGATTGTACATACTCACTTCTCCTCGTTCCCCCGCTCCTCCGGTCTCCTCGGCGCGTCCATTGCTGTCTCTCGCTCTGACCTCTCAGCAGGCGCGCAGTGATCACGTCACCACGCTCTGCTGCAGAGGTGTCAGAACGCCGACAGACACAGCGAGGAGAATCATGAGAGAGAGTGCGCCGCTCCATCTCATCATTGTTCTCAATTGTATTGGCAGCTGCGATGCCGATACAATTGAAAGCGCAATCCTCAGCGGGGGGAGGCAGCGCGGGCACCGGGCCCCCCTGACTAGCGGTACGCCACTCCTGCCACCGCGAGTGGGGCCCCCCCGGCATTTGACCGGGTTTACTGTGATACAGACACCAGATGTTATAGAATATACACATTATCATATACAATCTGATGTGTGTACACAGTATATCACACTACTCTGTACACTGGATGTGGTATATCATGTACACAGATATACAATGTCCTGCACTGATCACACCTGGACCTACAGGACCTCACATATTCTATGTAATATGGGCCATATAGTGTAATCTGTGCTGCAGGCTCAGATGTGATCAGTGCAGGATCTGTGTAGTGATGTTTGTGCTGGAGATCAGTGTGGGTTATTGCAGGGGAGGGATGAGGCCAATGACCCGGCACTGACAGCAGCAGTTCAGACTCCGGCAATAACTCACACTGATCCCGAGCAGAGCTGCCGCTGACACTATGGAATCCCGTCTGGTGTTATCAGTGGCGTCCTGCTCCCTCCTCACTGCAACCTCCTGCCCGGCACCATGATGGATGACGTCATACTCACCGTGATCCACTAAGCCTCTGCTCCGGTCCTCCCACAAGATCCTCTTCGGCAGGAAGAAGTAGCAGCAGCAGGCGCGCGGTGACGTCATCCCAGCAGACGCAGCCCACACAGCATGGGCGTGTCTGCAGCACAGTGACAGCCGGGATTGAAATTCTTTAAAGGTACAGTGCGGTCCTGAACCACACTGCGGCATTAATAAAATGGCGCCCACACTGATGGTGGTGGGGGCCCCCTCAGAAGCTCTTGTGGTGGGGGCCCCTGGGCTTGAGCTCCGCCTGCCCCGCCTATAATTCGGCCCTGGTAATAGGGTTATCAAACATGGTGTAAATTGAAACTGACTCAGTTGCCCTTAGCAACCAATTAGATTCCACCTTTCATTTACAAAGAGTCTGTGAAGAATGAAAAGTGGAATCTGATTGGTTGCTAAATTGTTTTTGACTCAGTGTGGCATCCGGGCTTGTTCTTGAAATTTCTGGAGAGCGGAATAGTAAGAAAGTCCTATGATGTAATCAAAAGCTCCTAAACCGAGATCCTCTGCAGTGTGAGTGTGGACGCTAGAAGAATGGCTTATTTCCAGCAGAGCCGAGGAGTCAGACAGAGCTGCAGCCTAAGGGCTCATTCAGACGACCGCTCCGTTTGTCCTGGTCAGTTCCTGTTTTGTTGTGGACCTACTGACAGGACCCTCTTTTCAATATCTTTTGTGTAGGATCAAAAAAAAGGGGGGAGAGAGGGCGCTCTTGTGTGCAAACAATTATTAATAATAAAAAGAGGTGTAATGTATACACTCACCTAAAGATGTTGTACTCCAGATTACGCTGCCGGAGGGTTCTGAACACCACGTTCACATCGCCAATGATCCTGTCCAGACGCCCCTGCAGGGCTCTCACATGTGCCGCCGCTCATGCTGTCACTTTCCGAGGACACGTGTATATCCAACGTTCTCAGATCGGCGCCACACTGGAGCTCCTGCTCCGGTACAGGAAGATCACCGTGGATGTCGGTGTCGGTCCAATCCCGTGGTGGAGCATCAAAGGGGTCAGTAACTCCCACTTCGACTGCAGCAACCCCGTGAGCTCCAAATGAAGATACAGAATTAAGGTTCAAAGGGAAAAAAATCACGGTACTGGGTCGCGCTGCTAAAGGAGGAGATGGTTATTTTAGATGCTGAAATCATTTAAAGAAGTGGTTCACCCATATTTTTTATTTTCTAGATCAATATTATATTGAGAAACAATGTTTCTCTCAAATACCTTATGTTGGCAATACTGCCTGTGAGAGGCGCTATTGCGGACCGCTATTCTCCGTTCCGTGACCCCCGGACTCCATGACCTCGGGGATCCGGTGACGTCCCGTCAAGTTCCTGACACCGCTGCCGGCTGCAATGTATGTGAGTGATGGGCTGTGGGCGGTGTTTCACTGCTAGTCACAGCCCAGTCTCCTGCTTGCAGCTCTCTGCTGTGAAGGAGGAGGGAGCAGATGGGCTGTGACTAGTGGTGAAACACCGCCCACAAAACTGAAGTTAGGGTATTAAAGACCAGGTTTGCTAGTAAAGGTTACCCCAAAAGAATTTTGTCTGATGCTTTTCTCAAAAGTAAACTATTAGACCAGGATAAATTCCTGGCAAGAATTGAAGAGGAAAAAGACATTCCAAGTTGGGGGGACATGAATACCGGTTTTGGGAGTTGTCTGGTTACTACCTACAGCGACTCCCATCAACAAATAAAAAAACTGATAAGCAAATACTGTCATATTGTAAGAAGTGATAGAATACTCTCAGGGATCCTACCCATAAAACCCCGGGTTATATTTCGAAGAAGTAAAAACTTGAAGAATCTAATAGCCCCCAGTAATGTTACACACAAAGATAGTTCGACAATCGGAAGGAACTTTGGTCAAATGAAATCAGTTGTCAATTATGGTTGTGGTCAACCCAGATGTCCATGTTGTAAATCTTTAACACAGGGTGTACATACATTCAAATCCAACATCACGGGTGAGGAGTTCCCAATCAAACAATACTTGAGTTGTAACTCAACCTTTGTAATCTATCTACTGGAATGTCCGTGCGGCTTACAATATGTAGACCGCAGCACGCAAATGCTACATAATAGACTAAATAGCCATCGGTATAATATTCGGCATGGCACAATCACTCATAGCCTATCTAAACATTTTTTATTTGAACACGAAAAAGATAGGGACACCTTTAACACGGTCATTATTGAGCAAATAACTGTAGATGATGGAAAAAGAACTGGAAACTGGTGGAACGAGAATCCTTTTGGATTTTTAAACTGACTAAACTCCATCCGGAGGGACTAACTATTATGACTGAGTGGATCAAATGAGGCTCCAGGTTTTTAATAATGCCTATTCAATTTTATAAGAGAAGACAGAGGGGACAAAATAGTCTTCTTGGGCTGTATAAAATATAATGAAAATATATTAAATTTATACTCAAGCCCCTACCATTGGTTTCAGACCCCAGAAGATGTTCGGCTTACTTTCCAGTTTAAGAATTTTAATTTAGTCTTCTCCAATTTTTAATATTTATAATTGGATTATGTCTATGCTAATCTTCTCTTTTGTTGAACTGAAGGGTATTTAGCGGTTCAAATTACAATTGGGGTTTATATATTCTTGGGTATATACCTGTGTATTTTCAGTATATACAGTATAGACCAGAAGTTTGGGCACACCTCCTCATTCAAAGAGTTTTTTTATTTTCAGGACTCTAAATATTGTAGATTCACATTGAAGGCATCAAAACTTTGAATTACCACATGTGGAATGAAATACTTAAAAAAGTGTGAAACAACTGAAAATATGTCTTATATTCTACGTTCTTCACAGTAGCCACCTTTTGCTTTGATTACTGCTTTGCACACTCTTGGCATTCTCTTGATGAGCTTCAAGAGGCAGTCACCAGAAATTGTTTTCCAACAGTCTTGAAGGTGTTCCCAGAGATGCTTAGGACTTGTTGGCCCTTTTGCCTTCACTCTGCGGTCCAGCTCACCCCAAACCATCTCGATTGGGTTCAGGTCTGGTGACTGTGGAGGCCAGGTCATCTGGCGTAGCACCCCATCACTCTCCTTCTTAGTCAAATAGCCCTTACACAGCCTGGAGGTGTGTTTGGGGGTCATTGTCCTGTTGAAAAATAAATGATGGTCCAACTAAACGCAAACCGGATGGAATAGCATGCCGCTGCAAGATGCTGTGGTAGCCATGCTGGTTCTGTATGCCTTCAATTTTGAATAAATCCCCAACAGTGTCACCAGCAAAGCACCCCCACACCATCACACCCCCTCCTCCATGCTTCACAGTGGGAACCAGGCATGTAGAGTCCATCCATTCACCTTTTCTACAAAGCCATGGCTGGTTGGATCCAAAGATCTCAAATTTGGACTCATCAGATCAAAGCATAGATTTCCACTGGTCTAATGTCTATTCCTTGTGTTTGTTAGCCCAAACAAGTCTCTTCTGCTTGTTGCCTGTCCTTATCAGTGGTTTCCTAGCAGCTATTTTACCATGAAGGCCTGCTGCACAAAGTCTCCTCTCAATACTTATTCTAGAGATGAGAGGGTGTGTCCAAACGTTTGGTCTGTACTGTATATTTAATTTCATGAACAACAATTTTAATGAATATATAAATTATTTAGTCTAATTTTACTAAATTTTATTGTATTCAATGTTTTTTATATAATGTTTTTTATTTAATTTTATTTACCCTTAGATTCACTGTTCCCCTTTGGTCAATAGGGGGTTAATTATCAATTATTTGGGAATTAATTTGGGGTGAAGTTTTATCTACTGATTTGAATTGCCATTACTCTCTTTCTATATATACGTCCATATATTAAGTTAATTTTATTGCTACCTGAGGAAGGGGGAGGACATGCCCCCGAAACGCGTTGTGGCTTCAGAATATTAAATGATTTCAGCATCTAAAATAACCATTATCTCCTCCTTTAGCAGCGCGACCCAGCACCGTGATATTTTTCCCTTTGAACTTTAATTTTGTGTAGGATCGGATGACACACGGAAGCACATCCGTGTGCATCCGATCCTACAAAAAACACATCGGATGCCGTATGTCCGTTCCGTTATTATGGAATATGTCCTATTCTGTTCTGTAATAACAGATCCTGACTCAATACAAGTCAATGGGTCCACAAAATCCCCGGAATCCACACGGAAGCACTTCCGTGTGACTTTCGTCGGGTGCCCCCGCAGCCTGTATCCCGCTCCTGCGCCAGCCCCGCGGCTGCCCGTATTGCAGTGCAAGCAGCTATGGGGATGACGAGTGTTGCTGTCAGGAGGTTAGTAAAGTTCAGTACTTGCGGTGATGAAGTCCTGCACTTCTGACGTCGCGTTCTCACATCAAGTCTCGCAGGTGGCCCGAGACTCTGACCAGCGGTGACATCACGGATTCCCGCAATACTTCACTGTGAACGTAGCGGACAATGGAAGTCAGTGACAGCTCTGACGTCAGCGGAGATCATCATAACAGGTAATGATCTCATCTAACCTCCTGACGTCGGTGCTCGTCATCCCCTGCTGTGACCTGACCTGACCTAATGATGTTAGCTCAGGTCACTGCACTGCTCTCCCTGCCAATGGAAAACATTCTGTTCTTCATTGACTGGGACAGTGAGTATGGATCGTTGTGGGACTCCCTTATTGGATTACGCCAGACCCGGATTTGATTTTTCTTTCCAATAAATTGGTGAAAGAGGGAATATTTTGTGGAGTGTTTTTTCCAAATAAAATTTTTTTTGTTGTCTGTTTTTTTTTTATTACTGACTGGGTTAGTGATGTCGGGTATCTGAGACGCTGTGACATCACTAACCCCAGGGCTTGATGCCAGGGGACATTACACACCTGGTATCAACCCCATGTATTATCCGGCTTGCCCTGCAACAGGGAAATGAGATGATGAGTTGGGTCAAAGCGCTAGGATTGGCGCATCTAATGGATGTGCCCCTTCTGGGGCGGCTGCAGCCTGCTATTTTTAGGCCAGGGAGTGTCCAATAACTTTGGACCTCCCTAGTCTGAGAATACCAGACCACAGCTATCTGCTTTACCTTGGCATGTGATCTAATTTGGGGAGACCCCACGTTTTCTGTTTTAATTAATTTATTTAATTTAAAATAACAGCGTGAAGTGCCCTCTGTTTTGGATTACCAGCCAAGGTGAAGCTGCCAGCTATGGTCTGCTGGCTGCAGCCGTTTGCTTTACCCGAGCTGGTTACAAAAGACAGGGGGGGGACTCCACGTCGTGTTTTTTTTTTTTTGCTAAATACAAGGATAATCACCCTTTAGTGCCACATGAAAGGCACTAAAGGGTGCTGGATTACAAAGTGCTGGGGAGTAGGACATGTCACCTACTGTATCCTCACCTATCCCTTGTAGACTGTGAGCCCTCGCGGGCAGGGACCTCTATGCTCCTGTACCTGTCTGTGTCTTGTATTGTTTATGATTATTGTACTTGCCCTATTATGTATACCCCTTTCTTGTCTTTTTAATCTATTATCTATTTATCCCTCTGGCTATCCCTCTATCTATCCCTCTATTTATTCATTCATCCATCTCTCTATTTATCCCTCTAGCTATATCTATTCATCTATTTATCTTTCTAGCTGCTTCCGTGTTTTTGCGGTCCACAAGAAAAAATGGAAGGCACGCGGCTGTCACACGGACCGTATACGGAACGGATGTTACACGGATGCCAAACAAATGCATCCGTGAAAGAACAGGACTTTTTTTGCGGACCGCAAAAACGGGACTGTCGTGTGAATGTAGCCTAAAGGGTGCTTTACACGCGACATCGCTAGCGATCTCGTTAGCGATGTGACATGCCAGATCGCAGATACGATCTGCCGAGATCGCACATGTGACTGGCGCTATAAAAACGACCTATGTGCGATCTTGGCAAATCGTATCTGCGATCTGGTGTGTCACATCGCTAATGAGATTGTTAGCGATGTCGCAGCATGTAAATCACCCTTATGTTTAATGCTCTTTAATATTTACATCAATGAGTGTACACTACTCTGGAATGTTCCACAGCTCCAGGTCTTACACCTACCTACCTGGGCCTGGAAATTTACCAGTCAAGGAGCTTAAAATAAGCAATAGAGATTGCTATGCCATCCGAAGGAAACTATCATCTGAAGCCACGAGTGAGGGTCTGGCTAAAAATCTTCAATTCCATCATCATCCCAATCATCCTGTATGACAATGAAGTCTAGTGTCCTCACATTTACCCAGATTGGTCAAGGTGGGATTCCAGCCCAACAGAAGTATTCCACCTGGAATTTTATAAGCGCCTTCTCCAGGTCCATCGAAGCACATCCAACAGTGCCTGTCAGGCCGAGCTGGGCAGATTCCCTCTACACCTAGCAGTTCTGAAGAGGGCACTGCCATTTCGGTCTCACCTACAGAGTAGCAATCCACACTCCCATCACCATAAAGCCCTGATACATATAGGGGGTCCAAATGAGCCAGGACCCCTGGCACAGCTCTCCCAAACCCAACAGGACAAAATGAACAATCACAGCAGCCTGACAAAAGGCAGAATCAGGAAGATAAAATAATCACTGATCTCGGGGAGACCAGCCAGAGAAAACACTGCCGGCAGCGAGCGAGGGCGCTCAAGACAATGAAATCCTAGGTATGTTGCCCCTTGGGAAATATGCAAATCAAAAAGGTCCGTGGAGCCTCTGTTAGGAATTTCAACACAGAAACCAGCCAGATATCCCTCCGGGAAGGGCCCAGCCAAGGGGTGACTCTTTTTAGGAGACCACCATAACCACCATATTAAGTGGCCCTTTTAGTCAATATCCAACTTTTTGACAAGTTTAAAGATATGACAAGGGAAATACCAAGGCCAGGTATCCATCCACAGACACCCGTTTCGGGGTATTGCCCCTCATCAGTGTGGAGTAGGATTCTGGCCGGATGGGAGCAATGCCTAGTAGACCAACAAAACAATCACTGATCTCGGGGAGACCAGCCAGAGAAAACACTGCCGGCAGCCAGCGAGGGCGCTCAAGACAATGAAATCCTAGGTACATTGCCCCCTGGGAAATATGCAAATCAAAATGTCCATGTGGATGGATACCTGGCCTTGGTATTTCCCTTGTCATATCTTTAAACTTGTCAAAAAGTTGGATATTGACTAAAAGGGCCACTTAATATGGTGGTTATGGTGGTCTCCTAAAAAGAGTCACCCCTTGGCTGGGCCCTTCCCGGAGGGATATCTGGCTGGTTTCTGTGTTGAGACTCCTAACAGAGGCTCCACGGACCTTTTTGATTAGAATCAGGAAGATGGTAGACGAGGGCCAGGAGAGGTACATCAGTGACTGGAGGACCGATATCTACACCTCACCTCAGTGTCAGCGTGTCAGCTAACTGCAACCAATCACAAGCGCCAGGATGGCCGGTGTGCGGGGAAAGTAGTTCAAGTGTCTGTCGGTCAGCATGGTGGTAAAAAATAATCAAATATTCGGCAGCACGGATACAGCGCGGCGCTGCAGCCCTAGCCATCGGGCTGTATCTGTGCGGCGTATCCAGTCACACGTGCGAGGCAGCCGGGTGATGCCATGGCAGACCCGTACGAGTCCCTCGCATGTGTGACTGCGGTGAAACCGCATGCGGCTTTTTTTTATTTAAATAAATAATTTAAAAAAAAAGAAACACGACGTGCGGTTCCCCCTAATCTTCATCCCCAGCAAAGATAACGCCGACGGGGGGCTGGTATTCCAACCCGCAGCCCCCCGCTATTGCCACATCTATTAGATGTGACAATTCCGGTGCGATACCGGCTCTTCCCGGAGGCGTGATGCGGTGCCATTCGGTTGACCTTAGGGAGATCAACATCCCGTGGTTGTTCATTCCCGGTGAAAGACCTGGCTAGTTTCCTGCCAGCGTTGAGAAACATGTGATGGTGTCTCCGCAGGCCTTCTTGCTTTGAATATTTCCCAGGGGGCATTGCTCTAGAATCACTGCGTTGAGAAACACGTGATGGTGTCTCCACAGTGGTGGATGTTGATCTCCCTAAGGTCAACCATCCTTGCTCACATAGTCTTTTACTAGGCAATGCTCCCACTAGCCAGATTCCTACTTCACACTGATGAGGGGCAAATACCCCGAAACGGCTGTCTGTGGATGGATACCATGTTTGGCATAGGTGGTCTCCTTGACTGGAGACTGCCCTTCCCGTGGTTGTTCCTTCCCAGTGAAAGACCTGGCTAGTTTCCTGCCAGCGTTGAGAAACATGTGATAGTGTCTCCGCAGGCCTTCTTGCTTTGAATATTTCCCAGGGGGCATTGCTCTAGAATCACTGCGTTGAGAAACACGTGATGGTGTCTCCGCAGTCGTGGATGTTGATTTCCCTAAGGTCAACCATCCTTGCTCACATGTAAATAAACACAGAGAAAAATCCTTTATTTGGAATAAAATACAAAACACCCCCTCCTTCACCTCTTTATTAACCAACACCCTGCAGCTCCGACGTAATCCACAGGAGGTCCCACACCACTTCAGCTCTGCTACATCTGTATCACAGAGAGAGGCACAACCGACCGCTCTCTGTCAGCTCCAGAGAATGAATGAGCTGCGCATTGAGCGGTGACGTCACTCAGGTCATTTGCGGTCACAGCTGGAGGTTCCCACGGTCCTTCATCTGTGATCGCAGGTAATCTGACCTCCGGGGGAGGTCACGGAGTTCACAGATCTGCCTCTCTTAGCAGAAAAATCGCAGTTTTTTTGGCCAAGAGATGCAGATTTTGTGCTGAAATTTTTGCACCATATTCCTGCATCCAACCTACACCTCCTGACAAAAATCCAATGTGTTTTGCCACGGTTATTTTTCTGCGATTTTTGCCACTTTTTTTTTTGCTAGTAGGTGTACATTCAGTGCTGGAGTCATCTGCACCAGCTATCAGCACCAAATTTCCACTTGCTGGCAGAATTTTTTTTTTTCCTTCGGGCCAAGGGATGCAAATTTGGTGCTGAAATTTTTACACCATATTCCTACATCCAATCTACACCTCCTGGCAAAAAAAAGTGGTGTTTTGATGCATTTTTTTTGTCACGGTTATTTTTCACGCGATTTTTGCTGCGTTTCTTTGCTAGGAGGTGCACATTTGGTGCTGAAATTGTCTGCACCAGATTTCAGCACCAAATTTCCAACTGCTGGAAGGAATTTTTTTTCTTTTTACAGCCTGCCATTCTCTGAACATGAGCGTGCATGTACCTAGAAACACATGCACGCTCCTGTCAGAAGATTGCTGCTGTGCCGGTGATGTCAGAGCCGTGTGGGTTTGCCAAGCATGACATCACCCGGCACATCCTGTTGTTCTCTGAGCATGAGCGTGCATATACCTAGAAACACATGCACGCTCCTGTCAGAAGTGTGCAGCTGTGCTGCGATGTCAGACTCGCGGGAGTCCCTCGCATGCGGCTTTTTTTTATATAAATAATTAAAAAAAAAATCCAACGTGCGGTCCCCCCTAGTTTTCATCCCCAGCCAAGATAACACCGGCTGGGGGCTGGTATATTCTCAGCCCGCAGCCGCCCGGTATTGTCGCATCTATTAGATGTGACAATTCCGGTGCGATATCGGCTCATCTCGATTGCTCTGGTGCGCTGGCAATCGAGGTAATAGCAGGGGTTAATAACAGCGCACGGCTGCTACTAAACCCTAGGTTGTGATGGCACAGGCGTCTATCAGATACCTGCATCACACAAACCTGTACATGAATGTAAATAAACACAGACAGAGAAAAAATCGTTTATTCGAAATAAAGTACAAAACTCTCCCTCCTTCACCATTTTATTATCCCCAACACACCCCTCCAGCTCCGGCGTAATCAACACGATGTCCCACGGCGATACATCCAGCACTGCTACATGTCAGAGCGAGCAGCCATAAAGCACGGCTACCCGCTCTGAGTGTAGCCATTTACTGAGCCGCGATAAGCGATGACCGCGGCAGAGACTGTCACAGGTTGGGGGGTGCGTCAGCCTGCAACCAATCACAGATGAGAGGACGGCCGGTGGGCAGGAAAAGCACAGAAAGCTGTGTGATTGCGTGCACAGTACAGGAAGTGAATGCGCGACCCGGAAGCAGTGTGCCGCCGTGACACAGAGTCTCGGTAAGTATGAAACTCTCATTTATTTCTGATTTGGTCATTTTTAATAATTGCCGATTCTGGATCGTGCACCCGGGTGCGGAACAGATATAGCTCTGAAACCGCGCGGATCCGGACTATTACAGTCCGGATCCGCTCAGCCCTAGTGAGGACTCGATCCCTATTAAAGCCCACCTTACTTGTCAATCGACATTTATTACCTACCTAATTGAATGTGAGTGCGGTAAATTATATATTGGGAGAACAGTACAGGAACTCCATAATAGGATTAATTCTCACAGACATAACATCAAAATTGGTTTTATGCTACATGGGCTATCGAGACACACTACAATTGAACATGGGAAAAAGGCAAAAATTAGGGTCACCCCTATTGACCATGTTCCCCCTCAGACACACAATCGAGTGGCAGTCCTGAACAGAAAAGAGACCTACTGGATCTACAAGCTAAACACCTTGAAACCAGTGGGTCTCAATGAGGTCACCGATCTGTTCCATTAAGGGTCCCTAGAAAACCCCCCCTTTTTTTTTTTAATCCGCATCCCCTTTAATATGATAATTTTATATATTATTTTAATTCTTATATATCTTGTATCATTAGATTCATGTATTTATAATTTATATAGGTATATATGTATTTCTGATTTTGTGGCTTCATAGAAAATGTTTCTTTTTCTTATGCTACATTATATTTCTCTGAATATTGTAGCAAAAATCTTTGAATTCCTGAGATATTTTTTGGTGTATGGTGTAGAACTGTGAGCCTCAGTATTCTGCTGGTATGCTTGTGCTCCATAACATGCACGCTATTACTCAGATCCACAGTCAGCTGGTCGGATTGTGATTTTTCCAAAAAGCGCACTGATGACAAATAACGTGCTAGAATTATACAACCCTGAACCTCTGATGACATTACTGCCATGCGCACTTTTTTTTCACGGTTTTGACCTTGTTTCACTCCCAGTTCGGACACAGTCCACGAAGGAAAGCTTAGTACTGATTACTCTGCCACCTACTTCCACGTTGTGCTGCAAAATAGGCTTCTCTTTCCTTGTTTCTTCCTTTCTCATTAACCCCTTCAGCCCCCGGGCACTTTCCTTTTTGCGCTTTTGTTTTTTGCTCCCCTTCTTCCGAGAGCCGTAACTTTTGTATTTTTCCGTCAATCTTGCCATATGAGGGCTTGTTTGCTGCGGGACAAGTTGTACTTTTAAATTAAACCATACGTTTTACCATATGTTGTACTGGAAAACAGCAAAAAAAATCCAAGTGTGGAAAAACTGCAAAACAAGTGAGATGGCACAAAAGTTTTTGGGATGTTTTATTCACCGTGTTCACTATATGGTAAAACTGATGTATCATTGTGATGCCTGAAGTCAGTGCGAGTTTGTAGACACCAAACATGTGTAGGTATACTTGCACCTAAGGGGTTAAAAAAAATTCACAAGCTTGTCCAATAAAAGTGGCGTAAGTTTTGCGCCATTTTCCAAAACTCATAGCGTTCTCATTTTTCGGGATCTATGGCTCAGTGATGGCTTATTTTTTGCGTCTCGAGCTGACATTTTTAATGGTACCATTTTTGCCCAAATGCTATGTTTTGAGCGCCTGTTATTGCATTTTGCGTAAAACTAGCGGCAACCAAAAAACGTAATTTTGGTGTTTGAATTTTTTTGCCACTACGCCGTTTACCAATAAGATTAATTGATTTTATATTTTTGATAGATCGGGCATTTCTGACCGCGGCGATACCAAATATGTGTATATTTTATTTTTTTTTAACCCTTTAATTTTCAATGGGGTAAAAGGGAGGTGATTTGAACTTTTAGGTTTTGGTTTTTTTTTATTTTTATTTTTTAAAACTTTTTTGTTTACTTTTTTTTTATTTTAGTAGTCCCCCTAGGGGGCTATAGCGATCAGCAATCCGATCGCTCTGCCCTATCTGCTGAATACAGCTATACAGCTGTAAACAGCAGATTTGATCACTTCCTGTTTCATGCGGCTCCGGGCCGAGTGAAAACGAAAGTGACTCGTCATAGCTGCAGGCGTCATCACATGACCCTGAGCTACCATGGCAACCACAGGAAGTCTGACTTTCGGTAGGGGCGACGGTAAGTAAAAATCATGATCGCGTGTATATACATCTTGCTGCCAGACTTTGGCAGCGAGATGTAAGGGGTTAATGTTACGGGTGGAATGCGATTCCACTCGTAACATGCAGGCACACATGTCAGCTGTTAAAAACAGCTGATATTTGCGCAGATCGCTGCATCCTGCCCGCGGCAGAGGGCGGGGCTTAGCAGCACACGCTCCATAACTGATATATCCGTCAAAGGTCGTGAACATCGTTCCCTCTTTTTGCGGCTGAAAGCCACCCTATTAAATTATTTTTTATCACTAAAGATATAATAAGGGGATTTCATTCTTTTTGCTCCTTCCACTTTGATTCTATGACTGCTGTTCTATCGTGGACACTACTAATTCCCTGGTGGCACATCTAATAGTAGCTTTTCAGATTCCTATCTATGCACATTAACCCTAAAGGGTCACTGGTTCTAGAACAAAGAAAAGCTCTGAAAATTTTTAAACAATCAATTTATTTTATTTTTTAGATCTCTTTATATTTTATTCCGAAAAAATTCTGTCTGTCTAAATATTTTATAGCATGTTTTTAAATGATTATTAATCTGTTTCCAATTTATCTTTTTATTTGGATATGTTATGTTTTCCTGCTATATGCGTCATTCCAGCCCGCCAATTTTTTTTATTTTGGGGGCTTTCCTTGCTTTTTTTTCCTCTCTCTTGTATTTATGCTGGGATCTTTGTATCAGCAGCAGATATGTTGTTTTTGTGCTGTATGTCCTGATGAAGAAAGCAGAGCTCCTGAAACGCGTAGACACAAGCTAATATAAAGGAATTTTTATCATCTTCTTGTCCTCGCTCCTGGTGAATAGCATGGCATAAACCCCTTTTCTATTACTCTCTGTTATCTACCACGGGGGCTGCAGCAGAGTTCACCTAAACACCATATGCTTATACAGGAGTTGTGACTGGCACAACTCCTCGAGGTGAGTGCAAACTTTTATATTTTTCTCGGTATATATCGGGTAAGACCCTATTGCGCTTTCTCTTCCACAGTTTATTCAAATATTACCGTAACACACTATGCCGTCATGGTTTAAAATTCTGCAGGGCACGCAGGGTCCCCCTGCTCATGCCAGCACATCCAGGCTCATTTGAATCTTGCCAGTGACCATCTGGATGATCCATAGAGGCATGGGAGACGGTCATGTGGTCAAGTGAAACCAAAATAGAATTAGTGTTAGAGCATTGAAGATGGGTCGTGGCAGCATGATTATGACCCGAAACACACAGACAGGGCAACTAAGGACCTGAACCTAATAGATAATCTTTGGAAGGAACTGAAACTCAATGCAGCCCAGAAACCTAAAAGATCTGGAGAAGATCTGTATGGAGGAGTGAACCAAAATCCCTGCTGCAGTGTGTGCAAACTGAGTCAAGAACTGTAGTAAATGTCTGACCTCTGTAACTGTAAACAAAGGTTTCTGTACCAATTGCTAAGTTCTGTATTTCCATTGTATCAAATACTTATTTCATGCAATAAAATGTAAATTCATTATTTAAAAATCATGCAATGTAATTTTCTGTATTGTTTTTTTTATTCTGTCACAGTTGAATTTACCTACAATTAAAATTACAGCTCTCTCCATTCTTTGCAGGTAGGAAAATTTGCAAAATTTCCACGTATCAAATTTGAATATTGTAAGAGTAAGTTTCTTACCTTTGGATATAGCTTGAGTTGCCTTTCTGAGGAAGACAAGATGGTTGGATCAGCGGTTCTCAGGAATAGTGGGTCGCTGTTCAGGCACCAGATTTTGTTGTCGCCATTCAGCATGGGACATATAAGATTTTGTGTCTGTGGTCCTAATTAAATTATAAAGATCAAGTATGTATATGTGACGCCCTGGCCTATCAGGACGTCATAGGGTATTGTGCAATCTGCCCTTCTGTGCAGTACACAACTCCTCCTTGGTTACGGGTCCCTAACAAACGGTGTTGCCAAGAACAGCTAAGTAAAATCCTAGGAACACTCTGCACCACACCCACAAGATACACCAGTGGTCGGCCTGAGTGGAATAGGGTCGCCCACTTGGGGGGGGGGGGGTTAAGGGGGGGTCAGGAGCAGTCAGTTGAGGAGTAGTGTTGAAGGAGAGAGGAGGTCAGGAGCAGGGCTCCTTGAGACTACTAGGTGGCAGACGTTGGTCTGGGCCTGGTAGGAGCAGGAACCCCGGTCGCAGAGGATCATGACAAAGGGCACGGAACTGCCGAGGAGGGCAGCCGGCGGCCTTGTGCCATCTCCGGGCAGGGGCCATGGCACAGCGGGATACGAGGACCCTAGGGCAGGGAGTAGCTTCAGGCGCCCTGTCAATTCCCCTGACGAGGACGGAGCCTTCAAGATCCGTTCTCCACCTGCTCCAAAATCTGGGTATTATAACAACGAGAAGGATAGGACTTTCCACATATATGGTCCAGGAAATCCCAAGCATGAACCCTGAGAGCAAGCTCACCCAGTTAGCCATACTGGTGAGCAGGACCCGACTAGTTCTATACTACAGGGATCCAACAAGAGTCAAGACACAGTGCCAGAAAAGGGATACAGACCAACAAGCAACACCAGCAAAACGGGACCCAAAACGTGCTCCCCCAGTGGCAGTGGTGCTCAGAACTTTGGTTTACAAGTTGTCGGTGTCAGCGTTATTGGACTGAGTGAGTATGCAGTGACCCTTACCTCCCCAACAGCACTCCCCCGTCATCATCACCGAGTCCCGGGGAATTCCCCCTACCCACGGAGGGGTTAAACACCTGGCTGCCCACTCCAACGCCACCGGGTACTCCCATCAGAAGCGGTGGTACTCCATGTTACCACACACCATGTGTGGCGTCACAAAACATAGACTTTGTCCCCTGTACATACCCCCCTTTCAATTCAAGTGTCGGCGTGACCCCCGGGTCCGGAGACCCCTCGAGCCACCGCGGATCTGGATCCGAGCAGCCCGGCTGCTGACACGGGGGCGGGAGATAGAGATAGATAGAGATAGATAGAGATATGAGACGCCCCTCTGAGACAATAAAGTATCAGGAGTAGCTCTCCCTTTGACTCAAACAAATAAAAAATTACACCATCATCACTCATTTATATAAGACTATATAAACTTTTTAGTTTCACATTCCTGAACTTCACTTTTAACAAAGAAACTGAAACTATACAAGTCCTTATCTAAAGTAAACAGAGGTCTCTGCTGCATTACACCAGGGGAGACAGTACAGACTCTTAAACGAAGACAAAATGGAGTGTAGATTTAACAAAATGGATTCTGCTCTCATTCAAGCAATACACAAATGGATGAATAAAGCGTACAGCTTGGCTATAAAAATAAAAAATTCTCCCCATCAAAAATTCAAGAAAATGTGTTAAAAGATGAATAGTTTGTAAATGATCCATTATAAAAAGTACACAACCGTAATGACATAAAATGAACTCTTTATTAACAGATAGTAAAAGTCTATTAATATTTACAAAAACAGACATTTTATTCATGACTATGGCTTCACTCTTGTGTAACTTCTCTGATGTTTAACAAGACCTGATTTCTGAGCAAAACATTTACCACATTCTGAACATGAATATGGTTTCTCTCCTGTGTGAATTCTCTCATGTTTAACAAGACCTGATTTCCAAGCAAAACATTTACCACATTCTGAACATGAATATGGCTTCACTCCTGTGTGAATTCTCTCATGTCTAATAAGATCTGATTTCAGAGCAAAACATCTCTCACATTCTGAACATGAATATGGCTTCACTCCTGTGTGAGTTCTCTCATGTTTAATAAGCTCTGATTTGTCAGTAAAACATCTCTCACAATCTGAACATGAATATGGCTTCACTCCTGTGTGAATTCTCTCGTGTCTGATAAGATGTGATTTCAGAGCAAAACATTTCCCACATTCTGAACATGAATATGGCTTCTCTTCTGTGTGAATTCTCTCATGTGTAATGAGATTTGATTTCTTAGCAAAAGATTTCTCACATTCTGAACATGAATATGACTTCTCTCCTTTGTGACTTTCAGTTCCCTTAGCTTTCTGTGTTGAACTCCTGGTACCATCATCTGCCATAAATAAAATTGAAGTTATTAGCTTTTAATAATATAACCTCAAACATACACAGGCACACATAAATCCATATAAATGCCAAAGTGTGTTGCGTTCTACTTTAAAAGGTCTATGTGACAGAAAATACCTATGTGTCATAAAATGACATTTTAAAAA
The DNA here is from genome assembly GCF_048569485.1 of Anomaloglossus baeobatrachus. Classification (NCBI taxonomy): domain Eukaryota; kingdom Metazoa; phylum Chordata; class Amphibia; order Anura; family Aromobatidae; genus Anomaloglossus; species Anomaloglossus baeobatrachus. Next base: position 790,848 of record NW_027443435.1, on the reverse strand, counting down.
CTGCACCCTTCGAATTGCTCAAAACGACTTTCAATAAAACATATCTACAAAAGCATATCCAGTGGCACTCAATAATATAAGGATACTTTGGCATTGCATTACTTCTATAGAAATATTAGAAAAAATTGAATACATAGGTAATGAGAAAAAATGAGTAAAACGACATAGGTATTGCATTACTGCTTTAGAGATATTTGCAAAGTGAGATTCTTAGATAATGACCAATCCATGTGAGCCCGATAACCTTGACAAGCACCTGACCAAGCACTCTTCCCAATAGCAAGGATGTGTCCACCATCTTATTTAGCCAGGAAGCAGACATGCAGATTTTTTAATCACACAGAGGCATTTAAGGTTAGGTTCCCAATATAATGAGATCACCTTGTCGAGGTATCGGGCTCACATGGATTGGCCAATACATAAGCTAAGAATCTCTCTTTGCAAATATCTCTAAAGCAGTAATGCAATGCCTATGTCTTTTTACTCATTTTTCACATTAGCTATGTATTTATCCCTTTTTTGTAATATTCCTACAGCAGTAATGCAATGCCAAAGTACACTTTAGATGCATCACAGGAAATAAAGCAATGTGGAAGGAACAAATAAACATTTTAATTTTTCCCACAAAATTGTTGCTTTAACCACAAATGTTCATATTCCCAAGGGTAAGATGAGAAAATGGACCATATTCTGTTGTGCAATTTCTCATGTGTACGCAGATACCCCATGACTTGGAAGGGAAGGAGCACCATTTGACTTTTGAAGAACAAAATTGGCTGAAATAGAGGATGCCATGTCACGTTTGTAAAGCCCTTGATGTGCCTAAACAGTGGAAACACCCCACAAATTATCTCATTTTGAACTCTACACCAATGAAGGAATGTATATAGGTGTGGAGATCATACAAGTACCCTTATATAGGGCAAGGGGTCTTTAGCAGACCCCCAGTTATTATGGCGACCCATTTGCACGCAATGATAAATGTTGCTGGGGACGTTGGATATGTGGAACGTTGTACCCCATAGGCTGCGAGCTGCAAATGCTGCTGTCAAAGATTGAAAAGTTAACAGCAATGGGAGAAGCTTACCTCCACTGAATAACTGAATAGACATCATCTGCTGGCAATAATGGAGACTCAGCTTTTGAGCCCGCAAGAATTAATATAGAATGTAATAATACATTACATATTGAGAAGGGGTTAAAGAAAACCTGGCAGCTACAAAAACACTATTTACCTGCAGCTAGAGATAATCTGAGTACCTAGCATTTAAATGATAAGTATCTGGTTTATTCAGTGTGTGACGCTAGTCACTGCATGGACAAGCCGTGAGGCAGGGTTGGCAAACATTCTGGAGTCAGATACAAAAAGAGCATGCCGTGAACTAAGGGGAAAGACAAAGGCGTAATCAGCTCTGGGGTCAGAATATCAGGAGGATAGCGGACATGGGCAAATGGAAGGTCAGAGGAGGTCCAAGGTCTGGCAGCTATAGATCAGAGCACAAATAACCGAGGCCCACATTCGCAGGGAGCCGCGGTGGCGTCGGACTCTGTTCACAGGCAACCCCTGAAATTAGTTGCTCGGCCTCAGCTGAGTGTTTTACACTGTTTTCCAGTCCTGTGGCGTCGTTTGTGGCTCCTTGAGACTCAGGAGGCTAACTTATATTCAGCTGTGTTCTCCCTATTTAAGGTTTGAGATTCTGTTACTGTAGATGATACCTTCAGTTTATGCTCCTGTGATTCCGGTCTTTGTGGCGATCCTTTGTGGGGTTTGCATCTCCACTCCCGGTGGTAGGGGGCTGTTAGATCAGGGTTTGGACAGGAGTTAGGGTTAAGCTGGTGGTCCAGACCTGGATACCATCAAGCCTACCTCTGGGATCAGGGACAGCACAAAGTCGCTAGTCTGTGGGCCAGTTTTGGGGTCTGTGCTCCAGCTATCCTGGCACCTCCGTGATACCCTGGGTTTAGGACTGACTACTCAGCTAAGTAACTGATCACTCAGAACAGGGAACCCTTGAAAAAAATCAAGCACCTCCCAGTTTCAGATTGAACTGAGCTTTCGCTCAACAATCTAATAGCTTGGCACGACCCGGATTCCATAGGGAGGCAAAATTGTCACACTCACAGCGTACAAGACAGCAGAGAGATTGTGACACAGTAACTACAAGGAGAAAATGCAGTTACATTCTCCCAGCAGCTGCTCACTTCCAGTCACCAGCACAGTGCGAGAGGCTGAAACAGTCACCACTCACTATATAGTGAGTGCACAGTAATCAACCCTCCTGTTCCTCGGCTGACAGCCTGTGAGCGTTAAGTGTTACTGTTTCCCGCACTGCATCAGTGACTGTATACGAGCGGCAGCAGGGAAAATGTAACTTCATTTTCTCCTTGCAGCTGGGAATGTGACTGTTCTTGTTATTTAATGGTGACACTTCACTGAGGAGGGTTACCTGTGGAAAGATCTCTACTCCGTTCATCACTCCGCACATCCATTTCTCCTTTTTCCATTGTGTCTGCAGCGTTCTGCATATCTTTTCCCTGAATTTCAAAGCTGTAAAATAAATAATGTAAAAGTCATGGACAGAAGGAAAAGTCATGTGGAAGGTTCTAGATGGACGCTTCTGCTACCAGAGCCGTGTGGCCCCTGAGACCAATCCATGCATGGCCTCTACGCCTCCTATATCGCCCGTGCGGCCCCAGAGTCAGTTCAGCAGGGATAGAAGCAGACGTGGCAGGGTCCACTTAGTGTGGTACATTATGACATTGGGATTTCCTTCATTGTTTTGTCTTCACAATTTGGACGCCCTAATGCTTATTTTTCCGTCATTTGAGAATTGTTTTAGTCAACAATGTTGTATTTTTGAAAGTCTTTTAGAGGAAAATTAGTTTTATTCAATTGTTGTTCTTTAAGGGGACGAACAGAGGCGTAAATAGAAATCATGGGGCCCCATAGCGGAAGTTCTAATTGGTACCTCTACCCCAAAAAATAAAATCTAATTAGTATTCAGTTGGGTCATATAAGAACTTATCTTACAACTTTACAGCCCTTACAAAGTAATTTTCCTCTTCAAAGCCCAAAGATTCCCCTGTCACTGCCCCATAATGTATAATACAAGCACTGTATGATACCTCCACAGCGACATCCTCCACACCAGGGCTGAGGAGTCGGTAGGAAAAATGAGACGTTTCCATCCACTCTCTATACAGACACATCTGCAGGTTTTTCTCACTATCTGACATCAAATCAAACTAAAGTGAAGAAAGAAAAATGGCACTGAAAAAATCCAAAATATTTTCAAAATTTTTTTTTTACTTTTTAAATCCAGTGAATAAAGACCACAATGTGCGTCAATCAGTGACGTTTTGTTCCTTCTTTGGACCTTTATCAAACTCACACTATAAAGATACATAAGAAAAATACAAAGTGAATATTATGGGATATTGCAGCCGCTGGGGACGAGGCCATGATCCAATTGTGCCTATTTTCTGTTATATAGATAAATCTTTTCTATGCATCTTTCCACAAGTAATATGTATGATGTTTCCTCTAATATTCATGCACCTTTCAGAGAATATTCATTTTGTATTTTTCATATGTATCTTTATAGTGTGAGTTTGATAAAGGTCCAAGGAAGAACCGAAACGTCACTGATTGACGCACATTGTGGTCTTTATTCACTGGATTTAAAAACCCTAGATGTGCCCCACCCAGATGTACCACCATTCATCTATCCTTCCTACAGCCCCCCCCCTGCTAGCCCCCTCCATCGTGCAGCATCGTCCAGTGTAAGCCCCCCAACATGCAGCATCGCCCCCTGCCCTGTGTAGCCCCCCATCCCCCCCTTCCTTATGGAAGCCTCCACAGCCCTGTGCTGCAGCTTCAGCCCCTTCCCTGTGATATATACACGAGCTGCAGCCCCCAGTAGTGACAGGAGACACTTTTATTTCTTCCCCCAAAATCCAGTGTGACCTCAGCTCTATAACTAATGAGGAAAAGCTGAATCTTCCCCACCTCAGGGTCAGGATCCGTCCGCTCTGCACAGGAGCCCGAGCACTGCTGCTTCCCCTCACACTCTGCACAGCACGAGGAGGCCCCGCCCCTTCCGGTGACGTCATTCCCTCAAAAAAATCAACTCCACTATAGACACTTCCGTCGCCTCAGGGCTTGTGAAATCAGACCACGCCTCTAACACGTGTCAGAAGTGATGTCATACCGGAAAGGATCCCGTACATTCTAGCATCCACCATCCCAGTGGCCAGAGGGTAGCGTCTAGAATGGAGTTGATTTTTTCAGGCAATGACGTCCAGGAAGGGGCGGGGCCTCCTCGTGCTGTGCAGATCTGTGACCGGAAGCAGCAGTGCTCGGGCTCCTGTGCAGAGCGGACGGATCCTGACCCTGAGGTGGGGAAGATTCAGCTTTTCCTCATTAGTTATAGAGCTGAGGTCACACTGGATTTTGGGGGCAGAAATAAAAGTGTCTCCTGTCACTACTGGGGGCTGCAGCTCGTGTATATATCACAGGGAAGGGGCTGAAGCTGCAGCACAGGGCTGTGGAGGCTTCCATAAGGAAGGGGGATATGGGGGGCTACACAGGGCAGGGGGCGATGCTGCATATTGGGGGGCTTACACTGGATGATACTGCACGATGGAGGGGGCTAGCAGGGAAAGAGGCTGTACATTGGGGGGGCTCGCAGGGGGAGAGATTGCACATGGGGGGGGGGTTTGCAGGGGGAAGAGACAGCAAGCTGTGGGGGGGTTTGCAGGGGGAAGAGACTGCAAGCTGTGGAGGGGGGTTTGCAGGGGGAAGAGACTGCAAGCTGTGGGGGGTTTGCAGGGGGAAGAGACAGCAAACTGTGGGGGGGTTTGCAGGGGGAAGAGACTGCAAGCTGTGGGGGGTTTGCAGGGGGAAGAGACAGCAAGCTGTGGGGGGGGGGTTTGCAGGGGGAAGAGACTGCAAGCTGTGGGGGGTTTGCAGGGGGAAGAGACAGCAAACTGGGGGGGTTTGCAGGGGGAAGAGACAGCAAGCTGTGGGGGGGTTTGCAGGGGGAAGAGACTGCAAGCTGTGGGGGGGTTTGCAGGGGGAAGAGACTGCAAGCTGTGGGGGGGTTTGCAGGGGGAAGAGACAGCAAACTGTGGGGGGGTTTGCAGGGGGAAGAGACAGCAAGCTGTGGGGGGGTTTGCAGGGGGAAGAGACTGCAAGCTGTGGGGGGGTTTGCAGGGGGAAGAGACTGCAAGCTGTGGGGGGGTTTGCAGGGGGAAGAGACAGCAAGCTGTGGGAGGGTTTGCAGGGGGAAGAGACTGCAAGCTGTGGGGGGGGGTTTGCAGGGGGAAGAGACTGCAAGCTGTGGGGGGGGTTTGCAGGGGGAAGAGACTGCAAGCTGTGGGGGGGGTTTGCAGGGGGAAGAGACAGCAAGCTGTGGGGGGGGTTTGCAGGGGGAAGAGACAGCAAGCTGTGGGAAGAGACAGCAAGCTGTGGGGGGGTTTGCAGGGGGAAGAGACTGCAAGCTGTGGGGGGGTTTGCAGGGGGAAGAGACTGCAAGCTGTGGGGGGGTTTGCAGGGGGAAGAGACTGCAAGCTGTGGGGGGGTTTGCAGGGGGAAGAGACTGCAAGCTGTGGGGGGCTCGCAGGGGGAAGAGACTGCAAGCTGTGGGGGGCTCGCAGGGGGAAGAGACTGCAAGCTGTGGGGGGCTCGCAGGGGGAAGAGACTGCAAGCTGTGGGGGGCTCGCAGGGGGAAGAGACTGCAAGCTGTGGGGGGCTCGCAGGGGGAAGAGACTGCAAGCTGTGGGGGGCTCGCAGGGGGAAGAGACTGCAAGCTGTGGGGGGGGCTCGCAGGGGGAAGAGACTGCAAACTGTGGGGGGGGCTGTAGGAAGGATAGATGGATTGATGAATGGTGGCACATCCGGGGTGGGGACGGATGGATGGGGGCAAATCTAGGGGTTTTAAATCCAGGGAATAAAGACCACAATGTGTGTCAATCAGTGACGTTTCGGTGCTTTCTTGGACCTTTATCAAACTCACACTATAAAGATACATAAGAAAAATACAAAGTGAATATTCTCTCAAAGGTGCATGAATATTAGAGCAAACATCATACATATTACTTGTGGGAAGATCCATAGAAAAGATTTATCTATAGAACAGAAAATGGGCACAATTGGATCATGGCCTCGTCCCCAGCGGCTGCAATATCCCATAATAGTCACTTTGTATTTTTCTTATGTATCTTTATAGTGTGAGTTTGATAAAGGTCCAAGGAAGGAACGAACCATCACTGATTGACACACATTGTGGTCTTTATTCACTGGATTTAAAAAATAAAAAAAAAATTTGAAAATATTTTGAATGCCAGATTTATTTCTTCACTTTGTTCTGATTTGATGTCAGATAGTGAGAAAAACCTGCAGATGTGTCTGTATAGAGAGCGGAGGGAAACTTCTCGTTTTTCTTACCGCCTCCTCAGCCCTGGTGTGGAGGGTTCTGTGGAGGTATCATACAGTGCTTGTATTATATATTATGGGGCAGTGACAGGGGAACGAATGGGCTTCATTAGGAGGAAAATTGCTTTGTAAGGGGCTGTAAAGTTGTGAGAGGTTCTTATATGACCCAGTTGAATATTAATTACATTTTTATTTTTTTTTGGGGGGGGGGGTACCAATTAGAACTTCCGCTATGGGGTCCCATGATTTCTATGTACGCCTCTGTTCACCCCCTTAAAGAAAAACAATTGAATAAAACTAATTTTCCTCAAAAAGACTTTCAAAAATACAACATTGTTGATTAAACCAATTCTCAAATGACGGAAAAATAAGCATTAGGGCGTCCAAATTGTGAAGACAAAACAATGAAGGAAATCCCAATGTCATAATGTACCACACTAAGTGGACCCTGCCACGTCTGCTTCTATCCCTGCTGAACTGACTCTGGGGCCGCACGGGGGATATAGGAGGCGTAGAGGCCATGCATGGATTGGTCTCAGGGGCCACACGGCTCTGGTAGCAGAAGCGTCCATCTAGAACCTTCCACATGACTTTTCCTTCTGTCCATGACTTTTACATTATTTATTTTACAGCTTTGAAATTCAGGGAAAAGATATGCAGAACGCTGCAGACACAATGGAAAAAGGAGGAATGGATGTGCGGAGTGATGAACGGAGTAGAGACCTTTCCACAGGTAACCCTCCTCAGTGAAGAGTCTCCATTAAATAACAAGGAGAACAGTCACATTCCCAGCTGCAAGGAGAAAATGAAGTTACATTCTCCCTGCTGCCGCTCGTATACAGTCACCGATGCACTGCGGGAAACAGTAACACTCACTCACAGGCTGTCAGCCAAGGAACCAGATTGTTGATTACTGTGCACTCACTATCTAGTGAGTGGTGACTGTTTCAGCCTCTCCCACTGTGCTGGTGACTGGAAGCGAGCAGCTGCTGGGAGAATGTAACTGCATTTTCTCCTTGTAGTTACTGTGTCACACTCTATCCGCTGTCTTGTACGCTGTGAGTGACCATTTTGGCTCCCTATGGAATCCGGGTCGTGCCAAGCTGTTAGTTTGTTGAGCGAAAGCTCAGTTCAATCTGAAACTTGGAGGTGCTTGGTTTCTTCAGGGGTTCCCTGTTCTGAGTAATCAGTCCTAAACTCAGAGATCATGGAGGTGCCAGGATAGCTGAAGCAGGGACTCCAAAACTGGCCCTCAAACAAGGGACCTTGTGCTGTCCCTGATCCCAGAGGTAGGCTTGATGGTATCCAGCTTAACCCTAATGACCCACCCCAGGGCCGTGGGGTACTCTGTTCCGGGTGTTGGTTAATGGGATTATGTCACGGGGGGCCTGTGCCCGGTTCCGTGGCCCTGGTGGTCGCTGAAAGTCAGTAAATAATAAAAATTAAAAAAAAAAGTATTTTGTGATGCCACCTACGGTTCCAGTATGGTTACTGTGGCTGCAGGTCAGACCTCTGGGGTGATGGTTAGGCAGCCAGTTGTTTACGCTTCCCGTAGGTGAAGCAGGATCCCCAGAGCAGTTTTAGCAGTCTCTACACAGATATGGCGGTTTTTCCTCACATCCTTTTCAACTGTCACTTTAGTGCAGCAGCCTATGGCTCCTCAGATGAAGAAATAAAGTGCGTCACACCAATTCATTAACTCTGACCAGGTTTTACTTGCAGGTGTTATTAAAAAGGGGTTCAGTTTCTGATGTAACAGTTTTTGGGTAATCTGGGAACAGTTCAGGATCTCTGCACCAGGTCAGTTGTGAGGCCTCCCTGCTGCGCTGTCTCTCTCCTTCATACTAGGCTGCCTGTAGCTATACCTTGTCCCTCTCTCACTGTCTTCACCTGTATGGCAGGCGGCGGGAGCTTCTCTAAGGGGCACTGCTGTATTCACTGCGGTCCCTAAGCTCTGTGTAGCGGCTTTGCCTTCAGGTGCTGCTGCGGCCAGGAGATCTGGAGTCTCCCTGGCCTCCGGTCTTTATTGCTGGGTAGATTAGATCCCTCACAAACTCGGACGCCGGTGTCCGGTAATCAGCACTGTTCCTTGGGGATGAACCAATCTGGCTCCACCTCCCTGGTCACTCCTCTTTTGCCTCACTCCTGACCCCTCAGGCGGTCACACAGTTACTCGTACGGGCTAAGCACAGCCCTCTCCATTTTGATGTCTTCCCTCACTCTCTGCTCGCACAGTCTCCTTTTCTCCAACTGTCAACTGTCTTTTTAACTCTGCCTCCAAACCTGGATTTAAAGGGAACCTCACCTGAACTCTGCTTGTAGAGCTCCCCCTCCAGGCTTGGAGTGGGATTACCTGATGTGGAGATCCTTCCCTGCCCCAGGTACAGGTATATTTGTGGCAACTGAACCCTGGGGTGCCACATTCCCCCCCCTAGTTAAATTCAGTACTCCTGGACTGGAAACACAAACGTATAAAACATTAGCAACAATAAAGAATAGTACAAAGTCTTAAAAAATAAAAATTACAACAACCAATAAAATGGAGAAATGCAGTCCTTCCACTGCAAACTGTGAGTATAGTATATATAAGAAAGTTTTTGACCACTACCAGTCCTCTGGTCCATTAATCCATATGTCAATAAAAGTTCAAGAAGACGCAAAAGTTCATGCAAAAAGTCCTGCAGGTGCAATACGCTTGACGGTTACGGATTTACTTAGTTGCAATAAATAAACAAATAAAACATTTTTACATTTTACTAACTACTACACTTTCTATTTAATATTCTGCTACATAACGGGATGGGGGCTGACCAAAGTTGCTACGGCTAGACCTACGTAATGCCTGCATCTCAACTGGTCGGTGCAGTGTACTGGTACCTAGTGCTGGTGCTATGCGTGCACGGTCTACTAATCTGCATGAGGATCTACGCAATATTGGTATGCGTGAATGTTGTCTTAAGCCCGCTTTACACGCTGCAATATATCTTACAATGTGTCGGCATGGTCACGTCGTAAGTGACGCACATCCGGCATTGTAAGGTACATTGTAGTGTGTGACAGCTACGTGCGATTGCGATTGAACGGTAAAACGTTCATCGCATTCACATCGCACCTTTCTCTACAATTGCACGTCAGATTGTTCATCGTACCTGGGGTAGCACACATCGCAGTGTGTGACACCCCAGGAACGATGAACAGATCTTACCTGCGGCTCCCGGCCCACAATGCGGAAGGAAGGAGGTGGGCGGGATGTTTACGTCCCGCTCAGCTCCGCCCCTCCACTTCTATTGGCCGGCTGTCGCGTGACGCCGAACGTTCCTCCCACTCCAGGAAGTGCACGTTCGCCGCCCACATCGAGGTCGTATGGAAGGTAAGTATGTGTGATGGGGGTTAATCGTTTGTGCGGCACGTTCAACAAATTGAACGTGCCGCACATACGATGGGGGCGTTGCAAATCGCATACGATATCGTATGCAAAATTGCAACGTGTAAAGCAGGCTTTAGTCTTACCATTTGACTGGCAGGTTCACCAATAGCAGGGTTCTCTGGTTCTACTGCTACAGGTAGTTCTTCTGAAACTTCGACAGGTTCTTCCAGTCTTTCTGGGACTTCTACTGGTTGAGCGGTTGTCAATAATGGTATTATTATGGCTCCATTGTACTGAGGCCAACTTTCAGGGAAATCACCAAGTACTGTTCGTATCATCTTCTCTTTCTTTTCCTCCTTAGGTTGAGGTGTACAGGGGATGCCTTCTTTTGGCTTCAACTGTTCAGGACATTTCTTAAGGTGGTCTCTAGAAACTGCCGCTGACGTTTTTCCCTTATCCTTGCTGATTAAGCAGGTTTTCTTGTTGTCAAAGTTAGAGGGCAAATACTGTGTATGGTTCTGCTTCCCACTGGTCATCAAGCTTATGGGTCCTTCTTTTTCTTTTTAGAACCATCTCTCCAGTTATTTAAAGGAGCAGCTGGTGCATTCTTGTTATAATCTTTCCCCTGCCTTTCTCTAATTTGGTTTAGGCTTCTTTCTACGCACTCCTGTACCTTTTTGTACTGCTCTTGGCGCTTAGTGTCCCAATCAGCTTCAGGTGAACTGGTGTCAGGAACGACAATTCCCATTTCTAAGTCAACTGGTAACTTCCCGGGTCTTGCTCTCATCAAGTATGCTGGCGTGCAATTGGTGGAACTCACAGGGATGTTGTTGTACATGTCCACTAAATCGGGCAACTTCTCTGGCCACATGCTTCATTCTTCCAAGGGCAAGGTTTTCAACAGGTCTATAACCACCTGGTTCATTTTCTCACTCATGCCGTTGGTCTGTGGATGATTCGGTGTGGTTCGGATTTTCTTACACCCATATAGGTTGCAAAACTCCTGGAACACTTCAGCTTCGAACGCAGAACCTTGATCCGTCAGCACTTGTTCCGAGTAGCCATGTGGTCTGCAAAAGTAGGCTTGAAAGGTTCTCGCTGCGTTTCTTGCTGTCAAGTCCTTTACAGGTACTACCACCAGAAACGGGAATAGTTGTCCACCATAGTGAGGGCATACGTATAACCGGATCTACTGGGTGTCAATTTCACATGGTCCAAGGCTACAAGTTCCAGTGGCTGTTTGGTGACAATTGGCTGTAATGGAGCTCTTTGACTGTCACAGTCCTTTCTTCTCAGGTTGCATGGGCCACAGTTTCAGCACCAGTTCTCAATGGTAGTTCTCATGCCAATCCAATAGAATCTGTTGCGTAACAGTACCTCAAGCTTCTTCCATCCAAAGTGTCCTGCTCCGTCATGGTACACTTCCAGCACCATCTGAACATCTCTCTTCGGTACCACTATTTGCCACACCCTCTCATAGGTTCGGGGGTTGATGTAATTTCTGCATAGCCTACCCCTGTAGATGAACAATCTGCTCTTTTCCTTCCACAGGTGCTGCGCTTCCGGTGGGGCATCTGGGTTAAGACTTGAGTCTGGTTGGGTTAATAGCTCTTTTTAACTAGGCGAACAGCCGGATCGCTGTCTTGCGTTTCTTCCCACCCGTGGTAAGGTAACGGGTTTAGCGTGGCCTCTTGGCGTTTGCCCTTAACACATTGGTTACACTGGGATGCACTGTTGCGGTGAAAAGCCGGCAGCTCTATCTCTTCTAGCTCATCCGAGTCTTCTCCAGCATCTTGTAAATGGGGCATTCTCGACAATGCATCAGCGTTGGCGTTTTACCATTCAGTGACGGCCCAGACTAAGGCCAGGAATTACAGCTTGAATGAGCTGTAGTTTTCTGGGTTTCTCTCAGTAGGACGGAGCTTCCTGCTTGCAAAGGCAATTACACGTTCTTTGCCATTCTGCACCTGCTACAGCACAGCTCCCAATCCCACATTACTGGCATCTGTGTGCAGCACGAACGGTAGATTATAATCAGGGTAGGCCAGGATTTCCTCACTGGTCAGGGCCCACTTCATGTGCTTGAAGGAGTTTTCTTCTTTCTCACCCCATTCAAACGGATGGCCGGAAGTCTTGCCCTTTTTGGTCTGGCCTACCAGGAGATCTTGCAAAGGCGCCGCTATTTTCGTGAAGTCCTTTATGGACCTCCTGTAGTATCCTACCAGCCCCAAGAACTGACAAACCTCCTTGACGGTCGTTGGCTTCGGCCAGTCTCTGATAGCAGTGACCTTTCAGCGTCTGGTGCCACACTGTCCGCACTGACCACATGCCCAAGATACTGAACCTTCGGCTTCAGCAAATGGCATTTTGAAGGCTTTAGTGTCATACCAAACTTTGACAATGCTTCAAACACCTCGGCCAGGTGCTCCAGATGTTCCTCATATGTCTTGGAATACACGATGACGTCATCAAGATATATCAGAACAGTCTCGAAGTTTCGGTGCCCCAGGCAACACTCCATCAGCCTTTGGAACGTGCCCGGTGCATTGCAGAGTCCAAACGGCATGCTGTTGAACTCACACAGACCCATCGGCGTCGTGAATGCGGTCTTCTCCCGATCTTTTTCTGCCACAGAAACCTGCCAATACCCACTGGTAAAAAGGTGGAAAAGAAATTGGCAGCTTTCAGTGCAGCAAGTGATTCCTCAATGCGGGGCAGCGGGTAAGCATCCTTGTGTGTTATGCGGTTTTTCTGCCTATAATCAACGCACATCCTCATTCTGCCATCTTTCTTTCTTACCAGGACAATTTGGGGCTGACCAGGGGCTACAACTATCTCTAATAACCCCCAGCCTCCTTCATTTCCCGTAACATATGTTTTTAGCACACTGATAGTGAGCTGGTGGTATAGGCCTGTATCTCTCTTTTATAGGTGGATGGTCTGCCGTGGGTATGCGATGGTGTACCCCTTTTATCCGTCCAAAGTCTAATGGATGCTTACTAAAAACCCGTTCATATTCCTTCACCACCCGATAAACTCCGTGCCTTTGGTAAGAAGGGGTGGAATCAGTGCCGACATGCAGCTTCTGACACCAGTCCTCCAGCTGTCCCTTGGAGCTGTTGTCCTCCGCCTGGTCGGACGGGATCAAGGGTTCCACTGCCTGAATTGAGTTGTTGTTGACAGTGAACAACTTGGCAACAGTAGCATATCTGGGTAGCTTGACCGCTTCCTCTCCACAGTTTAAAATTCGTACAGGTACCCTCCCTTTGCGTACATCAACTATCCCCCTGGCTGTCAGGACTGTGGGTTAACTATCTGAGTACATGGGCTCTACCATTGCCTGGTAATCCTGCCCTCTGAGGCCTATCGCTGCCTGACACCAAATCATCACTTCACTTCTTGGGTGTAACACAATGGGGAATGGGTCGCTTACCCGTACACTGCCGATTTCTCCACCAGACAACTCTACCTGTTGTCTCTGCAGAAGAGCCTTGATTTCTTTCTGTAGGACCCTCTGCTGCCCGATGCTGGCAGTTTCTGCAACGTGCTGGAGTAAGAAAAGAACTTCTCCTAGACAATTTTTAACAACATTAGTGCCTAATATCATTGTTGGATTTCTTTCACGACAATCAGTATCCACCACAATAAGTCCTTAGCCCTTTAGCTCCTCCCTCCCCACCTTTATCGTCACCTCCTTGTACCCTACTTGTGATACCGGCTGTCCATTAACAGCATATATAGTAAGGTCTGGGTCTGGGCGAGTGAGCTCAGAATCGTCCCAAAATCTTTTGTAAAGGATATGCAGGATCGTCGTCACCTGTGAGCCAGTGTCCAATAGGGCAAGTGTGGAAATGCTATCTAACACGATAGATAGGAATGGCCGTCCTCCCACATATGTATCGCGCCAGTTCGACGGGCCTGGTCTTCTTATTCCTGGGGATCGGCCCGCTGCCCCAGGAGTCGCTGGTTAAAAGGACATGACCTAGCAAAGTGGCCCGCCTCATTGCAACGGCGGCAGATCGGCTGTCCCGACGAGTCGGAACGGTCGTTGGGTCTTCCTCTGGGCGGCAAGTTCCTCCTTCGCATCAACGGGATGTCCTCAGGACTGTCAGCGAACTTGATCCTCCCTGATGACTACGGATTCTGCTGGAGTTGCATGGCCTTTAGGAGCAAGGCCACATCTTTTGTCAGCTGCTGTACCTGGGAATGCAAGTCATCAGAGGCACCAGGTGTTAGAGTCTGTGCATTGATTTCTGCTGGAGTTAAGGAAAGGGGCGCCACCTCAGAGGGATAGGTGATGGCTTGCTGCGGCTGAGGTGCGGGGTCTGTAGTCACAGGGACTCGCAGCGCTCTAATGGCCCGATTCTTCAGGGTTACAAAGGCTAGACTTGGATGCTCCATGAACCATAGACGCAGCTGTGTTTGATGGATTGGTGAATGTAGCCCTTCAAGAAACTGTTCAATTAACATTTTATCTTCCTCTCGCACAGGGTCTACCTGCTTTACAGCCCGCAGCGCCTCCTGAAGGTTCAATGCATAATCCCGTATGCTATCCTGCGGCCTTTGTTTGCAGTTGTAAAACTTCATTCTTAGCTCAGCTACAGTACTAGTTTCAAAAGCAGCTTTTAGATTAGCAAATATCTGGGTTATTGTCCTTTTTATCTGTATTCAGCAAGGATTTAACCTCTCGCTCTGCTGCACTGGTCAGTTGCCCCAGCAAAACAGACACTTTTTGCTTGTCAGCAGGTTGGATTTGATTTAAATCTGATTTAAATCCCGATTTAAATCACTAGTCAGTAAAGGCCCCGTCACACTAAGCAACATCGCTAGCAACATCGCTGCTAACGAACAACTTTTGTGACGTTGCTAGCGATGTTGCTGTGTGTGACATCCAGCAACAACCTGGCCCTTGCTGTGAGGTCGTTGGTTGTTGCTGAATGTCCTGGGCCATTTTTTAGTTGTTGCTGTCCCGCTGTGAAGCACAGATCGCTGTGTGTGACAGCGAGACAGCAACAACTAAATGTGCAGGCAGCAGGAGCCGGCTTCTGCGGAGGCTGGTAACCAATGTAAACATCGGGTAACCAAGAAGCCCTGTCCTTGGTTACCCGATATTTACCTTTGTTACCAGCCTCCGCCGCTCTCACTGTCAGTGCCGGCTCCTGCTGTGTGCACACGTATCTGCAGGACACATCGGGTTAATTAACCCGATGTGTGCTGTAGCTAGGAGAGCAGGGAGCCAGCACTAAGCATTGTGCGCTGCTCCCTGCTCTGTGCACATTTAGCTGCAGCACACATCGGGTAATTAACCCGATGTGTGCTGTAACTAGGAGAGCAGGGAGCCAGCGCTAAGCAGTGTTGCCTGCTCCCTGTTTTCTGCTCTGTTCTGTAGCTCCGTGCACTGGTAACCAAGGTAAATATCGGGTTGGTTACCCGATATTTACCTTAGTTACCAAGCGCAGCATCTTCCACGCGGCGCTGGGGGCTGGTCACTGGTTGCTGGTGAGCTCACCAGCAACTCGTGTAGCCACGCTCCAGCGATCCCTGCCAGGTCAGGTTGCTGGTGGGATCGCTGGAGCGTCGCAGTGTGACATCTCACCAGCAACCTCCTAGCAACTTACCAGCAATCCCTATCGTTGTTGGGATCGCTGGTAAGTTGCTTAGTGTGACTGGACCTTTAGGCTTGATTTAAATCAGTGATTTAAATCAAAGTTTCTACCTAAACTAGTTCTTGCTACTTTAATATGCAAGTAGATTAAGATTTTTAGAATCACTTTTTATATTACTTTTTTCTCCCCAGTTTCATGGGTTAATCATTCATATTTGGACACCACTGTTCTGTTGTACTTAGGAAGGAGAAAAATAATCCTGACCTTAATAACAATTTAAATAGATTTATTCAACTGAAACAATAACAACATTACAGCATAAGTTATTTGCTTAAACAAACATCCATGTTTGTTAACTAATTTGGCTAAACAAAATATATATATATATTTTAAGAAACTTAGACTGTCAGCCCAGCCGACACATGAAAAACTTAAATACTACTGTCCCTGCTGTCCTCTGTAGCTCACTTGTCGTCATCTTCATCATCATCTTCTTCTTTGTTTCTATTCATAATCTGGAAAATAAAAACAAGCTTTCCTGCTTTATTGGGTCCCAACCGATTTCTCAATTTAGAATGAATGAGTCCAAAGGAAGAGAATATTCTTTCAACGCCTGCAGAAGAAGCTACTGCTGTTAAAAGTGAAATCATTACTTGAACAGTCTCTAAATCCAAGCGCTTAACCCCTTCAGCCCCAAGCCTATTTTGACCCTAAAGACCAGGCCATTTTTTGCAATTCTGACCAGTGTCACTTTATGAGGTTATAACTCTGGAACGCTTCAGCGGATCCCGGTGATTCTGAGATTGTTTTTTCGTGACATATTGGGCTTCATGTTAGTGGTAAATTTAGGCCGATATTTTTTGCGTTTCTTTGTGAAAAAAACGGAAATTTCGCGAAAAGTTTGTAATTTTCAAACTTTGAATTTTTATGCTCTAAAACCAACGAGACATATGACACAAAATAATTCATAAATAACATTTCCCACATGTCTACTTTACATCAGAACAATTTTGGGGAAAAAAAAAAAAATTTAAGGAAGTTATAGAGGTTCAAAGTTTATGAGCAATTTCTCATTTTTACAACAAAATTTACAAAGCCACTTTTTTTAGTGACCACATCACATTTGAAGCGATTTTGAAAGGTCTACATGACACAAAACACCCAAAAGTGACACCATTCCAAAAACAGCACCCCTCAGGCTACTCAAAACCACATTCAAGAAGGTTATTAACCCTTCAGGTGCTTCACAGTAACTAAAGCAATGTGGAAGGAAAAAATGAACATTTTACTTTTTGCAACAAAAATGTTAATTTAGCCTCAAATATTGCATATTCACAAGGGTAGCAGGATTAAATGAACCCCCAAAATTTGTTGGGCAATTTCTACTGAACACGCAGATACCTCATATGTGGCGAAAAACCACTGTTTGGGCGCACGGCAGGACTCGGAAGGGAAGGAGCGCCATTTGACTTTTTTGAACAGAAAATTAGCTGGAAGTTAGCCGCACCATGTTGCGTTTGGAGAGCCCCTGAGGTGCCGAAACAGTAGAGCTCCCCCACATGTGACCTTATTTTGGAAACTAGGCCCCTCATGGAATTTATCTAGATGTTTATTGAGCACTTTGAGCCTCTGGGGGCTTCACAAAAGTTAATAGAGTTGAGCTGTGAAAATAAAAAAAAAATTTTTACCACAAAATTGTTACTTCAACCAGGTAGCTTTTTTTTTCACAAGGGTATCAGGAAAAATTGCACCATAAAATGTATTGTGCAATTTCTCCTGAGTACACAGACACCTCATATGTGGTGGAAATAAAATGTTTGGGCGCATAGCAGGGCTCGGAAGGCAAGGAGCGTCATTTGACGTTTCAAACGCAAAATTGTCTGGGATAATTAGCGTATTCCATGTTGCGTTTGGACATGTTTGCGTTGCGCGGCAGATGGGGGGGCAGCGGCATATAAAGGGAGCATCTGTGATTGTGAGACGGCGGCTGGGATAGGGTGGGGGCGGATGGGAGAGGGCGCAGTGGATGCAGGAGCGGCAGACGATGGGGGGAGGGGGGGATGGGTGGGAAGGGGAGTGGGAGGTGAGATTGGGGATAGTTACCCTACAGGATGGATCTAGGCAGCTGGATCACAGGAGATGAAGGAGGCAGCAGATCGGGGAGGGTGAGAGGTGGGTGAGGGAGCGCAGCGCAGATCACGGAGGAGACAGGTGAGCAGAGCACAGATCATGGGGGGGAGAGGTGAGGTAGAGCGGACAGCAGATCACGGCGGTGACAGGTGAGGGAGCACAGATCACGGGGTGACAGGTGAGGGAGCACAGATCACGGGGTGACAGGTGAGGAAGCACAGATCACGGGGTGACAGGTGAGGGAGCACAGATCACGGGGTGACAGGTGAGGGAGCACACATCACGGGGGTGACAGGTGAGGGAGCACACATCACGGGGGTGACAGGGGAGGGAGCACACATCACGGGGGTGACAGGGGAGAGAGCACACATCACGGCGGTGACAGGGGAGGGAGCACACATCACGGCGGTGACAGGGGAGGGAGCACACATCACGGCGGTGACAGGTGAGGGAGCACACATCACGGGGGTGACAGGTGAGGGAGCACACATCACGGGGGTGACAGGTGAGGGAGCACACATCACGGGGGTGACAGGTGAGGGAGCACACATCACGGGGGTGACAGGTGAGGGAGCGCACATCACGGGGGTGACAGGTGAGGGAGCGCACATCACGGGGGTGACAGGGGAGGGAGCGCACATCACGGCGGTGACAGGGGAGGGAGCGCACATCACGGCGGTGACAGGGGAGGGAGCGCACATCACGGCGGTGACAGGGGAGGGAGCGCACATCACGGCGGTGACAGGGGAGGGAGCGCACATCATGGGGGTGACGGGGAAGGGGCGAGTAGCCGATCACGGGGGTGAGAGGTGGGGGGGAGCGGGCAGCACATAACGGAGGTGAGGGGGAGAGCAGCACATAACGGAGGAGAGGGGGCGCGCAGCACATAACGGAGGAGAGGGGGCGGTGCCGGGCAGCACATAACGGAGGAGAGGGAGCGGTGCCGGGCAGCACATAACGGAGGAGAGGGAGAGGGGGCGCGCAGCACATAACGGAGGAGAGGGGGCGGTGCCGGGCAGCACATAACGGAGGAGAGGGAGCGGTGCCGGGCAGCACATAACGGAGGAGAGGGAGCGGTGCCGGGCAGCACATAACGGAGGAGAGGGGGCGGTGCCGGGCAGCACATAACGGAGGAGAGGGGGCGGGGCCGGGCAGCACATAACGGAGGAGGAAGCGGGCAGCCGATCTCGAGTGGAGAGGCTGGCAGCACATCACGGAGGTGAGGGGACGAGCAGCCAATCACGAGGGAAAAGGGCCGGGCAGCAGATCGGGGGGGACCGGTGGCACTGTGGCAGATGGAGGGCGGCGGCGGCGGATCGGGAGGTGTGAGGGTGCAGGCAGCAGATACGAGGGGTGGGGGTGCGGGCAGCAGATCGGGTGGCAGATCGCGGAGGGCAGCGGAAGATCGGGAGGTGTGGGGGTGGGGGTGCGGGCAGCAGATACGAGGGGTGGGGGTGCGGGCAGC
Source organism: Anomaloglossus baeobatrachus (assembly GCF_048569485.1). Taxonomy (NCBI): domain Eukaryota; kingdom Metazoa; phylum Chordata; class Amphibia; order Anura; family Aromobatidae; genus Anomaloglossus; species Anomaloglossus baeobatrachus. Next base: position 771,844 of record NW_027443435.1, on the reverse strand, counting down.
AGATCGGGTGGCAGATCGCGGAGGGCAGCGGTGGATCGGGAGGTGTGGGGGTGAGGGTGCGGGCAGCAGATACGAGGGGTGGGGGTGCGGGTGGCAGATCGCGGAGGGCAGCGGCGGATCGGGAGGCCGGTTTCATACAGTGCAATGGCAGTGCGGCAACTTCCGGGTCCCATGCTCCGGTCTCATAACAGCATGGGACCGGAGCTTGTCGCCCTGCCATTGCACTGTGTACACTCACTGTGCTGGCGTGCTGCAGGGACGATGACGGGGGCGGTCACCGGCAACAGGTCCACTGTGATTGGAGACAGCGGTCACAAGGCCGATCTCTCCAATCAGAGCTGCTGGGGGAGGGTGATCCAGTGAGGTCACCCAGCTCCAGCCAATGGCCAGTGCTATAGCTGCACTGGCCAGGGCTGGATTTCAATGTTTCAGTCACTTTAAATGGCTGGAACATTACAGTGGCTGTGATTAGTTGAGCGGCGTTCGTCAGCCAATCACAGCCTCCGTATGTCCGGGGAGGAGGCACCAGGTCCCCTCCTCCCCGAATCTGCGGTTTATGCTAACTTTTCGCAGTCACCGGAGGCTTCGGTGCCGCGATTACGCCATGACTGAAAGATCCGTTTTTGGTCGTTAAGGCCCAGGGCACCATGACGGATCTTTCCGTCCATGGTCTTGAAGTGGTTAAGTGACTTCCACCAGTTTACTGGTGTGACCTTCCTTAAAATATCTTCAGCAAACGTATATTTCTTGAATGGTTCCCCCTTAGCTCTGAAGTTTATTATAGTTGGCATTAAAGATGGATGATTGCTGGATACCCATGTCATAGCTAACTCCTCTTCCTCAGCACTTAGGTTTTGACCCTGATATTGGATATTGACAATATTTGCCAAAAAATGAGCTGGAGTCAGTGCTTGTCCCATTCATTTGTTTACTGCTTGTAATTTAATTCTGTCCATGTGTAGTTCTGTTTTTAAGTGTTCACTCAGTTCCTTCCAAATTTCAACAGAATCCGCAATAAAACAGCTATTTTTCTGTATTTTGTTTAAAGCTTGAGAGATGGGTTTCAGGAAGCTCAGCATATGTTCAACATTTCTCTTAAGCCCAATGTTGAGGATTTTGGCCGTGACAGTGCCATCTATTTTATCTCGATTTTCTTCACAAAGTGTCATCAGAATAGGCCAGTTTTTGATATACTGCTCAAAACAGTCCACCACAGAGTTCCATCTAACATCTTGTGGGAGCGTTAGCTTGGTTCCACCCATCCTTTTCAGAGCTGCTGCAGCAAAATGATTATTACGGAAGTATTTAGCAATTTCAACAACATTAGCCTTAATTTCTGGAACACTTAAGTCTTTGGCTAAGAGGTGCAGCAAATGAGCACTGCAACCATATGTTATTAGCAGCTTTGTATTCCCTCCCTGCTCTTCTAAATCTCTTCTCATCTTGGATACGTTTGCAGTATTGTCAGTGACCAAACTGCGTACTAGACATTTGAATTTTTGTTCACATGTCGTTATAGCTTTTACTGCCACTTCTTGTAAGTATTCTGCTGTGTGTGCATTTCCTGACGTATCAGTTGTTTGTGCAAGGAAGACTTTACCTTCTTCTGTTGTTATACAAGCACATACAATAGAATCATTGTGGACATTACTCCACCCATCAATACTTAGGTTAACAATTTTACCCTCCAGAGCTGTTGCACATTGCTCCATTTCTCTTTCATACACTTGATCCAGCAGTTTCCCTGCAACATCAGCTCTGCTGGGTGGACTGTATCCTGGTCTCAGTGACTGAACCATATTAATGAAATGTGGGTTGTCAGTCAGACGGAAAGAAGAGTTCGTTGCATAAATAAACTGGGCAATTTTTTCATCAATCAACTCTTTTTCTAATCTGCTAGTTCTTATCACAAACCTATCTATGGTGGTTCCAGGAGGTAAAGGTTTTTTCTTCCTTTTGGGTGATGGTGATATGTGGCTGTGGGTGTCTGATGATGATGCTGCTGCTAATGAAGCACTATCCTGGATGGATAACTCTGAAACTGTAGAACAGGATGATGGTGATCTTGGAGGTGGATAGTTTCCAGAATCCATGAATTCCCCTAAACAAAAAAAGTCAATGCTGTTATTTTATTGTTTATTATACAATTTCTGCTTATTGCACACAACACATCACTGCCCCTGCCCCAAAAGGAATATTTGTTTTTCTTCATAACTGTACCAAATGACAGTAACATGCAGTAATAATAAGAAATATAATTTTTCTCACACATGACCGTTCAGTCTTTAGAAATAGGATTCAATAAAAATGTTTACCAACCTGAAGATCCTGCCTGTTCAGAAGTGTTTCTTTGGTCATCTTCATCACCGCACTTCTCATGATGTTGCCTCATTCGCGCCACCAGGCCTTGCATCTCTTTGTTGCATCGTTTGCATTTTGCACGCATTGCTGCCTTACCGATAGGCGAAGGAGCTTCATTAAAATATTCCCAAACTGGGTCTCTTTTACGGCCTGCTGCCATTATTAGGAAAGAATGTAATAAACCTCAGATCGTACACACAAACAGATCCAGACTTGTCTGTCTGTGGCTATGCTGCAGTATTGTGCTCAAAGTTTTACTTTCATTTTCTTGTCTGCTTGCCCTTCCTCCTCCTCACACTTAGATTCACATTCTTCTTGTGTTGTGCAGATCTATTCCACTCCAAACAATCAGAAACATATTGTCTAACTTCTTGGACTTGGCACTGAAGGGGTTGATTCTGTATTCATAGGTTTGTAGAACAATAGGATTAAGGTCTTTTTCTCAACTCTGTTCATGTTGTAATATTTTTGCCGTGAAGAAGAGGCTGGGACCTCTACGGAGTCAAATTCAGTTGTGAGAACTGCGTAAGTAAAGCGAGCGTCTGTGATAATCTAGGAGAGAAACTGCCCACTAATCCTACAGAAACCTCTGGAAGAGCATGGCATTGTGAATGTTACAGATATACAGCCTTTATTCTACTGAGTTAAACAACTCAGCTTTATCTCATGATGGAAGAACCTTTGGATGGTAAAATATTTTTCTCAAAAAGCAGTTTATTGAAAAAAATCCGATTTAAATAAAAAAAATCCGTTTTTTTTTTTTTTTTTTTTTTTTGTTTTTTTTTTAAAAAAACATTGATTTTTATCCACCCTGCTTGTCAGTCATAGAGTATATATCCAGGAGATTGCATATCTTTTCCCTAAATTCAGCTAGGGTATTGGGTTCCCCAGCATATTGCGGTAACCATGCTGCCCCCGGGACATACGGCAGAGCAAGCAGCATGATCGGGGCTACATCTTCAGGTGCTGCAGCTGCTCCAGCGGCATCAGCATCGCATTGCATCTCCATCCTCGCTGTGGTGCAGTTAATTTTTCAAATGCTCAAAATGGCGGCAAAGTTCAGTTATTATTAAACAGTTTTCAAGGCACACGTTATCCAGGGTTACTGGGCCTTGTCCAAATCCTGTTCGTGACGCCAAAAGCTGACCCGGCCCAGGGCCGTGGGGTACTCTGTTCCGGGTGTTGGTTAATGGGATTATATCACGGGGGCCTGTGCCCGGTTCCGTGGCCCTGGTGGTCGCTGAAAGTCAGTAAATAATAATAAAAATTAAAAAAAAAGTATTTTGTGATGCCACCGACGGTTCAAGTATGGTTACTGGGGCTGCAGGTCAGACCTCTGGGGTGATGGTTAGGCAGCCAGTTGTTTATGCTTCCCGTAGGTGAAGCAGGATCCCCAGGGCAGTTTTAGCAGTCTCTACACAGATATGGCGGTTTTTCCTCACAGCCTTTTCAACTGTCACTTTAGTGCAGCAGCCTATGGCTCCTCAGATGAAGAAATAAAGTGTGTCACACCAATTCATTAACTCTGACCAGGTTTTACTTTCAGGTGTTATTAAAAAGGGGTTCAGTTTCTGATGTGACAGTTTTTGGGTAATCTGGGAACAGTTCAGGATCTCTGCACCAGGTTAGTTATGAGGCCTCCCTGCTGCGCTGTTTCTCTCCTTCGTACTAGGCTGCCTGTAGCTATACCTTGTCCCTCTCTCACTGTCTTCACCTGTATGGCAGGCGTCAGGAGCTTCTCTAAGGGGTACTGCTGTACTCACTGCGGTCCCTAAGCTCTGTGTAGCGGCTTTGCTTTCAGGTGCTGCTGCGGCCAGGAGATCTGGAGTCTCCCTGGCCTCCGGTCTTTATTGCTGGGTAGATTAGAGCCCTCACAAACTCGGACGCCGGTGTCCGGTAATCAGCGCTGTTCCTTGGGGATGAACCGATCTGGCTCCACCTCCCCGGTCACTCCTCTTTTGCCTCACTCCTGACCCCTCAGTTGGTCACACAGTTACTTGTACTGGCTAAGCACAGCCCTCTCCATTTTGATGTCTTCCCTCACTCTCTGCTCGCACAGTCTCCTTTTCTCCAACTGTTAACTGTCTTTTTAACTCCACCTCCAAACCTGGATTTAAAGGGGACCTCACCTGAACTTGGCTTGTAGAGCTCCCCCTCCAGGCTTGGAGTGGGATTACCTGATGTGGAGATCCTTCCCTGCCCCAGGTACAGGTATATTTGTGGCAACTGAACCCTGTGGTGCCACACTAACACCTGTCCAAACCCTGATCTAACCCTCCCTCCCCCCCCCCCCACCGGGAGTGGAGATGCAAACCCCACAAAGTCATCACAGGAGCATGAACTGAAGGTATCTGCAGTAACAAGAGGAATCTCAAACCTTAAATGGGGAGAACACAGCTGAAAAGAAATTAGCCCCCTGAGTCTCAAGGAGCCACAAACCACTCCACAGGACAGGAAACAGTGTGAAAGACTCAGCTGAGGCTGAGCAAATAATTTCAGGTTGCCTGTGAACAGAGTCAGATGCCACTGCGGCTCCCTGTGAATGTGGGCCTTGGTTATCTGTGATCTGATCTATAGCTCGGAGACCTTGGACCTCCTCTGACCATCCATTTGCCCATATCCGCTATCCTCCTGATATTCTGACCCCAGAGCTGACTACGCCCCTGTCTTTCCCCTTAGTTCACGGCATGCTCTCTTTGTATCTGACCCCAGAACATTTGACAACCCTGCCTCACGGCTTGTCCATGCAGTGACTAGCGTCACACACTGTTCTAATAAACCAGATAGATATCATTTAAATGCTAGGTACTCAGATTACCACTATATCTGCAGGTAAATAGTATTTTTGTAGCTGCCAGGTTTTCTTTAACCCCTTCTCGATATGTAACGTAAATATTACATCCTATTACTACTTGCGGGCTCAAAAGCTGAGTCTCCATTATTGCCAGCAGATGATGTCTATTCAGTTATTCAGTGGAGGTAAGCTTCACCCACTGCTAACTTTTCAATCTTTGACAGCAGCATTTGCAGTTCGCAGCCTATGGGGTACAACGTTCTACATATCCAACATATGGTGCATATGGGTCGCCATAATAGCTGGGGGTCTGCTAAAGACCCCTTGCCCTATATAAGGGTACTTCTATGATCTCCACACCTACAGTAGATACATTCCTTCAGTGGTGTAGATTTCAAATGAGATTTGTGGGGTGTTTCCCTCCTCTCCCCCCCCCTCTCCCCCCCCTCTCCCCCTCCTCTCCCCCTCCTCTCCCCCTCCTCTCCCCCTCCTCTCCCCCTCCTCTCCCCCTCCTCTCCCCCCCCCCCCTCTCCCCCTCCTCTCCCCCCCCTCTCCCCCTCCTCTCCCCACCCCTCCTCTCCCCCTCCTCTCCCCACCCCTCTCCCCCCTCCTCTCCCCCTCCTCTCCCCACCCCTCTCCCCCCCCCTCTCCCCCTCCTCTCCCCCCCCCTCTCCCCCTCCTCTTCCCCCCCCCTCTCCCCCATAACCTCGACAAAGTGATCTCATTATATTGGGAACCTAACCTTAAATGCCTCTATGTGTGATTAAAAATCTGTATGTCTGGTTCCTGGCTAAATAAGATGGTGGACACACCCTGGCTCTAGGGTGGAGTGCTTGGTCAGGTGCTTGTCAAGGTTACCGGGCTTGCATGGATTGGTCAATACATAAACTAAGAATCTCACTTTGCAAATATCACCAAAGCAATAATGCAATGCCTATGTCGTTTTTCCTCATTACCTATGTATTAATCCCTTTTTCTAATATTTCTACAGCAGTAATGCAATGCTAAAGTATCCTTATATTATTGAGTCCCTATGGATATGCTTTTGTAGATATGTTTTATTGAATGTCGTTTTGAGCACTTCGAAGGGTGCAGTTTTTAAAATGTCATTTTGGGTATTTTCTGTCACATAAGCCTTTTTAAAGTAGAACCTTGCTACACACTTTGGAATTTATATGGATTTATGTGTGTCTATGTGTATGTTTTGAGGTTATATTATTAAAAGCTTATAACTTCAATTTTTTTATTTATGGCAGATGATGGTACCACGAGTTCAACACAGAATGCTAAGAAAAGTGAAAGTCACAAAGGAGTGAAGTCTTATTCGTGTTCAGAATGTGATAAATGTTTTGCTAAGAAATCAAATCTCATTGCACATGAGAAAATTCACACAGGAGAGAAGCCATATTCATGTTCAGAATGTGATAAATGTTTTGCTTTCAAATCAGCTCTTATTACACATGAGAGAATTCACACAGGAGATAAGCCATATTCATGTTCAGAATGTGATAAATGTTTTGCTTTCAAATCAGCTCTTATTACACATGAGAGAATTCACACAGGAGAGAAGCCATATTCATGTTCAGAATGTGATAATGTTTTGCTTTCAAATCAGCTCTTATTACACATGAGAGAATTCACACAGGAGAGAAGCCATATTCATGTTCAGAATGTGAGACATGTTTTGCTCGGAAATCAACTCTCATTACACATGAGAGAATTCACACAGGAGAGAAGCCATATTCATGTTCAGAATGTGAGACATGTTGTGCTTCCAAATCAGATCTTATTAAACATGCGAGAATTCACACAGGAGAGAAGCCATATTCTTGTTCAGAATGTGAGACATGTTGTGCTTCCAAATCAGATCTCATTAAACATGCGAGAATTCACACAGGAGAGAAGCCATATTCATGTTCAGAATGTGGGAAATGTTTTGCTTTGAAATCAAATCTCATTGCACATGAGAGAATTCACACAGGAGAGAAGCCATATTCATGTTCAGAATGTGGGAAATGTTTTGCTCAGAAATCAGTTCTTGTTAAACATGAGAGAATTCACATAGGAGAGAAGCCATATTTATGTTCAGAATGTGGGAAATGTTTTGCTCAGAAATCAACTCTCATTTCACATGAGAGAATTCACACAGGAGTGAAGCCATTGTGAGGAAAGAGTTAACCTTTTTCACTGGATAGAAAAATAATAGAAATTCATTCTCCTTTGCAAGTTCAATACCAGACTTATTTACGTAACAAACTCTGAGACCAAACTCAAGGACCCAGAATGTTTTGACTTAGAAACAACTGAAAAACATCTTATTATGAGAAGAAACGTTATAGACTGTTATGGGAATATAAGTCATTATGTTAATTTCTCTTGCTGGGAATATGTAGTCCACACCTTAATGAATGTAGATTAATGAATATGTATGTTGCATAGTTACGCCCTAATCAACTTTGTATAACTATGTAATGTAAACAAAATCAATACACTTCTATTTCGGAGCCGCACATCTCCAGGTCTTCTGTGTATAACAGCGTCTGCCTGTTTTCCTTGAGCCTGGAATAGCAGAGGGGGGGGTCACCGGTACTTAACACCATAGTTATTAATAGAATGTCTGTTTTAGTAAAAGTCTATTAATATTTACTATCTGTTAATACAGAGTTTATTTTATGTCATTACGGTTTGTACTTTTTATAATGGATCATTTACAAACTATTCATCTGTTAACACATTTTTTTATGCTGCTCGGATACGGATCCGCGGTGGCTCGAGGGGTCTCTGGAACCGGGGGTCGCTCGGACACTCGAATTGAAAGGGGGACAAAGTCTGCTTTGTGACGCCACCCACGGTGTGTGGTAAGGTGGAGTACCCGGTGGCGTTGGAGTGGGCATCCAGGTGTTTAACCCCTCCGTGGGTAGGGGGAATACCCCGGGACTCGGTGGTGATGATGATGGGGGGGGAGTGCCGTTGGGGAGTTAAGGGTCACTGCGTACTCACTCAGCCCAATAACGCTGACACCGACAACTTGTAAACCAAAGTTCTGAGCACCGCTGCCGTTGGGGGAGCATGTTTTGGGTCCCGTTTTGCTGGTGTTGCTTGTTGGACTGTAACCCTTTTATGGCACTGTGTCTTTCCTCTTGTTGGATCCCTGTATTATAGAACTAGTCGGGTCCCGCTCACCATTATGGCTAACTGGGTGAGCTTGCTCTCAGGGTTCACGCTTGGGATTTCCTGGACCATATATGTGGAAAGTCCTATCCCCCTCATTGTGCTAGTTCCCCGATTTTTGGAGCGGGTGGAGAACGGATCTTGAAGGCTCCGTCCTCATCGGGTGAATTGACAGGGCACCTGAAGCTACTCCCTGCCCTAGGGTCCTCGTACCACGCCGTGCCCTGGCTTCTGCCCGGAGATGGCACAAGGCCGCCGGCTGCCCTCCTCGGGAGTTCCGTGCCTCTTGTCACGATCCCCTGCAACCGGGGTTCCAGCTCCTACCAGGCCCAGACCAACGTCTGCCACCTAGTAGTCTCAAGGAGCCCTGCTCCTGACCTCTCTCCTTTAACACTACTCCTCAACTGACCCCCCCCCCTTAACCAACCCCCCAAGTGGGCGGCCCTATTCCACTCAGGCCGACCACTGGTGTGTCTGGTGCAGAATGTTTCTAGGATTTTACTTAGCTGTTCTTGGCAACACCATATGTTAGGGACCCGTAACCAAGGAGGAGTTGGGTACTGCGCAGAAGGGCAGATTTCACAATACCCTGTGACGTCCTGATAGGCCAGGGTGTCACACATACATACTTGATCTTTATAATTTAATTAGGACCACACACACAAAATCTTATTTCCTATGCTGAATGGCGACAACAAAATTTGGTGCCTGAACAGCGACCCACTATTCCTGAGAACCGCTGATCCAACCATCTTGCCTTCCTCAGAAAGGCAACTCAAGCTGTATCCAAAGGTAAGAAGCTTACTCTTACAATATTCAAATTTGATACGTGGACAATTTTGCAAGTTTTTCCACCTGCAAAGAATGGAGAGGGCTGTAATTTTTATTGTAGATAAATTAAACTGACAGAATAAAAAAACAATACAGAAAATTACATTGCATGATTCTTAAATAATGAATTTACATTTTATTGCATGAAATAAGTATTTGATACAATGGAAATACAGAACTTAGCAATTGGTACAGAAACCTTTGTTTACAGTTACAGAGGTCAGACATTTACTACAGTTCTTGACCCAGTTTGCAGACACTGCAGCAGGGATTTTGGTTCACTCCTCCATATAGATCTCCAGATCTTTTAGGTTTCTGGGCTGCATTGAGTTTCAGTTCCTTCCAAAGATTATCTATTAGGCTCAGGTCCTTAGTTGCCCTGTCTGTGTGTTTCGGGTCATCATCATGCTGTAAGACTCAGCCACGACCCATCTTCAATGCTCTAATACTAATTCTATATTTTTTTTTTTATTTTTTTTTAAAACATCTTTTTTTTTTTAATTTAAATTTTTAAACATAACAGAAAGGGAAGCAATAACTTGTTCAAAGAATTAGACAGTGTACATGACTGATATGCTCAACGTTCGAGCAGTGTACCTTGCAGATTACTATAGTGGTAGTTACAACCTTTTTAATTTAAGCTATAAGAAAAAAAAGGAAAAGAAGACATGTACACAAAGAAACAATGAACAATGAGTGAGAATGTGAACCACTCCACAATTATGCCTCTGTGATGGTATCAGCCACCGATTCCATATAATGCACATTAAGTAATTGCTGATGTCCCTAAAGCCCCCAATGTCCCCCCAGGTCTTCCAGACAATACCATTCCGTGTGGCGAAAAGGACTGACTATTTTCAGAATTTCCTGAGGACTATAGTGGAACCCTATAAACTGTTTCCACAGCGGAAAAACTTTCCCTGCTGATTTTTATTTGCTCCTTTCAGCTTCTAGCAATTCCAGCCCTAATAATTGTTTCATTTGAGATATTATTGATCCCACTGATAGAATATTTGGTTTAAGCCACTCGCTAAAAAGATTTCGTAAAGCCACAATTAAAAATGAATATTTCTAGGGATCTTCACTTTGTCTATCCCAAGTTGAGATTCAGATTCAGGGGGACGAAGCTGATGGAAAAGCAAAGCCTGTGGCGTTTGTGGAAGTTCTGTTCCCCAACATGCCTGGATCTGGTCTCTTACTCGCTTCCAGTGTATTACTACTTCTGTGCATTCCCACACCCCGTGCCAAAGGTTTGTAAAGGGCACCTTACATTTAGGACATGCTGTAATTCTGTCAGGGCAACTAAGGGAAGGCGGGATGTTAAATCCATACAGCGCTGTGTGCATGAGTTTAAAATAAGTCTCCCTCCATCTCTCACACAAGATGGATTTTCTCACCCGTTCCCACCCTTGCAGTATTGTCTCAGCTATATCCAGATCTCCAGTCCACCTCTCCCATGTCCTGAACAGTTTACTGTGTCTTGCTTTCAAAAATGTGTGTCTTATGTTACCATACAGTGAGGAAATGCTCACCATCTGGGTGCATTGGCCAATAATTTCATCTAGGGCATGAGAGGTAGCTTCCTTTTCTAACTGTCTGAGTCTCGATTGACAGAAAGACCGGAGCTGCAGGACCTGCATGAAATGCTTACTATGTATCTGAAATTTGAGCATGATTTCTTGTGGAGACATCCATTTTTTATCCTCTAAACTCATAATACTCCCCGCCTTCCGTAAATGGTCACTTGTCTGTCCAATTAACGTCCTGATCTCTGCTCCCTGGGGGAATTCGGGGTGGCCAAATATTGGCATATGTTTACAGATCAAGAAGGGGAGTTGGAAAGCTTTCCTTACTATTTTCCAGCACATTATAGTGTCCCTTAGTAGAAAGGAGGATTTTACCGACTGTGGCAGTTTGGCTTGTTTAGTGTTGATAAGAGCGGTTAGGTCACAAGTGGCGGCTAACTGTCGTTCTAGATGTGTGTTTGAGTAACAACTCGTGTCGTGCATCCAATCCACCACATGCCTGAACAAAGAGGCGATATTGTAAGCCCGTATGTTTGGGAAATTAACCCCTCCTTCATTTCTTAATAGCATCAATTTTTCTACAGCGATTCTGGGTCTTTTACCTGTCCAAATAAAGTGTGTAAATTCCTTCTTCAATTTGTTTATGTCCGAGTGTTTTAAAATCGGGGGTAGGGTTTGCAAGGAGTATAGGAGTCTGGCAAAGCTAATCATTTTGATCAAATGACATCTACCCAGAAGGGATATTGGTAAGTGATGCCACCTTTGCAATTCCTCCAATATTTTACCTATCAGGGGGGTATAGTTTAGTGAGTATAATTGATCTGGTCGCCTCCACTAATTCTATTTTGGTCTCACTTGACCACATGACCTTCTCCCATGCCTCTCTGGATCATCCAGATGGTCACTTGCAAGATTCAAATGAGCCTGGATGTGCTGGCATGAGCATGGGGACCCTGTGTGCCCTACAGAGTTTTAATCCATGATGGCATAGTGTGTTACAGTAATATTTAAGAATGTGGTCCCAGTTCTGTTCAGGTCATTGACCAGGTCCTCCTGCGTAATTCTAGGCTGATTCTTGACCTTTCTCAGACTTATACTTACCCCCACGAGGCGAGATCTTGCATGGAGCCCCAAACTGAGTAAGAGTGACAGTCATTGAGGGACGTGCATACAGCAGAGCATTGGGAGGTGTGCACGCTGCAGAGCATTAGGGGGGCGTGCATGCGGCAGAGCATTGAGGGGCATTTGTGTGGCAAAGCATGAAGAGGGCATACGTGCAGCAGAGCATTGGGGGGATGGGCATGTGATAGAGCATTGTGGGCGGGCGTGCATTCAGCAGATAATTGAAGGCGGCCATGTGGCAGAGCATTGCTGGTATGGGTTGTGCAGAGCGCTATGTAAGGAGCACTATGCAGCTGTCCTTGGTGACACTAGATACAGTTAGGTCCAGAAATATTTGGACAGTGACACAATTTTCGCGAGTTGGGCTCTGCATGCCACCACATTGGATTTGAAATGAAATCTCTACAACAGAATTCAAGTGCAGATTGTAACGTTTAATTTCTTCAGCGCTCTATTGGGAGACCCAGACGATTGGGGTATAGCTGCTGCCCTCTGGAGGCCACACAAAGCACTACACTAAAAAGTGCAAGGCCCCTCCCCCTCTGGCTATACCCCCCCGTGGTATCACGGGTTCTCCAGTTTTAGCTTTGTGTGCGAAGGAGGTCAGACATCCACGCATAGCTCCACAGATTTTAGTCAGCAGTAGCTGCTGACTATTTCGGATGGAAGAAAAGAGGACACATATAGTGTCCCCAGCATGCTCCCTTCTCACCCCTGGATGGTGTTGTAAGGTTGAGGTACCTATTGCTGGTACGGAGGCTGGAGCCCACATGCTGTTTTCCTTCCACATCCCCCTGAGGGGCTCTGTGGAAGTGGGATCCTGCCGGCCTCAAAGCTCTGATGCCGGGCTCCATCCACAGACCCATTTGAACCTGCTGGATACGGAGCTGGAGTACCGTTCAGGGACATGGCCCTGCACCATTACAGGTACTCTGTGTCCCCGTACACACAGGCACAGCACACTCCAGACTTGCTGGGTGTGCTAGTGCGCCGGGGACAGTAAAGGGTTACAGTCACTGCAGCCTTGCTGAGTGACTTTGTGTTTTGGGAACTACCGCGCCGGACGCTCCGGGAGCGGCGGCGCGGCTGGGACTTGTAGTTCGCCGGGGACTGGGCGCCGACCGCGCTTTTACGGCGGCGGCGCTTATAACTCCAGTCCCCGGCTTCTGCGGCCTAGTGCCGCTTCGTTCCCCGCCCCCTCCCTGTCACTCAGGGAAGGGGACAGGCGCTGAACAATCAGCAGCGCCGAGGGCTGGAGCCTTTTTACATGCTCCAGCCCTCTCACTGCACACTGTCGGGCGCCGGATTCCCGCTCTGCCTTGGGGGCACGCCCACGGCCCGCCCCTCCTCACACGAGCTGGGGAAGAAGCCGGCAGCCATTACAGAGCTCGGGGCACCAAGGCAGGACAGTGGCGTTCATACACCCGCTTATAGGCGGGCGGTAAGGACACACATAGTGCTGACCACAATAGATATGCAGTGTATACATGTGTTGTTTTTAACTGCATAGGTCGCTATATGCCCGCTTGGCGAGCGACTCATCAGCAGCAGGAAAGCAGGTGTGCTAAAGCACAGGCTTTCTAGGCTGCTTGTTTTGCACGACTGAGGTGTTCATTTGTGTTTATGCTGATATGCTTGCACTGTACAGTCGCTAGTCTTAGCTATATTCTTCTGGAATGGCTAGACTACAGCAGCAGAAAACCAAGGGTGCTGGGGCACAGGTTTTTTTTCTATGCTGCTTGTATTGCATGGGCTGCAGTGTGCATTTGTACTTGTGCTTGTATGCTATACATTGCACTGTATGGTCACTCTTCTGGGCTATATTCCCCGAGATGACTAGTCTACAGCAGCAGAAGAGCTGGGGTGCCAGGGCACAGGCTTCTATGCTGCTTGTATTGCATGTGCTGCAGTGTTCATTTGTACTTGTGCTTGTATGCTATACATTGCACTGTAGGGTCACTCTTCTGGGCTATATTCCCCTAGATGACTAGTATACAGCAGCAGAAGAGCAGGGGTGCCAGGGCACAGGCTTCTATGCTGCTTGTATTGCTTGTGCTGCAGTGGTCTTTTGTACTTTATGCCTGTATGCTATACATTGCAATGTACGGTCACCAATCTTGGCTATATACTTCTAGATAGCTAGTCGGCAGTGGCAAAAAAGCAACACAGTTTTCAGTGCTGTTTTTACTACATGGGATGCTGTTCATGACACCGTCCCATTGTGTGCATGCTCCCCTGTAGCACGTCGTCTGCCGGGGTCTCTAGCACTTCGTCTGCCGGGGCTCTACTAGTTGTGGCCAAAGAAACCTCCTGTCAACCCTGTCCATGGACAGGGACGGAGTAGTCATAATTTAGAGACTTGCACCCATGGGCAATCTACTTGAACAAAAGGCAGCTCTTCAGGGCTTTGATACTGACATCGCTCTCAATCCGGATACACCGGGTGGTAACGCCATACGGAATGATCCTATACCGTCCACCAATGGAAGGTTGGATCTTCCTCCCTCAGCTCCCCCAGTGGAGATAGGAGACGAACAGGAGAAGTTCCTTTTCAGTGTCTCACGCAGATATTGAGTATTTTTCTGGCCACGCTGACTTCAGAGAAGCAGTCCAGGAACACCACGCTTACCAGATAAGCGTCTTCTCCAAACGTTTTTAGGATACACGTTATCCCTTTTTTCCCCTGACGTGGTCAGCGCTGGACCCAGGGTCCAAAGGTGGATTCTCCAATCTCCAGGCTTGCATATAGAGCCATAGTTGCACTGGAGATGGGGCTTCACTTAAAGATGCCATTCACAGACAGATGGACTCTGGTTGAAATCTGTCTAGGAGGCTATCGGCGTGTCGGTTGCTCCGGCATTCACAGCCGTATAGGCAACCTAACCTTTTCAGCGGTTCTTGCGCAGCTGGCCTTGAGCACATGTACATCTGTACCGCAGAGGCGTCCGTAACTCCGCAATGTCTGCACTGCGACTTACCCTATTAATGCTGTCCTAAAGTACAGTCGAGGTTTCGGTCCTTCCCAAGCTCGGGCAGGTCCCAATTGTCCTCGTGCAAAAGGGCTACAAAACCTCAGACGGGCTCAGATTCCGGCCGGGCTCAATCACGCCCAAAGAAGGCAGCCGGAGGAACCGCTACCAAGGCGGTCTCCTCATGACTCTCAGCTCTCTCCCTCTCTCCGCATCCGCGGTTGATGGCAGACTCCCCCGCCTTTGGCGACATTTAGCTGCCACAGGTCACAGACCGGTGGGTGACGGACATTGTGCTCACGTGCACAGGACAGTGTTCTGTTCTCGTCCTCCGACTCCATTCTTCAGAACGGCCCCACCTCTCCACCGAGCAGATGCCCTGCTGCAGGCGGTGGACGCTCTAAGAGCAGAAGGAGTGGTGATCCCTGTCCCCCCTCAGGAACGAGGGCGAGGGTTTGTACTCCAATCTCTTTGTGGCTCCAAAAATGGACGGTTCCTTCCGTCCTGTTCTGGTTCTGAAACTGCTCAACGAGCATGCGAACGCCAGGCGGTTCCGGATGGGATCCCTCCGATCCGTCATTGCCTCAATGTCTCAAGGAGACTTCCTTGCCTCAACAGACATCAAAGATGCCTATCTCCACGTGCCAATTGCTACGGAGCACCAACGTTTTCTACGTTTTGTGATAGGAGACGAACATCTTCTGTTCGTAGCTCTGCCATTCAGTCTGGCGACAGCCCCACGGGGGGGCACCAAGGTCATGGCAGCAGTGGTAGCAGTCTTGCACTCTCACGGAGTGATTCCGTACTTGGACGATCTACTCGTCAAAGCAACCTCCCTCGAGGCATGCCAACGCACCCTGAATGTTACGCTGGAGACTCTCCAGACTTTCGGGTGGATCATCAATTTGGCAAGGTCAAATCTGTCTCCGACTCAATCACTAACGTATCTCGGCATGGAGTTTCATACTCTATTAGCCATAGTGAAGCTTCCGCTGAACCAGCAGTGTTCACTGTGGTCAGAGGTGCAGTCTCTCCTTCAAGGCCAGTCGCACCCCTTAAGGCGCCTCATGCACTTCCTAAGGAAGATGGTGGCAGCCATCGAGGCAGTTCTCTTTGCGCAGTTTCATCTGCGCCAACGGCAATCGGACATTCTCCGCAAATGGGATGGGCAGTCAACCTCCCTGGACGGGAAGTCTCCCTTTCCCTGACGGCCGAGGACTCTCTGCAATAGTGGCTTATTCCCACCTCATTGCCATAGCCCCCATCCTGGGCAGTGGTCACGACAGATACGAGTCTGTCAGGGTGGGGAGCAGTTTGTCTCCGCCACATGGCTCAGGGGACGTGGACTCAGCAGGAGTCCACCCTTCAGTTCGATGTGCTGGAAATCGGGGCAGGGTATCTTACCCTATTAGCTTTCCAAAAGTGGCTAGAAGGGAGCAGATCCGAATCCAGTCGGACATCTCCACAGCGGTGGCATACATCAACCACCAAGGAGGGACACGCAGTCAGCAGCCTTCCAGGAAGTCCGGCGAATCCTCATGTGGGTGGAGGACACAGCATCCACCATATCCGCAGTTCACATCTCGGGCGTAGAAAACTGGGAAGCAGGCTTCCTCAGTCGCCAGGGCATGGACGCGGGGGAATGGTCCCTTCACCCGGACGTGTTTCAGGAAATCTGTTGCCGCTGGGGGGGGGCCGGACGTCGACCTAATGGCGTCTCGGCACACCAACAAGGTCCCGGCATTTATGGCACGATCGCGCGATCACAGAGCTCTGGCGGCAGACGCCTTAGTGCAAGATTGGTCGCAGTTCCGGCTCACATATGTGTTTCCACCTCTGGCACTCTTGCCCAGAGTACTGCGCAAAAATCAGATCCGATTGCAGCCGCGTCATACTCGTCGCACCAGACTGGCCGAGGAGATCGTGGTACCCGGTTCTGTGGCATCTCACGGTCGGCCGACCGGGGTCACTACCAGACCGACCAGACTTACTGTCTCAAGGGCCGTTTTCTCCATCGGAATTCTGCGGCCCTGAACCTGACTGTGTGGCTTGTGTGTCCTGGATCCTAGCGTCTTCAGGATTATCCCAAGGGGTCGTTGCCACCATGAGACAGGCTAGGAAGCCCACGTCTGCTAAGATCTACCACAGTACGTGGAAGGTTTTCTTAATCTGGTGCTCTACTCAGGGAGTGTCTCCCTGGCCATTTGCATTGCCTATCTTTCTTTCCTTCCTACAATAGGAGTTAGAAAAGGGCTTGTCGCTAGACTCCCTCAAAGGGCAAGTCTCAGCACTATCCGTGTTCTTTCAGAAGCGTCTAGCACGTCTTTCTAAGGTGCGCACGTTCCCGCAGGGGGTTTGTCATATCGTACCCCCGTACAAGGGGCCGTTGGATCCATGGGATCTGAACAGGGTTCTAGTTGCTCTCCAGAAGCCGCCTTTCGAGCCTCTGAAGGAAGTTTCTTTTTCTCGCCTGTCACAGAAGGTGGCGTTTCTCGTTGCGATCACATCGCTTCGGCGAGTGTCTGAGCTGGCAGCTCTGTCATCCAAGGCTCTCTTCCTGGTGTTTTCACCAGGACAAGGTAGTGCTGCGCATCATTCCGGAGTTTCTCCCTAAGGTAGTATCCTCGTTTCATCTTAATCAGGATATCTCCTTACCGTCCTTTTGCACTCATCCGGTTCACCGGTATGAGAATGATTTACGTTTGCTAGATCTGGTGAGAGCACTCAGAATCTACATTTCACGCACGGCGCCCGTACGCCGTTCCGATGCCCTTGTCGCTGGTACGCGCAAGAGGTTGCAGGCTTCTAAAGCCACCCTGGCTCGATGGATCAAAGAACCAATTCTGGAAGCCTACCGTTTTGCAGGGCTTCCGGTTCTTTCAGGGCTGAAAGCCCATTCAACCAGAGCCGTGAGTGCGTCCTGGGCGCTACGACACCAGGCTTCGGCTCAACAGGTGTGCCAGGCAACTACCTGGTCGAGTCTGCACACTTTCACCAAACATTTTCAGGTGCATACCTATGCTTCGGCGGATGCCAGCTTAGGTAGAAGAGTCCTGCGGGCGGCAGTGACATCCCCGTAGGGGAGGGCTGTTTTGCAGCTCTAACATGAGGTATCTCTTTACCCACCCAGGGACAGCTTTTGGACGTCCCAATCGTCTGGGTCTCCCAATAGAGCGCTGAAGAAGAAGGGAATTTTGTTACTTACCGTAAATTCCTTTTCTTCTAGCTCTTATTGGGAGACCCAGCACCCGCCCTGTTGTCCTTCGGGATTTCTTGGTTGTTTGCGGGTACACATGTTGTTCATGTTGAACGGTTTTTCAGTTCTCCGACGTTATTCGGAGTTAATTTGTTTAAACCAGTTATTGGCTTCCTCCTTCTTGCTTTGGCACTAAAACTGGAGAACCCGTGATACCACGGGGGGGTATAGCCAGAGGGGGAGGGGCCTTGCACTTTTTAGTGTAGTGCTTTGTGTGGCCTCCAGAGGGCAGCAGCTATACCCCAATCGCCTGGGTCTCCCAATAAGAGCTAGAAGAAAAGGAATTTACGGTAAGTAACAAAATTCCCTTCTTTAAAGTTTGAACAAAAATATCTGATAGAAATGGTAGGAATTGTACACATTTCTTTACAAACACTCCACATTTTAGGAGGTCAAAAGTAATTGGACAAATAAACCAAACCCAAACAAAATATTTTTATTTTCAATATTTTGTTGCGAATCCTTTGGAGGCAATCACTGCCTTAAGTCTGGAACCCATAGACATCACCAAACGCTGGGTTTCCTCCTTCTTAATGCTTTGCCAGGCCTTTACAGCCGCAGCCTTCAGGTCTTGCTTGTTTGTGGGTCTTTCCGTCTTAAGTCTGGATTTGAGCAAGTGAAATGCATGCTCAATTGGGTTAAGATCTGGTGATTGACTTGGCCATTGCAGAATGTTCCACTTTTTTGCACTCATGAACTCCTGGGTAGCTTTGGCTGTATGCTTGGGGTCATTGTCCATATGTACTATGAAGCGCCGTCCGATCAACTTTGCGGCATTTGGCTGAATCTGGGCTGAAAGTATATCCCGGTACACTTCAGAATTCATCCGGCTACTCTTGTCTGCTGTTATGTCATCAATAAACACAAGTGACCCAGTGCCATTGAAAGCCATGCATGCCCATGCCATCACGTTGCCTCCACCATGTTTTACAGAGGCTGTGGTGTGCCTTGGATCATGTGCCGTTCCCTTTCTTCTCCAAACTTTTTTCTTCCCATCATTCTGGTACAGGTTGATCTTTGTCTCATCTGTCCATAGAATACTTTTCCAGAATGGAGCTGGCTTCATGAGGTGTTTTTCAGCAAATTTAACTCTGGCCTGTCTATTTTTGAAATTGATGAATGGTTTGCATCTAGATGTGAACCCTTTGTATTTACTTTCATGGAGTCTTCTCTTTACTGTTGACTTAGAGACAGATACACCTACTTCACTGAGAGTGTTCTGGACTTCAGTTGATGTTGTGAACGGGCTCTTCTTCACCAAAGAAAGTATGCAGCGATCATCCACCACTGTTGTCATCCGTGGACGCCCAGGCCTTTTTGAGTTCCCAAGCTCACCAGTCAATTCCTTTTTTCTCAGAATGTACCCTACTGTTGATTTTGCTACTCCAAGCATGTCTGCTATCTCTCTGATGGATTTTTTCTTTTTTTTCAGCCTCAGGATGTTCTGCTTCACCTCAATTGAGAGTTCCTTAGACCGCATGTTGTCTGGTCACAGCAACAGCTTCCAAATTTAAAACCACACACCTGTAATCAACCCCAGACCTTTTAACTACTTCAGTGATTACAGGTTAACGAGGGAGACTCCTTCAGAGTTAATTGCAGCCCTTAGAGTCCCTTGTCCAATTACTTTTGGTCCCTTGAAAAAGAGGAGGCTATGCATTACAGAGCTTTGATTCCTAAACCCTTTCTCCGATTTGGATGTGAAAACTCTCATATTGCAGTTGGGAGTGTGCACTTTCAGCCCATATTATATATATAATTGTATTTCTGAACATGTTTTTGTAAACAGCTAAAATAACAAAACTTATGTCACTGTTCAAATATTTCTGGCCCTGACTGTATATATGCACACGGTCAAGCAGTCCAGTGCCTGAGGCAGCAAAGCAACCCCAAAACATCAGGGAACCTCTGCCATGTTTGACTGTAGGGACCGTGTTCTTTTCTTTGAATGCCTTTTTTTTTTCCCTGTAAACTCTATGTTGATGGCTTTTCCCAAAAAGCTCTACTTTTGTCTCATCTGACCAGAGAACATTCTTCCAAAACGTTTTAGGCTTTCTCAGGTAAGTTTTGGCAAACTCCAGCCTGGATTTTTTATGTCTCATGGTAAGAAGTAGGGTCTTCCTGGGTATCCTACCATACAGTCCCTTTTCATTCAGATGCCGACGGATAGTACGGGTTGACACTGCTGTACCCTCGGACTGCAGGGCAGCTTGAACTTGTTTGGATGTTAGTTGAGGTTCTTTATCCACTATCTGCACAATCTTGTGTTGAAATCTCTTGTCAAAGTTTCTGTTCCTTCCACATCTAGGGAGGTTAGCCACAGTGCCATGGGATTTAAACCTCTTGATGACACTGCGCACCATAGACACAGGAACTTTCAGGTCTTTGGAGATGGACTTGTAGCCTTGAGATTGCTCATGCTTCCTCACAATTTGGATTCTCAAGTCCTCAGACAGTTCTATGGTCTTATTTCTTTTCTCCATGCTCAATGTGGTGCACACAAGGACACAGGTTGAGTCAACTTTAATCCATGTCATCTGGCTGCAAGTGTGATTTAGTTATTGCCAACACCTGTTAGGTGCCACAGGTAAGTTACAGGTGCTGTTAATTACAAAAATTAGAGAAACATCACATGATTTTTCAAACAGTGCCAATACTTTTGTGTCCCCCCCTTTTTTATGTTTGGTGTGGAATTATATCCAATTTGGCTTTATGACAAATTTTTTTTTTATTTTTTTTTTCATTGAAGACAAATTAAATGAAGATAATAATACCAAAGAATTTGTGATTGCAATCATTTTCAGGAAGAAACGGAGTACACTGAATTGCAGGGGTGCCAATACTTTTGGCCAGCACTGTACATCTTGTGAATTATTAGTGCGGTTTTTCCTGTACTTTTTAGCCCTTCAATCCATTGATTACATTGAGAAACACGTATGGCACAAAAACCTACCAAAACGCATGTGTTTTTTGGTGCATTTTTCTGTCAGAAGATGCAGATTTCATGGAGAACATTTCTGCACCAAATCTGCAAAGTGCGCACATAGCCTAACAGAGCGCAGCCAACAGAGTCGTCAGAATTTACAACATTGGATTGAAGTGGATTTTTTGAGGACCTCATTTTAGCAACTCCATTCTAGATGATTCACTGGTGAGCCGGCTAGATTAGAGTGGATTTTTTGATGATCTCCCTGTAGCCTCCACCAGTGGCATACCACCAATAGAGGCAGGCAACATGACCGCCATGGGGCCCATGAGTCAGGGGGGCCCGATGCTAGCGCTGGCACCGGCCCTCCTCCCCTTCCACGGGCCCCCTGCCGAGGATCACACTTACATTTATATATCGGCATCACAGATGCCAATACAAATTAAAATCAATGATGAGAGAAGGAGCAGAGCACTCCCTTTCTCATCATTCTCCCGCTGTGTCTGTGACGCTCTGATGTGTCAGCACAGAGGAGCGCGGTGACGTCACTACTGTGCACCGCTGTGCTAAAATGTCAGAGCGGCAGAACAGTGGACACACGCTGAGGAGACCGGACAGTGGGGGAATGAGGAGAAGTGAGTGTATTTGTGTATTTAATCAGGATGGCCAGAGGACTATGAGGGTGCATACTACCATATGGGGGTTGCAAAAAAGTATATGTCGGCTTCATATAACTATATGTTGGTGCACAAGATTATATTGCGGCACACAATATGGTGGTGCACTATATGGGGGCTGCATACTAGTATATGGCAGAATATAAGGGGTGCATACTATTATATGGAGGAATATAAGGGGTGCATAATACTATATGAAAGATCCCTTTTACATGGACTAGAGGGGTGCATTATACATGGAGGACTATGGGGCTTTATAATACAATATGAAGGACTATGGGGTGTATTATGATACATATAGGATTATGGGGGCTGCATTATATGGAGGACTAATGAGGATACCTTATACAGTTAGGTCCAGAAATATTTGGACAGTGACACAATTTTCGCGAGTTGGGCTCTGCATTCCATCACATTGGATTTGAAATGAAATCTCTACAACAGAATTCAAGTGCAGATTGTAACGTTTAATTTGAAGGTTTGAACAAAAATATCTGATAGAAATTGTAGTAATTGTACACATTTCTTTACAAACACTCCACATTTTAGGAGGTCAAAAGTAATTGGACAAATAAACCAAACCCAAACAAAATATTTTTATTTTCAATATTTTGTTGCGAATCCTTTGGAGGCAATCACTGCCTTAAGTCTGGAACCCATGGACATCACCAAACGCTGGGTGTCCTCCTTCTTAATGCTTTGCCAGGCCTTTACAGCCGCAGCATTCAGGTCTTGTTTGTTTGTGGGTCTTTCCGTCTTAAGTCTGGATTTGAGCAAGTGAAATGCATGCTCAATTGGGTTAAGATCTGGTGATTGACTTGGCCATTGCAGAATGTTCCACTTTTTTGCACTCATGAACTCCTGGGTAGCTTTGGCTGTATGCTTGGGGTCATTGTCCATCTGTACTATGAAGCGCCGTCCGATCAACTTTGCGGCATTTGGCTGAATCTGGGCTGAAAGTATATCCCGGTACACTTCAGAATTCATCCGGCTACTCTTGTCTGCTGTTATGTCATCAATAAACACAAGTGACCCAGTGCCATTGAAAGCCATGCATGCCCATGCCATCACGTTGCCTCCACCATGTTTTACAGAGGATGTGGTGTGCCTTGGATCATGTGCCGTTCCCTTTCTTCTCCAAACTTTTTTCTTCCCATCATTCTGGTACAGGTTGATCTTTGTCTCATCTGTCCATAGAATACTTTTCCAGAACTGAGCTGGCTTCATGAGGTGTTTTTCAGCAAATTTAACTCTGGCCTGTCTATTTTTGGAATTGATGAATGGTTTGCATCTAGATGTGAACCCTTTGTATTTACTTTCATGGAGTCTTCTCTTTACTGTTGACTTAGAGACAGATACACCTACTTCCCTGAGAGTGTTCTGGACTTCAGTTGATGTTGTGAATGGGTTCTTCTTCACCAAAGAAAGTATGCAGCGATCATCCACCACTGTTGTCATCCGTGGACGCCCAGGCCTTTTTGAGTTCCCAAGCTCACCAGTCAATTCCTTTTTGCTCAGAATGTACCCGACTGTTGATTTTGCTAGTCCAAGCATGTCTGCTATCTCTCTGATGGATTTTTTCTTTTTTTTCAGCCTCAGGATGTTCTGCTTCACCTCAATTGAGAGTTCCTTAGACCGCATGTTGTCTGGTCACAGCAACAGCTTCCAAATGCAAAACCACACACCTGTAATCAACCCCAGACCTTTTAACTACTTCATTGATTACAGTTTAACGAGGGAGACGCCTTCAGAGTTAATTGCAGCCCTTAGAGTCCCTTGTCCAATTACTTTTGGTCCCTTGAAAAAGGAGGCTATGCATTACAGAGCTATGATTCCTAAACCCCTTCCCCGATTTGGATGTGAAAACTCTCATATTGCAGCTGGGAGTGTGCACTTTCAGCCCATATTATATATATATAATTGTATTTCTGAACATGTTTTTGTAAACAGCTAAAATAACAAAACTTGTGTCACTGTCCAAATATTTCTGGACCTAACTGTACATGGACTATAGGGGTGCATTATACATGGAGGACTATGGGGCTGCATAATACAATATGAAGAACTATGGGGCTGCATTATAATACATATAGGACTATAGTTCTGCTATATGAGGACTAATGGGGTTACCATATACATGGCCCATGGGGCTGCATTATAATACATGGAGGGAGGACTTTGTTGTCAATAATACAATATGAAGGACTATGGGGACTGCGTTATATTATATGGACTAATGGGGTTACCTTACACTTGGACTATGGAGGGTGCATTATAATATATGGAAGACTATGGGGTGCTGTACAATATATGGAGGACTATGGAGTTCAGTAGAATACATTGAGGACTATGGGGTCTGTATTGTAATACATGGAAAGCTATGGGCTACATTATAATACATGCAGGACTATGGTGGCTGCATTATAATATATGGAGGACTATGGAGTGCAGTATAATATATGGAGGACTATGGGGTGCAGTATAATATATGGAGGACTATGGGGTGCAGTATAATATATGGAGGACTATGGGAGTTATAGTATAATAATTGGAGGGCTATGAGAGCTCTCTTATACATGGAGGACTGTGGGAAATGCATTATAATACAATACATGGAGGACTATGGGGTGCATTATAATAATATGAATGGTTACTTGGGACCCAGGGCCGTATTTGGCATTCTTGCTGCCCTAGGCACTTTAAGTTGTAATGCCCCCTACTGGTAAGGCTGCTTTCACACTTGCATTGTTTTGCATCCGTCACAATCAGTTGTGTGACTTATGCAACGGATGTGTTGCAGATAGTGGCACAACTGATGTGACTGATGCTGCAAAACAACGATCCGTTGTTTTTTTTCGGGGGGGGGGGGGGGGGTTATGGGTTTTACCAGCAGCTGGCTATTGTGAACGATCAGCTGATCACCCGGCTGACGGCCGCTGGGCGATCACCTGATTGTTCACAGTAGCCGAGCGATCAGATGATCGTTCTCAAAAGCCAGCTGATCGCTCTCAAAATCCACCCGCCGGGCGATCAGCCGAGAGAGAGAGAAACATTGATTTCAATTATTAAATACACGAGCTGAGCATGCGCAGTAGAAAAAAAAGGATTCCAACGCTCAAAAAATGCTACATGCTGTGTTCCTACGTTCGTACATAACTACATCACCAGAACAATCATCAGTACAGAAATGCAGCCCCAGAACCACAGTCAGTACATGCCTACATCACCAGAACAATCATCAGTACAGAAATACAGCCCCAGAACCACTGTCTGTACATGACTGCATCATCAGAACAATTGTCAGTACAGAAATCCAGCCTGAGAACAACCGTCAATACATGACACATCACCAACGTTATACAGCGATCACTTTCAATGTCAGGTTAGCCCCTATCATATAAACTTGTATACCTTAACAATGGTAAAGAGATGATTGAAATTGTTGTTACCAACTATCATCAAACTAGGTACCACAGTACTGATTAGTTGCTAGTAGCTGCACTAGTAAACATTTAAAGAGTAACTTAAAGGTTTGGTCCGAAGGCATAGTAATTTTCATTCTAAATCCCTATATTTAGTGCCAAAATAAATATTTTTTTTTAATATACTTGCATTAATAATTTCCTATCCTGTCCCTTGACACTTCATTTCAGGGAGGGGCAGAGGCTGTGGCAGTGACTGCAGCCTCCGCACCATGATAAGGCTTCTTTCGAGTATCCCAGCATGCACCATGCTCTAGGATTCTCAAAAGAAGGGTCATCAAAAAGGTCCATTAATTCTTAGACTGGTGCAGTAATGTGTCCCAAGACCCCCATAGGTGAAGTGCACGGCTCAGGAGACAGGACTCGGATTTTCTACTAAATCCGTGCTGCTCTGTCTGCTCTCCTGCACTTTCCTAATAGGTCTTTGGAGCAATTGTGGGGGACTCGGGACCGGGTTCCCCTCAGATCTGCTCAAAATTAATTACCCTAAAACATATAAAATAATTTATAAAACATTAAGTCGCTCTTTAACCCCTTAACGACCTTTGACGTACTGGGTACGTCACGGTGACATGGTGCTAAACGACCCATGACGTACCCAGTACGTCATGGCGAAATCGCAGTCCCGGAGCCCCGGGGAGTCCAATTTCTTTGATTAAATGGTAGATTCGGGAAGGAGGGGACCTCTGCCTGACCTCAGGAGGGGTAGTGCCTCCTCCCCGAACCTACAGAGGCTGTGATTGGCTGACAAACGCCGCTCAGCCAATTACAGTCACTGTAATGTTCCAGCCGTTGAAAATGGCTGGAACATTTAAATCCAGCCCTGATCAGTGCTGCTGTAGCACTGGCCATTGGCTGGAGCTGGGTGATCGGTGTTTCACCCGCCCCCAGCTCTGATTGGAGAGACCGGTCTTGTGACCGATTTCTCCAATCAATGTGGATCTGGGACCTGTGACCGTCCCTGGAAGCCGAGGAGAGCGGTGCCCATCGGTAAGTTGCTGCCCCCGCCGCCCGCCCGCCCCTGTCCCCGATCGCTTTGCCAGCCCCGCCACTGTCTCCGATCGCCCCGCCCGCCTCGCCGCTGTCTCCAATCGCCCCACCCGCCACCGCCGCTGTCTCCGATCGCCCCGCCCGTAGCGCCCGCCACCCGCGCCTGCCACCGCCAGCCCCTCCGCGGGTCCGATCGCCACCACCAGCCCCGCCGCTGTCTTCGATCGCCCCGCCCGCCACCGCCAGCCCTGCCGCGGCTCCGATCGCCACCGCCAGCCCCGCCGCTGTCTCTGATCGCCCCGCCGCTGCTCCCGATCCACCGCTGTCCCCGCCGCCACACTCGCCACTGTCCCCGCCACTGCTCCCGATCCACCGCTGTCCCCGCCGCCACGCTCGCCACTGTCCCCGACGCTGCTCCCGATCCACCGCTGTCCCCGCCGCCACTGTCCCTGCCGCTGCTCCCGATCCACCGCTGTCCCCGCCGCTGCTCCCGATCCACCGCTGTCCCCGCCGCCACGCTCGCCACTGTCCCCGCCGCTGCTCCCGATCCACCGCTGTCCCCGCCGCTGCTCCCGATCCACTGCTGTCCCCGCCACCACGCTCGCCACTGTCCCCGCCGCTGCTCCCGATCCATCGCCGCCACGCTCGCCACTGTCCCCGCCGCCGCTCCCGATCCACCGCTGTCCCCGCCGCCACTGTCCCCGCTGCCGCTCCCGATCCACCGCTGTCCCCGCCGCCACTGTCCCCGCCGCCACGCTCGCCACTGTCCCCGCCGCCGTCGCACCCACCTTTTTCAGCCGCTGCTGCCCCCGAATCGGCCCCCACTGTTCCCGATCGGTGGCCGCCGCCGCCTCCTTCATCAGCTGCCCCTTCTCCATCGCCACTACACCTCCTATCCCTCCATGTGCTGCAAGCCATCCTCCCCCCACATGTGGGGGGAGGGTGGCTTGCAGCACATGTGGGGGGAGGGTGACTTGCAGCACATGTGCTGCAAGCCACCCTCTCCCCACATGTGCTTCAAGCCACCCTCCCCCCTCCATGTTCTTGGGGCCACCCTCCCCCCGGGGCCCCCCCTCCTCCATGTGCCATTTCTCTCTCCCATCAGACTCTGCCCCCCTCCCCGATCTGCTGCCTGCTATCTCCCATCCTCTTCATCTACTGCCCCCTCTCACCCTCCTCAATCTGTTGCCTCCTTCATCTTCTGCCTCTTCTGTCTGCTGTGATCCTGCTGCCTAGATCCATCCTGTAAGGTAGGTATCCCCATCTCACCTCCCTCCCCCCCATCCTCCGCCGCTCCTCCATCCGCTGCGCCCTTTCCCATCTCACCTCCCTCCCCCCCATCCTCCGCCGCTCCTCCATCCGCTGCGCCCTTTCCCATCATCCATCCGCTGCGCCCTTTCCCATCCTCTGCCGCTCCTCCATCCGCTGCGCCATTTCCCATCATCCATCCGCTGCGCCCTTTCCCATCCTCTGCCGCTCCTCCCCCCGCTGCGCCCTTTCCCATCTTCCATCCGCTGCGCCCTTTCTCATCTGCCGCCCCGCCCTCTCGCATCGCATTATCCAGCGCAGTTGCTCGCTTCCAGACTGCAGTGGATGATGCGATGCGAGACTCGTGCATTGCTCTCACGTTTGGCACTGGTCTTAGTGGCAGGCGCTCATATTTTTTTTTTTCTGTATTCATTTTTTTTTTTTTTTTTACTGATGTCTGTATTTTTTATTTCGCCAAACTAATTTTTTTGTATGGGGGGGGTCTAGTTTCCAAAATGGGATCACATGTGGGGGAGCTCCATTGTTTAGGCACCTCAGGGGGTCTCAAAATGCAACATGGCGTCTGCTAATAATTACAATCAATTTTACTGTGAAATGGCGCTCCTTCTCTTCTGAGCCCTGCCGTACGCCCAAACAATTGATTTCCATCACATATGAGATACCTGTGTACTCAGGAGAAATTGCACAATACATTTTACGGTGCATTTTTTCCTGATACCCTTGTGAAAAAAAAGCTACCTGTTTGAAAAAACAATTTTGTGGTAAAAAAAAGAATAAAATATTTTCACGGCTGAACATTACAAACGTTTGTGAAGCCTCCAGGGGTTTAAAGTGCTCACTAAACAGCTAGATAAATTCCATGAGGGGTCTAGTTTCCAAAATGGGGTCAATTGTGGGGGAGCTCCATTGTTTAGGCACTTCAGGGGGGTCTCCAAACGCAACATGGCGTCCGCTAATAATTCCAACCAATTTTGCTGTGAAATGGCGCTCCTTGCCTTCCGAGTCCTGCTGTGTGCCCAAACATTTGATTCCCACCACATATGAGGTATCTGCGTACTCAGGAGAAAATGCACAATACATTTTATGGTGCATTTTTTCCTGATACCCTTGTGATAAAAAAAGCTACCTGGTTGAAGCAACAGTTTTGTGGTAAAAAAAATTTTTTTTCTTTTCACGGCTCAACGTTATAAACTTCTGTGAAGCCCCCAGGGGTTCAAAGTGCACATCAAACATCTAGAAAAAATATTTGAGGGCTCTAGTTTCCAATATGGGGTCACTTATGGGGGAGCTCCATTGTTTAGGCACCTCAGGGAGTCTTCAAACCCGACATGGCGTCCGCTAATGAGTGCAGCTAATTTTGCACTCAAAAATTCAAATGGCGCTCCTTGCCTTCCAAGTCCTGCCGTGTGCCCAAACATTTGATTTCCACCACATATAAGGTATCTGCATACTCAGGAGAAAATGCACGATACATTTTATGATTCATTTTTCCTGATACCCTTGTGAAAATACTATTTTTTATGGCTAAAGTAACATTTTTGTGTTAAAAAAGTAAAATTTTCATTTTTTCTTCTACATTGCTTTGGTTGCTGTGAAGCTCCTAAAGGGTTAATAAACTTCTTGGATGTGGTTTTGAGCAGAGTGAGGGGTGCAGATTTTAGAATGGGGTCACTTTTGGGTATATTCTGTCACCTTGGCCTCTCAAAGTCACTTCAAATGTGATGTGGTACCTAAAAAAGTTTTTTTTGTAAATTTTGTTGGAAAAATTAGAAATTGCTGATGAACTTTGAACCCTTTAACTTCCTAACGGAATTTTTTTTTTTCAAAAATTGCGCTGCTGTAAAGCAGACAAGTGGGAAATGTTATTTAGTAACTATTTTGTGTGACATCTCTCAGATTTATGGGCATAAAACTTCAAATTTTGAAAATTGCAAAATTTTCAAAATTTTCGCCAAATTTCCGAAATTTTCACAAATAAACGCAAAACATATCGGCCTAAATTTACCACTGACATGAAGTACAATATGTCACGAAAAAACAGTCTCAGAATAGCCAAGATCCGTTGAAGTGTTCCAGAGTTATAACCTGTCAAAGTGACACTGATCAAAATTGCAAAAAATGGCCAGGTCTTTAAGGTGAAAACAGGCTGGGGGCTGAAGGGGTTAAGGTGCGTTTACACTGCTGCGGATTATTGGTCTACTTCAACAAGCTGTCAATCACCTGATGCAGGAGCAAAATATCTGTCACCCACAAAATGCCGATCATCCGGCACAAATATTCATAATAGGGAACGTCACCCATAGAAAAATCAAACCAGGTGCATACAGTCCATACAGAAATCACACCAGGTGTACACAGCCCATACAGAAATCACACCAGGTGTATACAGCCCATACAGAAATCACACCAGGTGTATACAGCCCATACAGAAATCATACCAGGTGTACACAGCCCATACGGAAATCACACCAGGTGTATACAGCCCATACAGAAATCACACCATGTGTATGCAGCTCACACAGAAATCATACCAGGTTATTGGTCTACCTCAACAAGCTGTCAATCACCTGATGCAGGCACAAAATATCTGTCACCCACAAAATGCCAATCATCTGGCACAAATATTCATAATAGGGAACGTCGCCCATAGAAAAATCAAACCAGGTGCATACAGCCCATACAGAAATCACACCAGGTGTATACAGCCCATACAGAAATCACACCAGGTGTACACAGCCCATACAAAAATCACACCAGGTGTACACAGCCCATACAAAAATCACACCAGGTGTATACAGCCCATACAGAAATCATACCAGGTGTATACAGCTCATACAGAAATCATACCGGGTATATACAGCCCATACAGAAAATCATACCGGGTGTATACAGCCCATACAGAAATCATACCGGGTGTATACAGCCCACACAGAAATCACACCAGGTGTATACAGCCCATACAGAAATCATACCGGGTGTATACAGCCCATACAGAAATCATACCGGGTGTATACAGCCCATACAGAAATCATACCGGGTGTATACAGCCCATACAGAAATCATACCGGGTGTATACAGCCCATACAGAAATCATACCGGGTGTATACAGCCCATACAGAAATCATACCGGGTGTATACAGCCCATCGAGAAATCATACCGGGTGTATACAGCTCATACAAAAATCACTCCGGGTGTATACAGCCCATACAGAAATCACACCGGGTGTATACAGCCCATACAGAAATCATACCGGGTGTATACAGCCCATACAGAAATCATACCGGGTGTATACAGCCCATACAGAAATCATACCGGGTGTATACATGGAATTAATGGTGCTCTATAAATAAATAATAATAATAATACAGCCCATACAGAAATCATACCAGGTGTATACAGCCCCAGGGCTGTGGAGTCGGTAAGCCAAACCTTCGACTCCGACTCCTCAATTTCCCTTGCACCGACTCAGACTCCACGACTCCTACATATATTGCTTATAGTTAAGTGAATAAATTATTTTAGTACATGAACATGTGTATGTGAACATCAGACATTTAATCATTTTTATGATACAATAATCAAGATATTTGGATAGAACATAAAATATATTTATTGGATACAACTTTAGAACACAAAAAACTGTAATAAATTGTAATTATGTAATACAATATGTAATATACAGTAGATTACATATATATCTTGTGTGTATGTGTATATATATTACATATTGTATTACATATTTACAATTTATTATTTTTTGTCTTCTAAAGTTGTATTCCAATAAATATATTTTATGTTCTATCCAAATATCTTGACTATTGTATCATAAAAATGATTAAATGTCTGATGTTCACATTGTACTACAGTAAATTTTTCACTTAAATATCAGCATTATACTAAATGTTATTATTTAGTATGTTTTTGTTGAAAACTGTTGTTTGCCACTTACATAGTGTATTACATAGTGTATTACATAGTGTTATATATAACACTATGTAAGTGGCAAAAAACAGTTTTCAACAAAAACACAGTAAATAACATTTGTGCAGTCTATGAATTTGTTGTAAGAAATAGAATTGCCTCCATCAGATCCTCCTTCTCAGATGACCTCAAATCTGACCTAATAATTTTAAGGCTAGAGAACAACCTCTACAGTAACTTGGGTTGGAAGCAAAACCGTAACCACATGGGCAACATCTCTAACAATTTCTGGGTATAACGGAATTGCTTCATGCACAGTCAGTTTTGATGAACGGTTGAATTTTTCTATTTTTTTGAGAGCAAGTGAAAAATTTTACTGAAATCTGGTCAATCTGCTGCTATAGGAGACGGAGTGAAATCTTTTTCCTTGCGGCAACGGTTTGCCTGCTCCATGTCATCCAAATACTTGTCAAAGTTAAACTCCTCATCTGATGAGGATGAAGATATGGCAGCAGTAGCACTGTCAGGCCCCAAGTCCTCTTGCGCCTGGTAGTCCTGTAGCTGCTCATCCTAACTGCTACCTCACTCAAAGCTTCTTTTCCTTTAGTAAGCTGTTGATCATCAAGCAGTATACGATGACTTGGGTCCACATAAATAGCTGCCAGAAGAATTTTATTGTCCAATAGCTGTGTCTCTCTCCGTTGCATTGAAGCAGAAATGACATCTGCGATTAAACCTCCTCTTTGGGACAGGCAAAATAGCAAGTTCTTCCACTCCCTTATGAAAATGCCAGGAGTTAAATCCTCAGCTTGTAATTTTTTAGTCACAGTAAATGGGTGATTAAGCAATTCCTTCAATTCAGCCACCTGTGTCCATTGACCTTCATTTAATGTTACTTGAGGGTTCACCATATCTATAAGAAACGATTTTAGTTCAAGCAATCGCTCAGTCATTAAATAAGTGCTGCCTCACTGAGTGGCTTGATCAACAATTGCCCCTTTCCCAGCACGTCTCTTCAAGATGGAATCAATTTTAGGGGTTCTAGCGGCAATAACCAACTTCCTCACTTTTCCAATTAGATTTCCAGCATGTCCGCCCAGTTTCACACATCCGGCTTCTTGCCGGTTTGGCGGATGCGGCGCACGCCAGTACAGTACGATACAGTACAGTGGCAGCACCGCAACTTCCGGGTCACATGACAGCATGTGACCGGCGTTTGTCGCGCTGCCACTGTACTGTATACACTGTTCTGGAGTGCGCCGCATGCGCCAAACAGGCGAAAAGCTGGATGTGTGAAACCGGGGTCCCTCTTGCAGACTATCTCTTATTGCCAGCTGCAGCGTGCGCACAACACAGCGCATGTGATGAATATGAAACTGTTTTGAAGCAGCTTCAACAAGATCATCTAATCCTAAAGTATCATTTTGCTGTTCTTCTGTTGTAATATCTGTTGGTTCCTCAGTTACATGAACAGCACTGTGGCTC
The DNA here is from genome assembly GCF_048569485.1 of Anomaloglossus baeobatrachus. Lineage (NCBI taxonomy): Eukaryota > Metazoa > Chordata > Amphibia > Anura > Aromobatidae > Anomaloglossus > Anomaloglossus baeobatrachus. Next base: position 739,063 of record NW_027443435.1, on the reverse strand, counting down.
CATCTCGCACATACTAAATCCGAAATTTTCTTCTAGCTGTTGTTCATTACTCTTATTCATCAGTTTAATTGTACTTATGTTTGAAGCATTGTCCGTTACAATGGCAAGAACCCGCTCTTTTTTGAGTTTGTAATCTTGTAGAACTTTTTCCACTAAGGCCTGGAGAAACTGGCCGGTGTGATGAGCTTTACTATCTTTTACTGCCAGTGTCTTGCTAACAATTTCTTTCTTGTCACAAACATATCGAACATTGATGGCAAAATAATTCAGTGAAATGCAGTGACTCTGGCATCCCAGCAAAGGCAATGGGTTTCAATATAGGACATTCAGACACAGCGGTTTGTGAGGTTTGTGAGGATCCTCACAAAGAATGAGCATGTCAGATTGTGTGTGGCCTTTTTCTAATCTGCTTTTGCTATTGAAAGCATTATGATGAGTTCAAAAACCCTTCAGGTGATGCGGTTTTTTTAAGCTGATCTATTTTTGCAGCTGACAAACGTATCCTCAAAAAACGCAGCAAAAGCGCTGTGTGTGAATGTAGCCTTAGATCAGGAATAGAACAGACATTTATAGGACATTTCATAACTTTCCCAAATTCCTATGAAAAAAAATTCAGCACATTCTGCATTGCACTACTGTCCCCAATTTATTATATATTTTAGGAGTCGGTGCATTTATTATACCGACTCCGACTCCACCAAAATGAGCTCCGACTCCGACTCCACGACTCAGACTCCACAGCCCTGTACAGCCCATATAAAAATCATACCAGGTGTATACAGCCCACACAGAAATCATACCAGGTGTATACAGCTCATACAGAAATCATACCAGGTGTATACAGCCCATACAGAAATCATACCAGGTGTATACAGCCCATACAGAAATCACACCAGGTGTATACAGCTCAACTTAACATTTGATAAAAGATTCACTTTTGTTTATGGCATAGGCCACTCCAGAAGTGCACAATGCCCCCTCACTGCAAAATAAAATAATAAAAAATAGAAGATTTTTTTATTTTTAGGTTACACTGTTTCTACCTGGCATGATTTTGATATGGGCTGCGTTCCCTAAAAAATGTTTGTACAGTTTAATTGGCATTTGTTGGGGTGACAGACGGCTTTAAATATCTTTCTTGGACGCACATTGTCCTGTGAACACATGCTGCCAAGAACAATGCTATTCTATGTGCACAGGACCATCATGGTAAAGATCGTACTGTGCACATGAAAGTGCGGTCACAGGCTCAGCAGCTGTTAAACCATTGACCATCTGCTGGATATAGCTCAGCGATCACTTAAAAACTGCATTTAGCCAATGTATTTAGCCATCACCTGCATTTATCCAGCCTCAAACCTCGGTACCTCACAGGTCCTGGCGCCATGATGACTTCACATCCACAGCTCGTCTCTGCAGACCTCCATCTTCTCTGCTCTTCTGCAGCACATCACGACACAGTGCCCTTAAAAATAACATCTCATTATAAAAATAAAAACCCATGCTGTTCCCTAAATAAGCCCCCAAAATAAATAACTGTCCCTCACTTTAATCCCTGCACAAAAAATGACCCCCACACTGTCTATATTATGGTACATGGCTTCCACACTGCCCCCTTTATATACCACACAGTCTCCCCTCATGAGTTACACCCACTACACCCTCCTCACTTAGGAACTACGATCTCCAAACTGTCTGCATCACATGCTGCCCCCTATTCGGACTGTCTCCCACACATTAGACTTCTACATACTGAGCCATGTTGCCCTTTCTCCATACTGAGCCCATCCCACGTTGCCCCCTTTTCCATACTGAGCCCACCCCACGTTGCCCCCTTTTCCATACTGAGCCCACCCCACGTTGCCCCCTTTTCCATACTGAGCCCACCCCACGTTGCCCCCTTTTCCATACTGAGCCCACCCCACTCTGCCCCCTTTTCCACAGTGATTCCACCCCGCAGGCTGCCCCCTGCCCCATACAGATCACACCCCATGCTGTGAGTCCACACAGAGCCAAATACATGCACCCCCTTTATCATACAGAGCGCTCCCTATGCTAATGCCCCCTGCCCCATAGAGATCCCCCTGCATGCACCCCCTTTCCTATACAACGTACCCCCTATGGCTGCTACCCCATAGAGATCCCCCTCCATGCACCCCCTTTTCTATACAGCGCGCCCCCTATTGCTGCTGCTCCCTGCCCCATAGAGATCCCCCTCCATGCACCCCCTTTCGTATACAGCGCGCCCCCTATGGCTGCTGCTCCCTGCCCCATAGAGATCCCCCTCCATGCACCCCCTTTCCTATACAGCGCGCCCTCTATGGCTGCTGCCCCTGCCCCATAGAGATCCCCCTCCATGCACTCCCTTTCCTATACAGCGCGCCCCCTATGGCTGCTGCCCCCTGCCCCATAGAGATCCCCTTCCATGCACCCCCTTTCGTATACAGCACGCCCCCTATGGCTGCTGCTACCTGCCCCATAGAGATCCCCCTCCATGCACCCCCTTTCCTATACAGCGCGCCCTCTATGGCTGCTGCCCCTGCCCCATAGAGATCCCCCTCCATGCACTCCCTTTCCTATACAGCGCTCCCCCTATGGCTGCTGCCCCTGCACCATAGAGATCCCCCTCCATGCACCCCCTTTCCTATACAGTGCTCCCCCTATGGCTGCTGCCCCGTGTGCCCCATAGAGATCCCCTTCCATGCACCCCCTTTCCTATCCAGCACGCCCCCTATGGCTGCTGCCCCTTGCCCCATAGAGATCCCCCTCCATGCACCCCCTTTCCTATACAGTGCGCCCCCTATGGCTGCTGCCCCTGCCCCATAGAGATCCCCCTTCATGCACTCCCTTTCCTATACAGCGCTCCCCCTATGGCTGCTGCTCCCTGCACCATAGAGATCCCCCTCCATGCACCCCCTTTCCTATACAGCGCGCCCCCTATGGCTGCTGCCCCTGCCCCATAGAGATCCCCCTCCATGCACCCCCTTTCCTATACAGCACGCCCCCTATGGCTGCTGCCCCCTGCCCCATAGAGATCTCCCTCAATGCACCCCCTTTCCTATACAGCGCTCCCCCTATGGCTGCTGCCCCCTGCCCCATAGAGATCCCCCTCCATGCACTCCCTTTCCTATACAGCGCGCCCCCTATGGCTGCTGCCCATAGAGATCCCCCTCCATGCACCCCCTTTCTCATACAGCGTGCCCCCTATGGCTGCTGCCACTGCCCCACACAGATTACACCCCATGCACCTCCTTTTCCCATAGAGAGCGCCCCCTATGGCTGCCCCTGTCCCATACAGATTACACCCCCCGGTTACCGCCGCTATTTTCGGCTTTACAGCGCTTACCTCCCGTCTCCGATGACAGCTCCTCAGCGGCACTCAGTCTGCAGAGACGCCGGCAGCGGTGAGGTGATTCATCGCGCTACCCGTGACGTCATCAGTGAGCGCGCCAGGCCAGGGAGCTGATTCCAGCTTGTGACCCCGGAAGTGCCAGCGCGGAGGGAGCAGGTATGGAGGATGATTTGTATTAGCGTTCAAGACGCTAATACAAAATAATCACGGGACCAACTAACACCTAAATCCCCCCCCCCCCCCCCCCGCAAAGGCTCTGGTTTTAGTTATGAGTCTGGGGAGGGAAATTAAAAAAAAAAGGTTTGTTTGGTTTTTTTTCTACTCTCGCCCTTGGCGGTGCCTAATGGTAAATACGGCCCTGCCCACAGCAGATGTGCCCCCATCCATCCTTCCTACAGTCCCCACCCCAGATGTGCCCCCATCCATCCTTCCTGCAGTCCCCACCCCAGATGTGCCCCCATCCATCCATCCTACAGTCCCCACCCCATATGTGCCCCCATCCATCCTTCCTACAGTCCCCACCCCAGATGTGCCCCCATCCATCCATCCTACAGTCCCCACCCCAGATGTGCCCCCATCCATCCATCCTTCCTACAGTCCCCACCCCAGATGTGCCCCCATCCATCCAACAGACCCCACCCCAGATGTGCCCCCATCCATCCATCCTACAGTCCCCACCCCAGATGTGCCCCCATCCATCCTACAGTCCCCACCCCAGATGTACCCCCATCCATCCTACAGTCCCCACCCCAGATGTGCCCCCATCCATCTTTCCTACAGTCCATACCCCAGATATGCCCCCATCCATCCATCCTACAGTCCCCACCCCAGATGTGCCCCCATCCATCCTACAGTCCCCACCCCAGATGTGCCCCCATCCATCCTACAGTCCCCACCACAGATGTACCCCCATCCATCCTACAGTCCCCACCCCAGATGTGCCCCCATCCATCCTACAGTCCCCACCACAGATGTACCCCCATCCATCCTACAGTCCCCACCCCAGATGTGCCCCCATCATCCATCCTACAGTCCCCACCCCAGATGTGCACAGGAGCCCGAGCACTGCTGCTTACTGTCACAAATCTGCAGAAGCACGAGGAGGCCCCGCCCCTTCCGGTGACCTCATTCACTCAAAACATCAACTCCATTCTAGACGCTACCCTCTGGCCACTGGGATGGTAGATACTAGAATGTAAGGGCTGCTTTCCGGTATGACGTCCTTCCTGACACGTGTTAGGGGCGTGATCTGATTTCATGAGGCCACAGTTATGTCTAGAATTGAGGTGATATTGTGAGGTGACTGCAATCTCCAGTGTAGACGGCTCTGTACTGAGGGGACTAGAATGGAGGTGATATTGTGAGGTGACTGCAGTCTCCAGTGTAGACGGCTCTGTACTGAGGGGACTAGAATGGAGGTGATATTGTGAGGTGACTGCAGCCTCCAGTGTAGACGGCTCTGTACTGAGGGGACTAGAATGGAGGTGATATTGTGAGGTGACTGCAGCCTCCAGTGTAGACGGCTCTGTACTGAGGGGACTAGAATGGAGGTGATATTGTGAGGTGACTGCAGCCTCCAGTGTAGACGGCTCTGTACTGAGGGGACTAGAATGGAGGTGATATTGTGAGGTGACTGCAGTCTCCAGTGTAGACGGCTCTGTACTGAGGGGACTAGAATGGAGGTGATATTGTGAGGTGACTGCAGTCTCCAGTGTAGACGGCTCTGTACTGAGGGGACTAGAATGGAGGTGATATTGTGAGGTGACTGCAGTCTCCAGTGTAGACGGCTCTGTACTGAGGGGTCTAGAATGGAGGTGGTATTGTGAGGTGACTGCAGTCTCCAGTGTAGACGGCTCTGTACTGAGGGGACTAGAATGGAGGTGATATTGTGAGGTGACTGCAGTCTCCAGTGTAGACGGCTCTGTACTGAGGGGACTAGAATGGAGGTGATATTGTGAGGTGACTGCAGTCTCCAGTGTAGACGGCTCTGTACTGAGGGGACTAGAATGGAGGTGATATTGTGAGGTGACTGCAGTCTCCAGTGTAGACGGCTCTGTACTGAGGGGACTAGAATGGAGGTGATATTGTGAGGTGACTGCAGTCTCCAGTGTAGACGGCTCTGTACTGAGGGGACTAGAATGGAGGTGATATTGTGAGGTGACTGCAGTCTCCAGTGTAGACGGCTCTGTACTGAGGGGACTAGAATGGAGGTGATATTGTGAGGTGACTGCAGTCTCCAGTGTAGACGGCTCTGTACTGAGGGGACTAGAATGGAGGTGATATTGTGAGGTGACTGCAGTCTCCAGTGTAGACGGCTCTGTACTGAGGGGACTAGAATGGAGGTGATATTGTGAGGTGACTGCAGTCTCCAGTGTAGACGGCTCTGTACTGAGGGGAGTAGAATGGAGGTGATATTGTGAGGTGACTGCAGCCTCCAGTGTAGACGGCTCTGTACTGAGGGGACTAGAATGGAGGTGATATTGTGAGGTGACTGCAGTCTCCAGTGTAGACGGCTCTGTACTGAGGGGACTAGAATGGAGGTGATATTGTGAGGTGACTGCAGCCTCCAGTGTAGACGGCTCTGTACTGAGGGGACTAGAATGGAGGTGATATTGTGAGGTGACTGCAGCCTCCAGTGTAGACGGCTCTGTACTGAGGGGACTAGAATGGAGGTGATATATTGAGGATCTCCCTCCATCAAAGAATCACCTCCAATCTAGACAGCGCCTCATAGACACCACTAGAGTGGAGTTTATTCCAGGAGATATACACACACACATACATATATATATATATATATATATATATACACACACACGAGGGGCGATCCAAAAGTAATGATAATCGGTTATTTCTATTGCACACAGAAATTAAAATTAAATTTTTTCTCTCTTAGGTACCCACTAGTCCAGGAAAAAAAAAATCACTTAAATAGGCCACGAGTCCCGAGAGCTACATTCATTTGAGTATGAACTGCCGAGGAGTGAACATCAAAATGGAAAAAAACGAGCTCAGAGCTGTCATCAAATACCTCTGCTTGAAAAAAATGACTACCAAAGACATACACAGTGTTAGGGCCAGGTGGACGGGCAGACCCAGGAGGTGGATCCACTGGGCCGAACACCTTAATGAAGGCAAGGGGTCCGGTAGCCGGAGCACTACGGGTAGCAGGACAGTCCGTGCAAAAGAGTTGAATGGAGAAGTCCCTGGGACCACGGAGTCACTGATGGTAGTCCGGGTGACGGAGCTCAGGTTCGGAGGCCGAGATGTTGTCAGACAGAGTCCGGAACCGATGGAGCGAGAGGACGGATCACCACAGGGATCAGAGATGGTACGGACTGACGGGATGGCAGATAGTCAGCGTTCGGGGTTCGGGAATCGGCAGGACCGGATGGCGAGGCAGGAGCGGCTCTAGAAGAGATAGGTAAGTATGGCACAGAGACACAAGGAGACCTGACTCCTAGCTTAGGAAACATGAAGAACAGGCCCCGCCCACTTGGACATTAAACCCCTTTATACCCTGTACCTGTGTGTTCAATTTCCTGTCAGTGGACGCTGGCCCTTTAAGAGAGGGTCAATGACCGCGCGCGCCCTAATGCGCATGCGCGAGGCCCGGGTGCCAGAAGCCAGGGCAGGGAGCGGTGAGCAGGAAGCAGGAGAGCCGGGCTGGGGCAGAGTAGCCGACGGGCGCCGGGAGCGGGGACCGGGCCGCCTGGGGACCGCAGGCGATGGAGGCTGGAGACCGTGGAGCGGGGGACGCCTGACAGAGGAGCCGGGGAGCGAAGCAGGGAAGCCGGGGAGCGTGGCAGGTGAGCCGGGGAGCAGAGCAGGGGACCCGGAGAGCGTGACAGTACCCGCCCCCCTCCCCGCAACCGGGACAGGAAGGCACGTATCAGGGGAGTACCCACATTCTCCCGGGGTTCCCAGGACCTATCCTCAGGACCATACCCTGCCCAGTCCACCACGAAGAACTGTCGGCCCCGTACAGTTTTCATGGCCACAATATCCCTTACCGCATAGATGTCATCATCAGCGATAGGAGGAGGAGCAGAACTGGCAGCAGCGGAGAAGGGACCAAGGACAACCAGCTTGAGCAGGGAGACGTGGAAGGAGTTGGGTATCCTCATCGTGGCCGGGAGCTGCAGCTTGTAGGAGACCTCATTTATTCTGCAGAGGACTTTAAACGGCCCGATGTAGCGAGGACCCAGCTTGTATGATGGTAGCTTCAATCGGACGTACTTGGAAGCAAGCCAGACGAGATCTCCTGGAGAGAAACACGGAGGATCCAAACGCCTCTTGTCTGCGTGTCTCTTCATCCGCAGGGAAGCACGTCCAAGGGCCGCCTTGACAGAGTCCCAAATTGTTGCAAAGTCACGGGCTACAGCATCAGCAGCAGGGACATCCGAGGAAGAGGATACAGGTAATGGGACGGAAGGCTGAAGTCCGTAAACGACATGGAAGGGAGAGCTGGAGGAGGACTCACTGACGTGGTGGTTATGGGAGAATTCAGCCCAAGGAAGAAGCGTGGACCAGTCGTCGTGATGGGCGTTGACGTAGTGACGTAAGAAGGAGGTCAAGATCTGATTGACTCGTTCCACTTGGCCATTCGACTGAGGATGGTAGGCTGAAGAAAAGTCCAAAGTCACTCCCAGATGTTTGCAGAGAGCCCTCCAGAAGCGGGAGGTGAACTGAGTTCCTCTGTCGGACACAATGTGTGATGGAAAGCCATGCAACCGGAAGATGTGCTGTATGTAGGCGTCAGCGAGTTTCTGGGCTGAGGGCAGTCCAGCCATAGGGACGAAATGAGCCATTTTGGAGAACCGATCCACCACGACCCATATGACTGTGTGTCCGGAGGACAGGGGCAAGTCCGTAATGAAGTCCATTGCAATGTGTTGCCACGGAACTGAGGGTATAGGCAGAGGCAGAAGACGGCCATATGGCAGGTGTTTGGGCGTCTTGTTCCTGGCACAAGAGGAGCAGGCTGAGACAAAAGAAGCGACGTCCGTGCGAAGGGATGGCCACCAGTAATGACGTACAATCGTACTCCATGTTCTCTTCTGACCAGCATGGCCGGCTGTTTTCGAGGCATGGCCCCAGTGCAACACTTTTTGCCTGTCAGTCTCAGAGACATAGGTCTTCCCGGACGGTATCTGGGCCAGGGTGACAGAGGCCACCGGAATGATTTTTCTAGGGCAGATGATGGGCTAGGATGTCTCCTCCTCCTGCTCCATGGGCATGAATGACCTGGACAAGGCATCTGCGCATACATTCTTGTCCGCAGGTCGGAAATGGAGCTGGAAATCGAACCTGGCAAAGAACAAGGACCACCTGGCTTGCCGTGGGTTCAGTCGCTGAGCGGACCGCATGTATTCCAGGTTCTTGTGGTCCGTGTAAATGAACACGGGGTACACTGCTCCCTCCAGAAGGTAGCGCCATTCCTCCAGAGCCAGTTTGACTGCCAATAGCTCTCGGTCACCGATGGTGTAGTTGCGTTCAGGCGCTGAGAAGCTCTTGGAGAAGAAACCGCAAGTAACCATCTTTCCGGAGGAGGACTTCTGCATGAGCACTGCTCCGGCTCCCGAGGAGGAGGCATCCACCTCCAAGGTGAACTGTCGGTTTAACTCCGGACGGTGGAGCACAGGGGAGGAAGAAAATGCCCGCTTCAGAGAGCCAAACGCGGCGTCGGCCGCAGGTGACCAGTCCTTTGGATTAGCCCCCTTCTTGGTCAAGGCGGAGAGAGGTGCAGTCAGAGCAGAGAAGTGAGGGATGAACTGACGGTAATAGTTTGCGAATCCCAGAAAGCGTTGGATTGCCTTCAGTCCAGAAGGAGGGGGCCAGTTGAGAATGGAAGAGACCTTCTCCGGATCCATCTGCAGGCCGGTGTCGGAGATTACGTAACCCAGGAAGGGAAGAGAAGACTGCTCGAAGACACACTTCTCGTACTTGGCGTACAGACGATTTTCCCTCAGTCTTTGTAGTACCAGCTGCACGTTCTCTCTGTGGGTCTGGAGGTCCGGAGAAAAGACCAGGATGTCATCAAGATACACCACCACACAGATGTAAAGAAGGTCCCGGAACACGTCGTTCACCAATTCCTGAAAGACTGCTGGTGCGTTACACAGGCCGAAGGGCATCACACAGTATTCATAGTGCCCATCGCGAGTATTGAACGCGGTCTTCCATTCGTCCCCAGAGCGGATGCGGACCAGGTTGTAGGCACCCCGAAGATCCAACTTGGTAAACACAAGAGCTCCTCTAAGCCGATCAAACAATTCGGGGATGAGCGGCAGGGGGTATTTATTTTTCACGGTGATTTGGTTCAATCCCCGGTAGTCAATGCATGGGCGTAGGTCGCCCTCTTTCTTCTTAACGAAGAAGAAGCCTGCTCCAGCAGGAGAGGAGGATCTCCGAATGAATCCCCTTGCCAGGTTCTCTGTGATGTAGGTAGACATGGCCCTTGTTTCGGCAGGAGACAGCGGATATATCCGTCCTCGAGGTGGTGTAGTTCCCGGGAGCAGGTCGATGGCACAATCGTAAGGACGATGTGGCGGCAGTACCTCTGACTCCTTTTTATCAAAGACGTCCGCGAAGGACCAATAGGCCGAGGGCAGTCCCGGTAGGGACTCTGGAACCAGAGGCCGTCGGATGGGTTGAATAGTCTTCAGACAGTTCTCGTGGCAAGAGGAGCCCCATCGGGTGATTTCACCAGTACCCCAGCTGACTGAGGGTTCGTGTGTCCGTAACCAGGGGAGTCCCAGCAAGATTTGATGAGACATGTGTGGGAGGACATAGAGAGCGATGTTCTCGGTGTGCAGGGCACCGATACGCAGTTCCACCGGCTTGGTGATCCACGAGATGGTGTCAGAGAGGGGTCTCCCATCCACAGAGGCAATCACGAGGGGTTTGTCGAGTGGAGTAACAGGCACCTGGTACTTGTCCACCGTGGCCTGCTGGATGAAATTGCCTGCTGCCCCGGAATCGAGGTACGCCTCGGCCGTGAACCGCGTCTCTCCCGTTGTCACTTGAACAGTCCACGTAACCGGGTCTGAGAGAATCCCAGCACCTAGGGTGGCCTCTCCTACCAACCCTAGGCTTTGGAGTTTCCCGGCCTCTCTGGACAGGAGCGTAGAAGGTGTGTGCCCTCTCCGCAGTAGAAGCAGAGGCCCTTGGCGAGCCGTTCTGCTCGGCGTTGTTCAGACTGCCGCAAACGGTCGATCTGCATGGGCTCGTGGACGGAGACACCAGATGACGTTGACTGAAGTACGGCGGGCTTCTGCGGAGGAGAGGAATGCCGTATCGGCCGTCTCTCACGGGACACCTCTTTGGATCGTTCCTGAAAGCGAAGATCCACTCGAGTCGCTAGGGCAATCAGGGTATCCAGGGTGGACGGCACGTCACGACCAGCCAGCTCATCTTTGATACGACCCGAGAGGCCTTCCCAGAAGGCGGCGGTTAGAGCCTCATTGTTCCGAAGCCAAGGTGCGAAAACGGATGGCATATTGGCCCACCGTCAGAGTCCCCTGACGTAGCCGGAGGAGAGATGAGGCAGACGCGGAGGCGCGTCCGGGCTCGTCAAAGGTGCCACGAAATGCCTGCAGGAACTCCTGGATGTTGGTGGTCACCAAATCCTCCTTCTCCCACAAGGGCTTCATCCAGGCCAGTGCCTCACCCTCTAGATGGGACATCATGAACGCGACCTTGGCTTGGTCGGAGGCAAACAAGTGCGGCAGCTGCTTGAAATGGAGAGAGCATTGGTTGATGAAACCCCTGCAGGTCTTGGGATCTCCAGCGTACCGGGGCGGTGAGGCCAAACAAAGTCTGGAAGCATCCGAGGAGGCTGCCACGGGAGCTGTGGCCGTGGATTGTACAGTGGAAGCTCGAGATGCCGAAGATGTGACCGACGCTTGCAGCGTGTTCAGGCGGGCGTCCACAGAAGACATGAAGTTCAGCATGCAGGTCTGGGTCTCACGCTGGCGTGTGAGTTCCTCCTGCAAGGCCGCTAGTGCTTGGGCGGGATCCATGGCCTGTTCTTACTGTTAGGGCCAGGTGGACGGGCAGACCCAGGAGGTGGATCCACTGGGCCGAACACCTTAATGAAGGCAAGGGGTCCGGTAGCCGGAGCACTACGGGTAGCAGGACAGTCCGTGCAAAAGAGTGGAATGGAGAAGTCCCTGGGACCACGGAGTCACTGATGGTAGTCCGGGTGACGGAGCTCAGGTTCGGAGGCCAAGATGTTGTCAGGCAGAGTCCGGAACCGATGGAGCGAGAGGACGGATCACCACAGGGATCAGAGATGGTACGGACTGACGGGATGGCAGATAGTCAGCGTTCGGGGTTCGGGAATTGGCAGGACCGGATGGCGAGGCAGGAGCGGCTCTAGAAGAGAGATAGGTAAGTATGGCACAGAGACACAAGGAGACCTGACTCCTAGCTTAGGAAACACGAAGAACAGGCCCCGCCCACTTGGACATTAAACCCCTTTATACCCTGTACCTGTGTGTTCAATTTCCTGTCAGTGGACGCTGGCCCTTTAAAGAGAGGGTCAATGACCGCGCGCGCGCCCTAATGCGCATGCGCGAGGCCCGGGTGCCAGAAGCCAGGGCAGGGAGCGGTGAGCAGGAAGCAGGAGAGCCGGGCTGGGGCTGAGTAGCCGACGGGCGCCGGGAGCGGGGACCGGGCCGCCTGGGGACCGCAGGCGATGGAGGCTGGAGACCGTGGAGCGGGGGACGCCTGACAGAGGAGCCGAGGAGCGTGGCAGGTGAGCCGGGGAGCAGAGCAGGGGACCCGGAGAGCGTGACACACAGCAACTTGGTGGAAACATTGGGGGACTCTTCTCCTCCATATTCCACAGTTGCACGCTGGGCCAAAGAATTTAAGCTGGGAAGAACATCGACAGAAGATGAACATCATGAAGGATGCCCATCCACGTCCCTCAATGAAGAAAACGTGAAAAAAGTTTAAGTTGTATTGGCAAATCGAAGAGTGACTATTATTATTATTATTATTTATTATTATAGCGCCATTTATTCCATGGCGCTTTACAAGTGAAAGAGGGTATACGTACAACAATAATTAACAGTACAAAACAGACTGGTATAGGAGGAGAGAGGACCCTGCCCACGAGGGCTCACAGTCTACAAGGAATGGGTGATGGTACAATAGGTGACGACAGAGCTGGTTGCGCAGTGGTCTACTGGACCGAGAGCTATTGTAGGTTGTAGGCTTGGTGAAAGAGGTGGGTCTTGAGGTTCCTCTTGAAGCTTTCCATGGTAGGTGAGAGTCTGATGTGCTGAGGTAGAGCATTCCAGAGTATGAGGGATGCACGGGAGAAATCTTGTACGCGATTGTGGGAAGAGGAGATAAGAGAGGAGCAGAGAAGGAGATCTTGTGAGGATCTGAGGTTGCGTGCAGGTAGGTACCAGGAGACTAGGTCACAGATGTAGGGGGGAGACAGGTTGTGCATGGCTTTGTATGTCATTGTTAATGTTTTGAACTGGAGTCGTTGGGTGATGGGAAGCTAGTGAAGGGATTGGCAGAGTGGAGAGGCTGGGGAGTAGCGAGGGGAGAGGTGGATTAGGCGGGCCGCAGAGTTTAGGATAGATTAGAGGGGTGCAAGAGTGTTGGAAGGGAGGCCAGAGAGCAGGAAGTTGCAGTAGTCGAGGCGGGAGATGATGAGGGCATGCACTAATGTTTTTGCTGAGTCTTGGTTAAGGAAAGCACGGATCCGGGAGATATTTTTGAGTTGTAATCGGCATCAGTTGAAGAGGGCGTGGATGTGTGGCTTGAAGGATAGAGCAGAGTCGAGGGTTACTCCAAGGCAACGTGCTTGTGAGACTGGGGAGAGTGAGCAACCATCAAGTTTGATGGAAAGGCTTGTTGGAGGAGATAAGTGAGGAGGGGGAAAGACAATGAAATCTGTTTTGTCCATGTTAAGTTTTAGGAATCGCGCAGAGAAGAAGGATGAAATAGCAGACAGACATTGTGGGATTTTGGTTAGTAGAGAGGTAATGTCAGGTCCAGATACCTGTAGCTGAGGTCACAGGGATCTCATATGGCAGTATTCAAAGAATCCTTGCAAAAGAATTGCATATGAGAAAGGTCTCCACGCGTTGGGTGCCAAAAATGTTAACCGACGAGCAAAAGAAATGAGTTGACATTTCAATAGCAAATCTCGAAAAGTTCCATGCAGACAAGGAGAATTTTTTGTCACGTTTTTTGACCATGGACAAGACTTGGATCCACCACTTTGATCCCGAAACTAAACAACAATCGATGACATGGAAACGAGCCGACGAACCGACGCCGAAGAAATTCAAAGTGTCAAGCTCAGCAGGGAAGGTTATGGCGTCCGTTTTTTGGGACGCTGAAGGAATTATTATGGTGGACTATTTGGAGAAGGGAGCCACTATTACGGGCTCCTACTACGCAGAACAAATAAGAAAATTGCGTGAGGCTATCAAGGAGAAAAGGCGCGGCAAACCGCGGGCTGGAGTGCTGTTTCACCAAGATAACGCGCCGGCTCACAAAGCTGCAGTTGCCATGGCAAATATTCAAGAAGCGGACTTTGAACTGGTGGAACACCCCCCTATTCGCCAGATCTAGCCCCCAGTGACTTCTTTCTCTTTCCTCGCCTCAAGGAACACCTCCGGGGCAAGAGATTTGACGACAATAGCGACGGGATAACCGCTGTTGGGGATTTTTTTGAGGGTCAAGATCAAGAATTTTTTTCTAAGGGAATTCTAAGTTTAGAAAAGAGATGGACTAAATGTATAGACTTGTTAGGAGACGATGTAGAAAAATACAATTTTTTTTTTAATATATTCATTGTGTTTATTATTGATTATCATTACTTTTGGATCACCCCTCGTGTATATATATATATATATATATATATATATATATATATACACACAGGCCCGGACTGGCAATAGGGCAATTTTGGCAAATGCCAGATGGGCCGGTGCCTGTAGTGGCCGGGCAGCATTATTTGCCATGCGCACAGTAGCTGCAGCAGGACCAGGAGGCTGTTCTGTGCCGCCCCTGTTGTGTGATGGTGTGTCCGGCATGCACACACTGTGGTGGAGCAAGCGCTGGCAGTGCCGATGCCAGTGACCACAGCTCCCTCCTTCCTATTCAAATGTATTTGCAGCTCTCTACATTTGAACAGTGTGTAGTGCCATGACTGGGCCCCGCCCCCAATGTGCAGCAGCGTGATGAGATCAGCACCTTGCTGACATCATCATAGTGCTGCAGGAGACACAGACACATCAGGCAGTGGTAAGTGCTCCATGGAGGAGCTGAAGCTGACAGGTTTAATTAATGGGGATGAGTGGGGAGAAGCTGAGGGCACATAATGGGGGAACATTTGTGAAGGAACACAGCTTTGCGACAAGCAGAGGGGGAGTACTGTATTCCAAGGGAGGGAGGAGGGTGTGTGTGGTGATATGGGGTGCATTGTATTTGTGTGTGTGTGGTGATAGGGGGTGCATTATAGAGTGTGTGGGGTGCATTGTATTGTGTGTGTGTGTGTGTGTGTGGTGATAGGGGGTGCTATGCGTGTATGTTGATGGGGGAACATTGTATTTGTGTGTGTGGTCATGGGGGTGCATTGTATAGTGTGTGTGGTGATGTGGGGTGCATTGTATTGTGTGTGTGGTGATAGGGGGTGCTATGCGTGTGTCGAAGGGGGTGCATTGTATTATGTGTGGGGTGATGGGGGGTACATGACATTTGTGTGTGGTGATGGGGGGTGCATATTTTGTGTGTGTGGTGATGGGGGGTACATTGCATTATGTGTGTGTGTGTGTGTAGGGGGTGATGGGGACTGCATTGTGTGTGTGGGGGGAGGGGGTGATGGGAAGTGCTTTGTAGTGTGTGTGTGTGTATGTGGCAAGAGGGGTGATGGGGGTGTATTGTGTGTGTTTGTGGAGGGGGTGATGGGGGGTGCATTGTATAGTGTGTGGGGAGGGTATAACTGGGGGGTGCATTATATTGTGTGTGGGTGTGTGTGGGGAGGGGGTGTATTGTATTGTGCATCTGTGTGGGGCTTACAAAGGAGCAGTTAGGGGGGAATATTTTGGAGAGGGGCAATATGGGGGGACATTATGGTAAGAGGCAGCATGGGGGTATATTAAGGAGAGAGGCAGTGTATGGGGACATTCTGGAAAGAGGCAGTGTGGGGGTATATTAAGGAGAGAGGCAGTGTGGGAAGTATTTTGGATAAGGGCAGTGTGGGGGGGATATTTTGTGAAGGAAGCACAGTGATTATTTATTCAGGGGCACAGCATGGGAGATATTTATATTTATGGTGCAGTATAATACTTTTATTTTTAGAGGTGCTGTGTGGGGAAGTGCTGCTGAAGAATAAAGAGGGAGGTCTTCAGAGACGAGCGGAGGGCACGAAACCTCATCATGGTGTCTGTACTGCGTGCAGACAAAAGGGATGGGAATGAATTATCACCAGTGACAACAGCAGCGTCCCTGATCCCCTATCTGTAGAATAGGTCATCAGTATTAGGTCAGGGGGATGTGATTGTGTATCCCTGCCCATCAGCTATGTGACCGCAGCATTATGTGACCGCAGCATTATGTGGAGCGCAGCGGCCTCTTCATTATCTGCGAGACCCAGCTCTGTATATACAGCACAGACCACCAGTGATGAGAATGGACGTGTGTGTGATGGAGCCTACAATGTATAGTATAATATATATCTATATCTATATATATATATATATATATATATATATATATATATATATATATATATATATATATATATATATATATACATATATACATACAGTACAGACCAAAAGTTAAGACACACCTCATTCAAAGAATTTCCTTCATTTTCATGACTCTGAAAATTGTAGATTCACATTGAAGGCATCAAAACTATGAATTAGCACATGTGGAATGAAATACTTAACAAAAAAGTGTGAAACAACTGAAAATATGTCTTATATTCTAGGTTCTTCAAAGTAGCCACCTTTTGCTTTGATTACTGCTTTGCACACTCTTGGCATTCTCACTCATCACTAGTTACCAGTACTGAGCACCCGAGCATGGTAGTGCCCGCTCATCACTAGTTACCAGTACTGAGCACCCGAGCATGTTAGTGCCCGCTCATCACTAATTACAAGTACCGAGCGTGGTAGTGTCCGACAAGTACTGACAACCCAAGCATGGTAGTGCCCACTCATCACTAGTTACAAGTACAGAGCATTGTAGTGTCCGACAAGTACTGAGCAACCGAGCATGGTAGTGCCCGCTCATCACTAGTTACGAGTACCGAGCACCCGAGCATGGTAGTTCCCGCTCATCATTAGTTACGAGTACTGAGCACCCGAGCATGGTAGTGCTCACTCATCACTAGTTACGAGTACCGAGCACCCTATCATAGTAGTGCCCGCTCATCACTAGTTACGAGTACTGAGCACCCGAGCATGGTAGTGGCCGCTCATCACTAGTTACAAGTACTGAGCACCCGAGCATGGTAGTGCCCGCTCATCATTAGTTACTAGTACTGAGCACCCGAGCATGGTAGTGCCCGCTCATCACTAGTTACAAGTACTGAGCACCCGAGCATGGTAGTGCCCGCTCATCACTAGTTACGAGTACTGAGCACCCGAGCATGGTAGTGCCCGCTCATCACTAGTTACGAGTACTGAGCACCTGAGCATGGTAGTGCCCGCTCATCACTAGTTACGAGTACTGAGCACATGAGCATGGTAGTGCCCGCTCATCACTAGTTACGAGTACTGAGCACCTGAGCATGGTAGTGCCCGCTTATCACTAGTTACGAGTACTGAGCACCTGAGCATGGTAGTGCTCGCTCATCACTAGTTACGAGTACTGAGCACATGAGCATGGTAGTGCCCGCTCATCACTAGTTACGAGTACTGAGCACCCGAGCATGGTAGTGCCCGCACATCACTAGTTACGAGTACTGAGCACCTGAGCATGGTAGTGCCCGCTCATCACTAGTTACAAGTACCGAGCACCTGAGCATGGTAGTGCCCGCTCATCACTAGTTAAAAATATCTAAAGACCAACTTTTTTTATTTTTATTTTTATTATATCCCAATATGTAAACCATGGAATTGAAAGAAAGAGGGTGTACTTAGTTTTCTTATGAAAATATACAGTATATAAATTCCTCCATATCTCCATTAAAAGTCACTGCTAGGTGGCGCTATAGCATAATATCTTCTTTATTAATAAATGTTCCTCTTGTAGGGAAGGAATAAAGCCTATCGGAAGCTCGGTGTGCTCCTCCACCCGGACAAATGCGTGGCTCCAGGAAGTGAAGACGCCTTTAAGGCAGTGGTGAATGCCCGGACAGCGTTATTAAAGAACATAAAATAGAGATCGGCCTATCCCCTGACACACCCAGCACTAAAAGATTGTATCGTGGGAATGTGACGCCCCCTTGTGGACAGTACACCGCCATATTTATGATACAGTATCGGCTGCATGCAGACACAGTGTGGACACTTCCATGGTGACAGCTATGCACAAGCGGAGCCTGGATCGCTCCTCGGGGGCGGTTCTAGCCGTATAAGCATAATCAGGTTTTGTCGCCCCGGTTTTACCTTCGTTATTTCCCTTTTGTTTTAGTCGTCGTGGAGGAAGGTGCAGAGTCAGGAGCGTAATCGGTGCAGATCAGATTAAGTTTATTGTGTTCATCCCCTATAGGGCAGCATAATATCTAGAATGGACACCTATAGATTTTGGATTGTATATTGCACTGGAGTATTCAGGGGCTTCTATAAGATCCCAAGAAATGCATGGAAAAATATACACCGTGTGTAGAATATGGAGCGCCACTAGGTGTGGATGGACAGGAGCACCCAAAAAGAAAAATGTTGCTGTTTCACTTATTATATTTAAAAGGGTTGTCCCATAAATAATAGATATCCACAGGATAGATGATAAATTCACCATCTCTGGGGGGTCTGACTGCTCGGATATTTAGGATGAGGCTCCCAAAGTGCCCTGTGTGAATGGAGCTGTACTGAGCATGTGCGACCACATATGTGTTTCCTGCCTTTAGGAGCGGTGGTTGCACATACTCAGTGGCCTCTATAATGTATGGGGGCCTCCCGACTCACCCCCTATTGAGGGAGCGATAAGGATCAGACAATTGAATTGCAACATACCTAATCCTTTTGTTCTTGGGGGAGATAAGTGGATGAAGAAGAAACGCGTGCTCAATTGAGCTGAGCGTGCACATGTGAGGAGGGCGGGAGGGAAAGCTGTTGGCTTCACAAGTGTTCAGCCGTCATTGTGGGATCAATAATATACAAACCAGTATCATATTTAAAGAAGATAAAAGCACGGACCCCAGAGGCTTAGTTTTCGGGCTTCAGTTTGCCCCCCAGTAGGTTACATGCACAGGGGTAGACCAATATACATGATTGTTTCTACCCTCACCTGTCTACGGTTTATAGGTGGCAGTGAGGCTCAGCTTCTTTTCTTTAATGGAGTTGAACTGTAATACCATTCATAACCTACGGGCAAGGGTGGCGCTGTAGGTATCATTTACAATCCACTTTGACAAAGGCAGGGTTATGCATATTACTTCCTCTAGGGGGCACTAAATTGCTGACAAGGTTTATAGATTGCATGTCCTGCTTCTATAACATTGAAGTTCTAGTATAGGAAACAGTCAGCATGACTGTCAGCAGACTCGCCCCTAATATGTCATCTCCTTGTGTGCCGCCTGCTCAGAGTCTGTATAGCGCTCACTCTGGTGATATTATATTATGTGAAATGTTATCCTAGCTGTCCCCGCATTATAGGAGCTCATTTAAAGGGGTTGTCTACTACTTAGATGCCCTCTTTTGTTTTAATAACATACCCCCCATTGCAAAATAAAAACATCCAGAGATGCCAGACCTCCTTTTATATCCCAAATTACTGGAGCTAACACTGTACAGACCCTGAGCAAGGGGGACGCTGTGAGATTTCAGCTCTGAAGCCTGCAGAATTGTTAATTCCGCTCTGGAGTATAACACTGGATTACACAAGTATTTGGAGTGGGAGGGATCCCTATTCTGGGAACAAAACTATCAGGACCCCCCTTACTTCCCATCAGACTTTCTCGTTGTGCCAATCACAGATGTGGCCCCTGGGGACGTTTATTGAGCATTTTGTTATATACAACCCCTGACAATAATTCTGGCCTCCTCTGGCTCTGAGGATGTTTATTCAGTTGTTTACTTTTGTTTAATAAAAGCAGATCACAGACGGCACAAAACTAAAGTCATTTCAAATGGAAACTTTCTGGCTTTAACAAACACTAAAAAAAATCATGAAAACATAATGTGCAGCCAGTAACGGTTACTATTCAAGACCAAACAGGGGGAAAAGTTATGGAATCACTCAATTATGAGGAAAAAATAATGTAATCACCCTGTAAATTTTCAGTCCCAAAACTAACACCTGCATCAAATAAGATCTGCTCGTTAATCTGCATCTAAAAAGGAGTGATCACACCTTGGAATGCTGTTGCACCAAGTGGACTGACATGAATCATGGCTCTAACACGAGAGATGTCAATTGAAACAAAGGAGAGGATTATCAAACTCTTAAAAGAGGGTAAATCATCACGCAATGTTGCAAAAGATGTTGGTTGTTCACAGTCATCTGTGACTAAAATTTGGACCAAATACAAACAACATGGGAAGGTTGTTAAAGGCAAACATACTGGTAGACCAAGGAAGACATCAAAGCGTCGAGACAGAAAAGTTAAAGCAATATGTCTCCAAAACAGGAAATGCACAACAAAACAAATGAGGAATGAATGGGAGGAAACTGGAGTCAATGTCTGTGACCGAACTGTAAGAAACCGCCTAAGGAAATGGGATTTACATACAGAAAAGCTAAACAATAAAAAGATGACTGCCTGAAGAGAACATGTAAATCTCCACAGTCATTGATATGGGGCTGCATGTCAGGTAAAGGCACTGGGGAGATGGCTGTCATTACATCTTCAATAAATGCCCAAGTTTACATTGAAATTTTGGACACTTTTCTTATTTCATCAATTGAAAGGATGTTTGGGGATGATGAAATCATTTATCAAGATGATAATGCATCCTGCCATAGAGCAAAAACTGAAAACATTCCTTGAAAGAAGACCCATAAGGTCAATGACATGGCCTGCAAATAGTCCGGATCTCAATCAATGGAAATTCTTTGGTGGAAGTTGAAAAAAATGGTCCATGACAAGGCTCCAACCTGCAAAGCTG
Organism: Anomaloglossus baeobatrachus; assembly: GCF_048569485.1. Classification (NCBI taxonomy): domain Eukaryota; kingdom Metazoa; phylum Chordata; class Amphibia; order Anura; family Aromobatidae; genus Anomaloglossus; species Anomaloglossus baeobatrachus. The sequence goes on along the minus strand of NW_027443435.1, from coordinate 718,453 downwards.
ATCTGCAACAGCAATCAGAGAAAGTTGGAGCCAGATTGATGAAGAGTACTGTTAGTCACTCATTAAGTCCATGCCTCAGAGACTGCAAGCTGTTATAAAAGCCAGAGGTGGTGTCACAAAATACTAGTGATGTATTATAGGGGGGTTCTTTTGTTTGTTTGTTTTTTATGATTCCATATTTTGTTCCTCAGAATTGAGTGATTCCATAATTTTTCCCCCTGTTTGGTCTTGAAAAGTCACCGTTACTGGCTGCACATTATGTTTACAGGATTTTTTTAGTGTTTGTTACAGCCAGAAAGTTTCCATTTGAAATGACTCTAGTTTTGTGCCGTCTGTGATCGGCTTTTATTAAACAAAAGTAAACAACTGAATGAACATCCTCAGAGCCCGGGGAGTCCAGAATTATTGCCAGGGGTTGTATAATGTATTAGATACTATATTGTGATATTTACCCCTCTGCACTTACACCTCACACGTTCTCATGAAATATAATGAGCTTTTGCACTTTTTTTTCCCATATCTTCTTATGTGGAAACCATCAGCAAGCAGGATATCTGCCTTCTCTTTACTCTGCTTTTGGCTTGGATGAATGGACCCTGCAGCTCATTTTGTTAAATAATTTTTTATCTGACTTGTTTGAAATGTCAATTAAAATCCTCCAGCAAAGGCCGGTGGGCTGGGGGTCCCCCATTCTAGCATCGGGTGGGGGGGTCCCCCATTCTAGCATCGGGTGGGGGATCCCCCATTCTAGCATCGGGTGCGGTGGTCCCCTATTCTAGCATCGGGTGGGTCGCCCACCATTGTTCGAAAAATGATAATTTGCTGGAAAACCCCTGAAATTAGAATCACATCCCATTCACAGCATTAATCTCTACAATGAGGCCACAGTAAATGATCCGTCAGAAGGAGCTGCCTATTTGTTGATGGTTTCCACACGGCAAAAGTAGATTTCTTTATGAAATTAATGGTTTAAAATAGGTAATGGCGACGTGAGCTCATTATCACATAAAGTGGGGTGTTTGGTTCGGGGGGGGAGGGGGGGCAGCATTACTTCTTATTAAACCCCTGAGTGCTGATATTGGCTTTGTATTATTACATGTGTATATCTCGTGTTGTGTTTTTACCTTCCATAAAATATTCAGGTTTTACATTTTACACGTCTTATGTCTTTCATAACCTTCTGATAACCTTCTGCCGACCCATGTGCTGCCGCCACGTCCTGCTGCACCGCATCACCATGGGTACTTCTCAATATGCAGACGTTGGGGGGCTCTGATGTTCATAGACTGTCTGCAGCATGCACAGAGGACTGTCTGCAGCGTGTACAGAGGACCGTCTGCAGCGTGCACAGAGGACCGCCTGCGGCGTGCACAGAGGACTGGGGTTGAATTGACCATTCTGAGACGTCAGCGGCCATTGTTGTGACTCTCAGAAGTAACAGACAAAGGGGCGACATAAACATTGTGTTCTGAGTTCCTGCTACCTGCCAAAAGAACAAGTTAAATGGATATTACCACCTGGAGTATGTCATCATCTTGGTAGGTCACACAGTGGAGTCTCTACAGTAAGGGGTACTTTGCAGGTTGCGACATCGCTACTGCGATATCGTCGGGGTCAAATCGAAAGTGACGCACATCCGGCGCCAGTAACAACGTCGCAACGTGTAAAGCCTAGGAGGGAAGATGAACGAGCGTGAAACAGTCAAAAATCGCTGATCTGTGTCACGTCGTTCATTTTCATAATGTCGGTGCGTCTGCAGGTACGATGTTTGTCGTTCCTGCAGCTCCACACATCGCTGTGTGTGACACCGCGGGACAGACAAACATCTCCTTACCTACGCCCGCCGTCCATCGGGAATACGGAAGGGAGAAGGTGGGCGGGATGCTTACATCCCGCTCATCTCCACCCCTCCTTCTATTGGCCGGCCGCTTAGTGACGTTGCTGTGACGCCGAACGCACCACCTCCTTGAAGGAGGGATTCTTCAGCAGTCACAGCGACGTCGCCGACCAGGTAAGTGCGATAATGTTCGCTACAGCAGCTCGCACTACATATCGTATGTGCGATGGGGGCGGGTACCATCGCGCTCGGCATCGCTAGCATCGGCTAGCGATGTCGCCGAGTGCAAAGTACCCTTAAGAGCGGACACACTATGGCGTCTCTGCAGTAAGAGCGGACATACTATGGCGTCTCTGCAGTAAGAGCGGACATACTATGGCGTCTCTGCAGTAAAAGCGGACATACTATGGCGCCTCTGCAGTAAGAGCGGACATACTATGGCGTCTCTGCAGTAAAAGCGGACATACTATGGCGTCTCTGCAGTAAAAGCGGACATACTATGGCGTCTCTGCAGTAAAAGCGGACATACTATGGCGTCTCTGCAGTAAGAGCGGACATACTATGGCGTCTCTGCAGTAAGAGCGGACATACTATGGCGTCTCTGCAGTAAAAGCAGACATACTATGGCGCCTCTGCAGTAAGAGCGGACATACTATGGCGTCTCTGCAGTAAAAGCGGACATACTATGGCGTCTCTGCAGTAAGAGCGGACATACTATGGCATCTCTGAAGTAAGAGCGGACAAACTATGGAGTCTCTGCAGTAAGAGCAGTCACACTATGGAGTCTCTGCAGTAAGAACGGTTACACTACAGAGTCTGTACAAAAAGAGCAATCACAGTATGGAGTCTCTGTAGTAAGAGTGGTCACATTATGGAATCTCTGCAGTAGGAGTGGTCACACTATTGAGTCTGCAGTAAGTGCAGTCACAGTATGAAGTCTGTAGTAAGAACAGTCATGCTATGGAGTCTTTGTAGTAAGTATGGTCACACTACGGAATCTACAATAAGAGCGGTGACACTATGGAGTCTCTGCAGTAAGAGCGGTGACACTATGAAGTCTGCAGTAAGAGCAGTCACGCTATGGAGTCTTTGTAGTAAGTGTGGTCACACTATGGCGTCTACAATAAGAGCAGTAACATTATGGAGTCACACTACTGATCTTCTACACTACGAAGCTTCAACAGTAAGAGCGGTTATACTGTGGAGTCTACAGAAAGAGAGGTCAGACCTAAGGAGTCTCTGCAGTTAGAGCGGTGACACTGGAGTCTGTAGTAAGTGAGGTCACACTATGGAGGCTCGCTTATGAGCAGTCACAGTGCAGAGTCTATAAAGTGAAAGCAATTACACTAAGGCTGACAAAAAGTTTAAATACATGATTGATGAGAAAAAGAATCAATGAAATGGAGGGATGGACAAAATAATCCTCTACTTATCCTCAATGAAGTATCAGAGCACTGATAATAGGATGCACAATAAGGATATAAACAAGGCAGTGTCCGCCGATCATATAATCCCAAAACACACAATACTTGGCTGTAGAGCCTCACCTTGAAGGTAATGTGGCAGTAAGTCTACATTCACACGACCGTTACGTTTTTGTGGTCTCCAAATAATGGTCCTGTTTTTCCATGGATGCATCCATGTGACAACCGCATCTGTCCCGTTCCGTTCAGTATACGGTCCGTTTCACATCTGTACTGTGAGGTAGCGTCGTCGGCTGCGCTGCAGAAGACACGGGATCCAGGCACCAAGGTTCGCAGCACACGGTTTATTCCAAAGAAAAAGTCCACAATAGTACATATGTGCCTTTCCGGCAGAGAACTCAGGGAGATGTGATCACTCCCTCACACCCGGCACACCTGCCCTTGTTCCTGAATCTATTTAACCCTCCCTTCAGCCTGTAGGGAAACAGCATTAACCCTATAGTGGATTATCATGGAGTGAGCACAACCGGGGCGAGACATACCGGCCGTCATAGATAACCCCGGTCACAGTCTCACACACCCCCCCCCTCAGTTCAAGCGTGCGGGGTTGAACTCCTGCCATCAAACACGGGCCGCGGGACAAGGCATCGGCGTTGCCCTGCAACCTACCGGCCCGGTGTTCAACCGTAAACCGGAAGTTCTGCAGAGAAAGGAACCACCGGGTAACCCGGGCATTCCGTTCCTTGGCGGACCTCATCCAGACCAGTGGAGAGTGATCCGTCACCAAGCGAAACTGACGTCCCAGCAGGTAATAGCGTAGGGACTCCAAGGCCCACTTGATCGCCAGGCACTCCTTCTCCACTACGCTATAATTCCGCTCGGGAGGGGTGAGCTTCCTGCTTAAGAAGGTGACGGGGTGTTCCACCCCCTGAACCACCTGAGACAGCACTGCCCCCAGGCCGACCTCCGAGGCGTCAGTCTGTACTATGAACTCTTTCCGGAAATCAGGGTTTACAAGAACGGGCTGTCCGCACAGGACCCCCTTCAGGGCCCGGAAGGAGTCCTCGGCCTGCGGAGTCCAGCGCACCATGACGGACTTCTTGCCCTTGAGAAGGTCCGTCAAGGGGGCTGATAGTCCCGCAAAATCTTTTACAAACCTCCTGTAGTACCCCACGATACCCAGGAAGGCCCTAACCTGCTTCGTGGTCAGGGGTCTAGGCCACTTCTGGATCGCCTCAACTTTGTTAATTTGGGGCTTAATCACTCCTTGGCCTATTACGTAGCCCAAGTAGCGGGCTTCTGTGAGTCCCAACGCACATTTCTTGGGATTGGCTGTCAATCTGGCTGTTCGAAGCGCGTCTACCACCGCTTGTACCTGTTCCAAGTGGGTCTGCCAATCGGAGCTGTAAATAATGATGTCATCAAGGTACGCTGATGCATACGCCTGGTGCGGTTCCAGCACTAAGTCCATCAACCTCTGGAACGTGGCCGGAGCGCCATGTAACCCAAAAGGCAAGACAACATAGTGGAAGAGACCCTCCGGCGTAACAAAAGCGGTTTTCTCCTTGGCGGACTCCGTTAGTGGCACCTGCCAGTACCCCTTGGTCAGGTCGAGCGTGGTAAAATATCGCGCCTGTCCCAGCCTATCAATCAGCTCATCCACCCGGGGCATGGGGTAGAGATCAAACTTGGATATTTCGTTCAATCTCCTAAAGTCATTGCAGAACCTTAAGGAGCCATCGGGTTTTGGTATTAGGACAATCGGACTAGCCCATTCACTCCGGGATTTTTCGATGACCCCCAGGCGTAACATTGTCTTTACTTCCTCCGATATGGCTTGTCGTCGAGCCTCCGGTACTCGGTATGACTTCAGGCGTACCTTCAGGTGGGGCTCGGTGACAATATCATGTCGTATCAGACTGGTCCTACCAGGCAGCTCGGAGAAGACATCGGGGTTCTGCTGAACCAACCGTCTGGCCTCTCGTCTCTGTGTCTTGGTGAGGGCTTCTCCAATCCTTACTTCCGGTTCGTCCTCTCCAGAGGTCGCTGGAGCCGGATGTGAACGACCCGAAGAGGAGGGAGGTGGGGAAAAAACAGCCATCAGGCTTTCCCGTTCCTGCCACGGTTTTAATAGGTTGACATGGTATATTTGTTCAGGTTTCCGCCTACCGGGCTGCAATACTTTATAGTTAACCACCCCGACTCTTTCCTTTATCTCGTAGGGGCCTTGCCACTGAGCCAGGAATTTACTCTCCGCCGTGGGAATCAATACCAACACCCGATCCCCGGGATTAAAGGTCCGCACGGTGGCTTGTCTATTGTAGCGGCCGCTTTGCGCGGCCTGAGCCTCCTGTAAATGCTCCTTCACAATTGGCATGACCGCGCTTATGCGGTTCTGCATACCCAAAATGTGTTCAATCACACTTTTATGGGGGGTGGGCTCCTGCTCCCAGGTTTCTTTTGCCAGGTCCAACAATCCCCGGGGATGTCGCCCGTATAACAATTCAAAAGGCGAAAACCCCGTGGATGCCTGTGGCACCTCTCGTATGGCAAACATCAAATAGGGAAGCATCATATCCCAGTCTTTCCCGTCTTTGGAAATCACCCTTTTGAGCATGGTTTTCAGGGTTTTATTGAATCGTTCCACTAAACCATCCGTCTGAGGATGATACACGGACGTACGCAACTGCTTGATCTGGAGTAGCCGGCATAGCTCTTTGGTCACTTTAGACATGAATGGGGTCCCCTGATCCGTAAGGATCTCCTTGGGCAACCCCACCCGGCAGAACACAGTAAACAACTCCCGAGCTATAAGCTTGGCTGCAGTATGTCTGAGAGGTATCGCCTCTGGATACCGGGTGGCATAGTCAACGATCACTAGGATATGCTGGTGCCCTCGAGCAGACTTTACGAGGGGCCCCACCAGATCCATCCCTATCCGTTCAAAAGGGACTTCTATAATGGGTAACGGTACCAACGGACTGCGAAAGTGGGTCAGGGGTGCGGTAAGCTGACACTCCGGGCAGGTTTCGCAGAACCGTTTTACCTCCCCAAAGACCCCGGGCCAATAGAACCTTTGCAATATTCGCTCCTGCGTTTTCTTGACCCCTAGGTGACCACTCATCAGGTGTTTATGAGCCAAGTCGAGGACCCGCCGGCGATACGGCTGGGGCACCACCAACTGCTCTACCCCTACGCCCCGTATTTCATCTACCCGGTAGAGTAAATCCAGCTTAAGAGCGAAATGGGGGTATCTTACCTGGGCACCAGGCAGCTGTGCCACCCCGTCAACTACTGTCACCCGACTCCGGGCATGTATTAATGTAGGGTCCTGGAGTTGGGCTGTCCCAAACGTATCCGGGGACGCCTCCAACTCCGGGATGGGCTCGACCGTCTCAGCCTCTCCTGCCAATACCTCTAGGGGCGACCTATCAGGTTCACATCCTGTCCCTATCATGGGGACCCCTACGGCAGGCGTCCCGGATTCAGGATTGTAGGGCTCAGGTCCCGGACTGACCAATATCTGAGGGGACTTAGGAGGTCCCTTCCATAAAGTCCAAAAATAGGGCAGATCCCTTCCTAGGATCACATCATAGGGAAGAGTATTAATAAGTCCCACCTCATGTTGCACCTGACCGCAAGGTGCTGTGATGGTGACTATCCCCGTGGGATAGTCTCGGCGGTCCCCATGTATGCAAACCACCCCCACGGTACGTCCTGTGGCCTTTACTTTAGCCCTTAGGGTTGATCGCACAAGGGTCACTAAGCTTCCGGAATCCAACAAGCCTGTAACCGAACATCCATTCACCTGAATTTGGCACAAGTGGGGCTCAGTCTCTGGGTAGACCAGGTCAGCGGTACACACCACCTGAGCATACATTGAACCCCGCCGGGTAACCCCACAATCCATGGGCTCCGTGGTGAGTGGACATTGGGCTTCCATATGTCCCACCCGCTGGCACCGCCAACATCTAATAGGGAAGGACACCCCCTTGACGATTTGTCGTTTAGGGTACATAGTTTTCCGGACCTCAGGGACGGAGGGTGCGGCTTCAGACGGGACGGTAGCGGACTCCCGCACCGGTGTCAGCGGTGGGTCCTTGGCCCTAGGCTTGGAGGGGCCGGACCGACGGGCGGTACGCAAAGTCTCAGTGTCCCGTATCAAGTCCTGCGTAGCCACATGCCGCTCTACCAGGGACACTAATTGGTCCAGGGTACTCGGGTCACCCTGTCCGACCCACCGTTGAACGGTGACGGGTAAAGTGCGCACCAAACGATCCACTACTACCCTTTCCACCATTTGCGCCGGGCTCAGAGTGTCAGGCTGCAACCACTTTTTTACAAGATGTAACAAGTCATAGGCCTGGGAGCGTACGGGTTTGGCTTCCTCAAAGAACCACTGATTTACCCGCTGAGCCCGTACATAGGTATTCACCCCCAACCGAGCCAGTATTTCGGCTTTCAGGGTCACATAGTCAATGGCGTCCTCGGTACAGAGGTCCAGGTATGCTTTTTGGGGTTCCCCCGTCAGATAGGGTGACAATACCTCAGCCCACTGCGGGGTCGGCAGCTTTTCCCGCTCGGCCACCCGTTCAAACACCACCAGGAACGCTTCCACATCATCACCCGGGGTCATCTTTTGCAACGCTTGTCTCACCGCTTTCCGGACGCTGCCGTCGTCACCCGGTCCCTGGGTTGTTGCTGCCGGCCTGGCACGGATCGACTTGGCCAGGAGAACCATCTGTTCTTGGTGCCTTTTTTCCTGCAATTGCAAGGCTTGCTGCTGACGTGCATTGGCCTGATCCATCTGTTCTTGGAATTTTTTTTCCTGCACTTGCAAGGATTGGAGCAGGTGTGCATTGGTCTGTTGCTGCTGTGCATTAGCCTGTTGCTGCTGTGCATTAGCCTGAGCCAAATGCTTTATTATGTCCTCCATGGCGTCGCCGGGTTTGGGCTGTAGTATAGCCGCTCGAATCCAGGACATGCGCAGCTGGGTCACCAGGGATGGATGCTACACCTCACCGGCTGTCATGCCCGCATTCTCCACCATATGTGAGGTAGCGTCGTCGGCTGCGCTGCAGAAGACACGGGATCCAGGCACCAAGGTTCGCAGCACACGGTTTATTCCAAAGAAAAAGTCCACAATAGTACATATGTGCCTTTCCGGCAGAGAACTCAGGGAGATGTGATCACTCCCTCACACCCGGCACACCTGCCCTTGTTCCTGAATCTATTTAACCCTCCCTTCAGCCTGTAGGGAAACAGCATTAACCCTATAGTGGATTATCATGGAGTGAGCACAACCGGGGCGAGACATACCGGCCGTCATAGATAACCCCGGTCACAGTCTCACAGTACCTTCCGTTTTTTTTGCGGACCACAAATAAACGGAAGGAGAGCCATATACAGTCCAGGGTATCTGGCCAGATGCTGGTCCCTATATAAAGTCATTGGGAACAGAATCTGGCGCAAAGGGGTAGGAGCAAGCGCTGCATACTCACCAATAACTGGCGCTGCTGTCACACTGCTCCCGCGGCAGCTCTTTGTTCTTCCCGAGCCGGCGCTCACTAGTTCAAACATATTCACTCCCCCCCTTCTGTGATTGGTTACAGTCAAATGCACCCCCACGCTGAATGACAGCTGTCTGACTGCAACCAATCACAGCCGCCAGTGGGCGGGTCTATATCGTACAGTACAATAAATAAATAATTTAAAAAAATCAGCGTGCGGTTTCTCCCCAATTTTGATACCAGCCAAGATAAAGCCTCACAGCTGCTGGCTTGTGTTCTCAGGCTGGGGAGACCCACTTCATTGGGGGCCCCCTCAGCCTAAAATATCAGGCAGCAGCCGCCCAGAATTGTCACATCCATTAGATGCGACAGTCCCGGGACTTTACTTGACTCATCCCGTTGCCCTGGTGCGGTGGCAAATGGAGTAATATATGGGGTTGATACCAGATGTGTAATGTCACCTGGCATCAAGCCTAGAGGTTATGGATGTCACGTCGTCTATCAGACAAGCACTGACGTCAGGAGTGCAGGACTTCATATCAACGCAGGTAATGAACTTTACTAAACTCCTGACGGCAGCGCTCATCATTCCTGAGGCTGCACGCACTACAGTTCGGGCAGCTGCGAGGCGGGAGCGGGACAGGGACACAAGTTGCAGGGGCACCCGACGGAAGTTACACGGAAGTGCTTCCATGTGGCTTCCGGGGATTTTGCGGACCCATTGACTTGTATTGAGTCGCAGTCCGTTATTACGGAACAGAATAGGACATGTTCCATAATAACAGAACGGACATACGGCATTCGATCTTTTTTTTTTGTAGGATCGGATGCACACGGAAGTGCTTTCGTGTGTCATTTGATTCTACACATAAGACATTGAAAAGATGGTCCTGTCAGTAGGTCCACAAAAAACAGGAACTGTCCAGGACAAACGGAACGGCCATCTGAATGAGCCCTAAGTCAATAGAGGGTAGATTTTCAACCTATGTTTTTTTCAGCATTATATATTTTGTATCAGTAAAAGCCGAGATATACATATATATATATATATATATATATATATATGTTCCCCTCCTTGTATACAGTGTGTCCACCAATATCCTGTCCACCGCCCTTGGATGTGGGTTGGAGGTCACACAGCCAACTCAAATGTATCGCAGCTCAGAGAGGATGCTGTGTGACGGGGAAGCTGGGCAAGGTGAATAAACTGTTTTTGTTTCTTTTTGCGGCAGACAAATATACCAGAAGGTGCCCAGAAAGGGGACATATATACCAGGAAGGGGACAAAAACCAGGATGGGAACATATATACCAGAATTTGCCCAGGAGGGGATATATATACCAGGAGGGGCCAGGATGAGACATATATACCAAGATGGGGACAAATAAACTAGGATGGGGACATATATACCAGGAGGGGCCCAGGAAGGGGCTCATATATACCAGATGGAGGACATATATGTTAGGAAGGGGACAAATAAACCAAGATGGGGACATACAGTGCCTTGCGAAAGTATTCGGCCTCCTTGAATTTTTCAACCTTTTCCCATATTTCAGGCTTCAAACATAAAGATAAAAATTTTAATGTTCTGGTGAAGAATCAACCACAAGTGGGACACAATTGTGAAGTTGAACGATATTTATTGCTTATTTTAAATTTTTGTAAAAAGTAAAAAACTGAAAATTGGGGCGTGCAATATTATTCATCCCCTTTAAGTTAATACTTTGTAGCGCCACCTTTTGCTGCGATTACAGCACAATTCTCTTGGGGTATGTGTCTATCAGTTTTGCACATGGAGAGACTGAAATTCTTGCCCATTCTTCCTTTGTAAACAGCTGGAGCTGAGTGAGGTTGGATGGAGAGCGTTTGTGAACAGCAGTTTTCAGCTCTTTCCACAGATTCTCGATTGGGTTCAGGTCTGGACTGTGACTTGGCCATTCTAACACCTGGATACATTTATTTTTGAACCATTCCATTGTAGATTTTGCTTTATGTTTGGGATCATTGTCTTGTTGGAAGACAAATCTCTGTCCAAAAAATCCCCCAGGAGAACAATAGTGGATTTGTTTCAAAAAATTGTATAAAGAATTTATTGGATCATAGGTAAAAAAACATACACAAGATTCCCAGGATGTGGATATACAGTAAGTCCACCCAGATCCTGTCCACTGCCATTAACTTGAGAACGGTGGCAGCTATAGGCATAGAAGTGGTGTCTACGTATAGTTAAGTAGCCATGCGCTACGCAATGAAACCACCTATAGCGCCACCTGGTGGAAAACAATGGAGTTAGCATTTTTATCTCGAAAATGGAACGAGATACAGAAAAAAAGTGAATTACAAAGTTGTTGGGCATCATCAATTCAATACGAATCGACGTATTGACACCCTAACTTATGGGTTAATGGAACGGGGGCACCCAGCTAAGTTAGGGTGTCATACACTCCGTTGGTAGGCAGGGGTCAGATTCAGAGATTGCATAGGGTCATTATTAACTTTAAACTATTGTGATGAATGTGACCTGTGATGCCCTGGACTAGCCAGGTAGTCACAGACAGGCCCTTGCACAAACACCCATCCCCCTAAAAAGGTAACAGCAGCCAACCTAAAAACCTTGGTCACTCCTCTCAGCTCTTGATGTTCACACCAGGGGGTGGTGCCAGGCGATTGGCCATGCCCACCGAGGAGTTCGGATAGCCTGAGGCGGGAAAAACACGGCAGATTAGCTTTGGAGGTGAAAGAGAGAGGAGTTGAGAGGAGTAAACGTCTGACAGGGGTCTGGGTCGTAGCCTGGACACCCTTTGGCCAGGAGGCAGACAGTGGTCGCCACCTGCAGGAGCTGGGAAGATGGCCTTTTGGAACCGTAAGGGACCGGGACAGGGTAGTGGCCTGCCGGTACCAAACCGGGAAACCGACTGGAAACCGGAGCACAGAGGGGGGTACTCAGACCCTGAAACGAGGTCCCGAATCTACTGGACTAAGTTAATTCACTGATTGAGGTCTGGACTTTAGGTCCTTTCCCATCCAAGTCCCGACTGAAGACAACAGCCCAATGAGGGGGATAGAAAGCCACCGCTCAGGCAGAGAGATCCCTTGGGCCAGCGTCTGTGGGCAAACGGGCTCTCTCGACACACACACAGCCGGGGAGCGGACTCCCATCGCTGAAGCGCAGGCAGTCCGCAGCTACAAAACGGGGTGCAGGCGAAAGGCAGAGACCACCAAACCGGGTGGGGGACCAGACGCAGCCGGCTGCGGGCACCGACCACCATCTTTTTGGTTTACCAGAGACTCCGGTGTATCTGTCATAGTGCAAAGGGAAAAGGGGTAATCCAGCTCCCCGTACTGCCTTGCTGGTGTGTTCCAGATCCTGCGCACGGATTTGACTTGGCAGTCAATCAATAATAGAAAAGGAAAAGAGTTCCAGCGCCAGGAATGGGAAAATTAAAAATCCATTTTATTGTGCCAATGCATATTAAAATTCCAGCAGGTAGAGCATATCAGTCGGATGGCAGCAGAACAACGCGTTTCGACGCCTCAGGTCTTAATCATGTTTTGACTTTGAATGCAACCAGCTTCCTTTTGTTGAGTTCTCCCTCTTCCAAAAATCAGAAATACATATGTGGACTGCTCCAAGGCAGCTCCTGATATGGTAATGGTAGGAGAACCAAACAAAGTAAGAGGAAAAAACAGCCAGTGTAGACAACATAAAACATAAACGACATAACATACATGTTTTTAAAACCGAGATATGAATACTCCCAATATAAGGTGACAAAAGATGACTATAACAATCAATCATCCATAATCATTACAACATATTCAAAAAACATCTCACATATTAATGTCTTATATGCAGTATACCACAATCCATTATCAGGATTATATAAGTATGATGTGTAGTAAGTATACTAAATGCAGAAGAGTCGCATCATCAAGGTTGTATCAGAGAGCAAAGGTTTTTTATTATTTTATCCTTTTGGGGAAAAAAAAACCCAAAAACCTAACATAGTGTCTTATATGCAGTATACTACAATCCATTATCAGGGTTATATAAGTATGATGTATAGTAAGTATACTTAGTGCATAACAGTCGCATCATCAATGTTGTTCAGAGAGCAAAGGTTTTTTATTATTTTATCCTTTTGGGGAAAAAAAACCCCAAAAACCTAACATAGTGTCTTATATGCAGTATACTACAATCCATTATCAGGGTTATATAAGTATGATGTATAGTAAGTATACTAAATGCATAAGAGTCGCATCATCAATGTTGTTCAGAGAGCAAAGGTTTTTTATTATTTTACCCTTTTGGGAAGAAAAAAAGACACCGCGGAGAATGGACCCTAGTTAAAAAAGGTTCCCAACCAGTATATGATAGGTGATCCATATATTATATTAAAGCCCCTCGGAGGGAATCTGAAATGAACATATCAATATATAAGTGTCATGTAAAACTGTTGAAGGTTCTTCACCCCCCTTGTTTCCACCACCAGCTACAGATCGTCATGACGATTATCTGATCGGCCTGAAAGCTTAAGGTATTTACGACATGGGTGATGGAAGATCTACAGAAAAAGTAGATACAGAGAAAGACAATCCTTTGTGCTATTGTCGGGAAAACTCCCAAGGCAGTTTTTAAGTGCTGTGTTAATGCCAGAAAAATTAAAAACATATTTCCAGAATCCCTGTGGAGTGCTGTCTAGTTCCACTGGGAGATTGCCGGAATCACGACAAATTAGTATTGGCCAGTAAAATTGTACTAGAGGCATTGTGTTTGGTATCAATGTAAATGTAAAATCGAGATATCAAATATGACGCTAATATCTTGCACCTGAGTGGCCCAGGGGCAAAGATATGAAAAACCCTAGAATTAAGGAGCTTTGTAAACATGTCAAGCACAGCCCACAAAGACTGTAAAATGATGTCACAGGCAAGGGGGGCTACCTAATGTATAATAGGAACAGCTTCTTTCTGGGGGGTGAGTCAGTACTTGGAGGGCATCATGAAGGGTGATGCTGGCCGTTCTTCTACCATCTTGGAGTTCCCTCCACTCCCTAAGTAGACGCCACTTCAATGGGCACAAGCTTAGTAGGTTTCACTTTTATACCTTTTATTTTAATGTAACTGTCTATGCTGTAATGTGTATTGTTCCCTTTTGTAAATTCTTGTATATTCTTTAAACGCTGCCTATTTTCGGATTAAATATATAAAAATTTAATAGTTTCTTTCCCTCATGCTTTATATACGAATCCAGAAACCCCGAAGGACCTTATGCTATCTGAAACGGGTCCCCAGCTACCTGTAGAAAGTCTGGGTGGTGGCAGCGTAATTGTTATTGCATAGAATTATTGGAGTGCTATCATTAAGGGTACGGAGGTATATATATTCCATTAGCGGGAATCGGTGATATATACATTTACCCTTGCTGTGAGACCTCCAATATTTGGCATTATTAGCTCAGCAGCCTCATCTTATGCATTGTCCTGCAGTACCAAAAGTGGCCTGCAGACAAGGGGGGCGCTAGAGAGTAGTCGTGTGTAACAAATCAGTGAACAGCTGCGGATTTCTGAGTGACTTCCCCGGCTGTTCGTGACAAATAGGTGACAAGCGGTGGGATATAGAGCATTAGTGATCTGGTTTGAGCAATCATCCCTTTCACTAAAAACTTGCAAAAGTTTTGAGGATCGAACTCAGTGTTTAAATATACCTGGAACAATACTGTACATGTAGCAGTTACCCCTTCCCCTCTCTCTTGTTTTTCTATCCTATCTTTTATTTGGCAATAATGGATGCTGTGACAGAAAGAAGCCTGGTACAATCAGCAGAAGAAGGAGGTTCTTGCTGCACTCTGCAGATCCAAGTTGATTGATGGCCATGGCAAAACGAGGCAAGACCTCATTAAAGAACTTTTACAATGGGACGCAGAGCATGTTCGTTCCCCCAGTGCTGAAGAAGAGGAGGCAAGCCAAGCCCAGGATGGTGCTGCTGCAAAGTCCCCACCATCAACTGCAAGCCAGAGCAGTGACCGGGGCAACATGGACTCCTTCCTGCAGATGGCCCTACGACAATTCGCTGCAGATGACCGGCAGGGATGGCTGAACCTCATTCAGCAATATCAGGAGAGAGCCGAGCGCCAGGCCCAGGTTGAGAGAGCCGAGCGAGAGGCTGAGAGAGCCGAGCGAGAGTGCCAAGCCCAGAGAGACCATGAATTGAACATCCTCAAAGCCCAGCAGCAGACATCTTCCTCACTGAACGGTGAGTCCAATAATGCCAGCAGCTTTAAGCCCCGACCGGAGCACTTTCCTGTGATGGAAAAGGACGGGGATTTGGACACCTTTCTGAGGGGATTTGAAAAGACTTGCTTGCAGTACCAGTTGCCCTCAGCACAATGGGCACAATAATTAACCCCAGGGCTGCGAGGCAAAGCCCTGGACGCATTTGCCAGTCTCCCTCAAGAGCAGAGTGGAGACGCAGGCCCTAATACGGAAGTATCAGCTGACTCCAGAGGTGTACCGAAAAAAATTCCGGACCCTCCAGCTCGGACTTCATGACAGCTACAGCGATTTGGAGGGTGGGCTCCAGACCACCTTTGACCAGTGGATCCAAGGATTGTCCATTACAACCTTTGAGGGGCTAAAGAACCTCATGGTGAAGGACCAACTCTTACATGTCTGTCCTGTGGATGTTCGACAGTTTGTTATGGACCGAGAGCCCAAGGAGGCCTCAAAAGCAGCCCAGATTGCCGACGCCTATGTGGACAACCGTGCATCGGGGGTGCGGAAGCTGTCCACCGCCAGCTGGAAAGGGGGTAAGATGACAACTACGACCACCCCTGCCCCTACCAGCCGACCTCCCGTAGGTCCTGTGTCATCCACCAGTGCCCGGCCCACCTCTGACACTCGCAGGTGTTTTTCCTGCAACCAATGTATTGCAAATATAAAAATGGCTATTTTTGAGCACATACATTATGTTATACTATAACATATTGTTTAATCAGACAGATAAAGTGTACTTGGTGACAAAATCTTGTGTATGCTTAAGGGTTTCTGTGTGTTTGTCTTGAATATACAGGCAGACAATATACCATTGTAGGAGAATCCTTATGATTTACTTTAGTTCAACAATCTGATGTTTTATGGGTTTGCTATATACACAGACAATATATCCATTTACCTAGCCCAAATACCTGATGTGTATTCTTGGGAGATTTGAATGTCTGTGGGTTTATTAACCCATTGTCTGATGTGTGGTGTATCTCTAAGTCATCTATGCCCAATGACTGGCCATCAAAGGGCATGGATCAATAAGACTACGACACATTAACTCTAAGGCTTGTAATATTGTTCAAGCCTCTATAAGATCAGATGAAATATAGCACAGACAGAAGCTCGTGTTTCCTGTACCGAGACGTCCGGTCAGTGATGGGATTTCCAGGAGTTCTCTGTCCTTGGTGTGCTTCTCTGATTCTTAATGTTCCAGGCAGATGATGTTCAAAACTCCTTGGTGATGTAAGTATTTAACTGTACTTAACCTTTGTATGTTCAATATACAAAAGTGTACGCAATATCATACTTTTCCTTTAAGTTTGTATTTCATATTAACCTTTATAATAAAATTACTTAATTGAACCTTAGTGCTAAAAATATAGCAAAACATTTGGCGTAGTCGACGGGATACGCAGAAGGCTCTGATGTTATTTTTGTTAGTGTGATATTGCGTAAAATATGCCTCTTTTTAAGAAAAAAGTGGTTGTGAGTGAATGCATTGAGATTCCAGGTTGGGAACAGAGTCCCTATGATATTTTGGCAACCAAGTGGTCGCATAGTGTTGGTTTGAGTGAACCATGGGACAAATGTTTGAAAAATGCTGAACCTGTTGATGTGGTTGAATGCTTGCAGAAAGTGAAAGTGGAGAAAGGTAAAGAATTGGGTGCTGTTGGTAGGCGTGGATGGATCCTGTTGTCTGCATATAGAAAACAGCATGAGGAAAAGATACGTATGGTCACAAAAGTTCAGGAATTATAGAGACAGTTGTGTGAGGTCCAGACTGCATTGGTCACAGCACAGTGTCAGAATAAGTTGTCAGTGGACAAATGTGATGGATATCAGCATGATGCAGACAAGTCTGCTGTATGTATAGAGCAGTATAAATACAGAAAGAAGAGAGGGAAGGAGAATAGAAAAAAAGTAGCTTTGGCCATAGCCAAAGCAGGGACAGAGGGGAACTCAGATGAGTGGAATGGTGACGTATGGAACTCATCTGATTCTTAAAACGTCACCGATCCAGACCAGAAGGATGAACATTTCAGTGGGGAGAAGGAAATTGATCCTCCTCTTAACCAAATAAGAGTTCATCCTATATACCATAGACAAGTCTTAGAAACAGCTACAGGTAAACAGAACAGGAATATGGTACAGGATTGCAGTCAGCTTCATGATCGTTATTCACAAAGGCCAAATTAACCTTTGATAGCTTGGGCAGTCAGATTATGGGAGACGGGGGCTCATGGAGTACTGCTGGATGCTGTGGATGGCCCAAAGTTTGTTCAACTCAGCCATGAGCCTGTAGTGAAGGAGGCATTTTGTTCCTTGATGGTTCAGTGACCACATGTGGTGTGTAGCATGATGGATGTTGTGGCTATGGCATTGAAGCATAAATACCCATCTGAGGCGGACTGGCCGCCCAATGAAAAACCATGGTTTATATTGAAAGATTGCGCTCGGAGATTGAAGGAGGAGGCTATGAAAAATGCTATTTCAGCAAGTACATATGACGATTACATGCAAGTTGTTGTAAGTGTTTCTATTAGAAATTGTATCATTAGAAATGTCCCTCCAGCTTATAAACATGTCATGATGGCATTAATGGTAAATCAGACTGGGAAACCCATCTCCAATACATTGGAGGCGATCCGACAGTTAGGGGATTTGGGAAAATGGGGTCCCAAACAGAGAGGTCAGCTTAATTTTGAAGAACAGTGTAACAACGTCAAAAGTAGTAAAAATCGTAGATCCTGTGTTACCAGGAGAGATATGTTTATGACCCTGATAAAGGATGGTGTTCCCTGGGATAAAATAGACGGGATTAGTACTGACGAGATGAGGAAATTGTATCAAAAGAGAAAATTGTATCAAAGGAGAGGACTCCAAAAAAGTCAGGGGTTTCACATAATAAAAAGGTTGCAGCAAAAGATTCTGAATCTCCACAGCAAGGGCACAGCAGGACATGGGGAGAAAGAGGGCCCACTTTCTCATCGTCACCAGCAAAGCCTACAGCACCGGGGGTGGAGGATCTTTATGCTGAAGTCAAATGTTTGGTGCAGGAAATCAAAGCCCAGAAGAAGAGGTTATCATCATCTTCCACCAAGATGTCTCCATCTGAAATGGAAGATAGATGGGGGGAAATTGATAAGGGTAATATTGAGACCACAGAGGAGATTGAAAAAGATAAGGGAAATATTGAGACCACAGAGGAGATTGCCACCAATACAGAATGTACAGAGATATGTAAAGAGATAAGTATTACAAAAGCCATTCCTGCTCATAAACAATACAGAGCCGTCCAAATGTTCACAAAGGAGAGACTGGAAACCAGCAGGATCCATGTGTTCAGTCTATTGGAAGGGCAATTATTTTTGCTATTGTTTGGTTGGTCATATATTTACATACCCATGCTGATAATTAATACAGCACAATATACCAATATAGTTGGGTAAATAGTGAGCTTTTTTGGCTGCCAAGTTAGATGTGAATCTTTCAGCATATGGATAATGGGACTGGATAAAATTGTGTTTTGTGTATTATTTGATCTTGTATTCTAATCATGTTTGTGCTTTCTTTTTAGACTGGAGACCAGAGTTTTACATGTTATTAGAGTATTAGAGTATATGGACAGTATGATGGTCTCATAGTCCAAAGGTCAGATTTGGCCTTAAACTGAACTCAGGTAATGAGAGAAGGGATAGATCAGGATTATTAATTAAGGTAATTCTAATGAATAGTGGAGACAGTGACATGTTAATACAGAAGTGAGATAGAATAGCTCAGTTGCTAGTACTGTCTATTTCTAAAATGTAGATAGTCAGAGGGAGGGCTCCATCAGTTCTGCAGAGAAGATAAATGATTTGGATCTTCACATCCTATCAATGATTGTGCAAAAATTTGGGTGAAACAATTGAGTGACAAAGGTATTCCAGAACCTGCTGAAGTCATTGCTCAAGGAGCAGACAATGTGCTGACAGTTATGAAACAAGAAAAGTGGGAATACATCCCAACTGACAGATGAGTAATATGTGTATTTTTGTCCCTTCAGATCAAAATCTGGAAATGTTGCATCATTGGCGCCACCATGGGCATGGATCTACTTCCATCAGAAGCCAAGCAACCTTCAGACCGAAAACAGAGAGACCAACCATGGAAAATATGGCCTTATTGAAAACCAAACAGAATAAGACCTAGAAGAAGAAGATGTGACCCAAAACTTCACCTCCAATCTGTATTGTGCCTATATGAACTGCACTGGGGAACATTCTCTAACAGAAGATATGATTGCCCTAAGGACTCAAAGTGTTACACCAGCTGATCTATCAGAGGACTTGTCAAAGCAAAATAGGCAGATGTCAACAATTAAAAATACAGAATCAGACAGGGGTATAAAGAGATTGCTATTATTTGTGGCTCTCATACAAATAAAAAATGCAAACGTATGAGGGCAGGAAATAATATGAGATTAACAATATAATGACCTTTTCATCATATACACAAGATGTAAAATTGTTAACAAAATCATACATACAAGGATTATCTATAATAATTGTAGGAACACTCACAGTAGCGGCATATGCTGCTAAAGCAATAGGCTGATTCTCATGTTTGGTGGCTAAATTTATAAATACCACAAGTAGAGATA
Source organism: Anomaloglossus baeobatrachus (assembly GCF_048569485.1). Taxonomy (NCBI): domain Eukaryota; kingdom Metazoa; phylum Chordata; class Amphibia; order Anura; family Aromobatidae; genus Anomaloglossus; species Anomaloglossus baeobatrachus. The sequence continues at coordinate 698,774 of NW_027443435.1, read as the reverse complement.
GATTTATACTAGATTAATTACATTACACAACATAATGGTAGATGGTGGGAATGGATATTTTCTTAGTTACCTGATTTTTGGATATATGCATTATATATTAGGAGTATTTTTTGCTATTGTGCATGCATTGCTTTTTGTTGTTGTATCATTCGCTAAAACTATGCCGTTAGGGTATGGTACCTGGTATAAATAATGTTTGGCTCAAAATAGTCAAGGGTGGAATGTATTGCAAATATAAAAATGGCTATTTTTGAGCACATACATTATGTTATACTATAACATATTGTTTAATCAGACAGATAAAGTATACATGGTGACAAAATCTTGTGTATGCTTAAGGGTTTCTGTGTGTTTGTCTTGAATATACAGGCAGACAATATACCATTGTAGGAGAATCCTTATGATTTACTTTAGTTCAACAATCTGATGTTTTATGGGTTTGCTATATACACAGACAGACAATATATCCATTTACCTAGCTCAAATACCTGATGTGTATTCTTGGGAGATTTGAATGTCTGTGGGTTTATTACCCCATTGTCTGATGTGTGGTGTATCTCTGATTCATCTATGCCCAATGACTGGCCATCAAAGGGCATGGATCAATAAGACTACGACACATTAACTCTAAGGCTTGTAATATTGTTCAAGCCTCTATAAGATCAGATGAAATATAGCACAGACAGAAGCTCGTGTTTGCTGCTCCGTGAGACGTCCGGGCAGTGATGTCCAGGAGTTCTCTGTCTATGTCATGCTTCTCTGACCTCCAGACAGATGATGTTCCAAAGCTCCTTGGTGATGAAAGTATTTAACTGTACTTAACCTTTGTATGTTGATTATACAAAAGTGTACGAAATATCATACTTTTCCTTTAAGTTTGTATTTCATATTAACCTTTATAATAAAATTACTTAATTGCCTTTTTTAAAGCCGTATCTGAACCTTAGTGCTAAAAAATATAGCAAAACATGGGGTTAGGGCTAGCTGTATATTATCAGCTGGCCCTAAGCCCGAAATTCATGGTGTCACACCAATATTAGACATGGCCACCATGAATTTCTAGTAAAGATTAAAAAAAAAAACACAACACACAGAAAAATATTTTTATTAGAAATAAAACACAAACACAATTAGTGACTCCATTTTTATTGAAATAAAGAACCCCCCTCCGCAGTAATCCTGGGTCAAGGGTCCCGCGCCGTCCAATCCGGATCCAATATCATCTGATCGGTTTGCAGGAAGGCAAAGCGATCAGATGATGTGTCAGGTTCAAGGCCTGAATCAAATGACACAGCAGCTGATTGTATAAACGGCTTTTATACGATCATCTGATGCATCAGTGCAAAAAAAAACCACACACTTCTGTGCAGCATCTGACTAGCTACCGGAGGAAACTCCAGTAATGCCAGGCCTGTATTCAGGTACCTGCACTGCACTCCGGAGCTCTCACCTGAGTTCGGGCGTGCAGCCTGGACTTTACAGCGAGCGCCGAGTGATTGATTCCCCGGCACTTGCGATTCAGTACATGACAGCTGCAGACATCCCGGGCTAATCTCCGGTGCTCTCACCTGAACTCCGGAGATCACCCCGGCCTGTCTGCAGCTGTCATTAACTGACTGCAAGCGCCGGGGAATCTGTCACTCGGCGCTCGCTCTACACTCTAGGCTGATGCATCAGTGAGTGCAAAAAAAAAACTACACAAGTCCGTCCTGACTCCCAGGTGACCGCTGCAGGAGCTACCGGTAATTAGTGATGAAGTCTCCTGACGGCATCAGCTGATAGCCAGCCGGGCGGTAAAATCCGGCGTCACCGCGAGACTTACGATCAGCAGATGCGTCAGGTGACCGCATCAGGTGATCACCGCCAAGTCCTGCAGCTATCGGACGTTCCTGGGAGCCGGCACACAGCCGGAGCGGGGGTGGCGGTACCGGGAAGAGGAGCTGGGAGCGGACATGGCACTGGGAGTCTGCAGACAGGTGAGTATGAGATTTTTCTACTGTTCACTTTTGATTTAGCAGCCGCTTCCACCTCCTGCACCGGAGCAGACATGGCACCGGGCGGGAAATGGAAGCAGCGGTGGCGGTACTGGGAGGATTCACACTTCTGTGTTTACTGACAGAAGGAATCCTCTTCCTGTACCTGTAACTTTACTACCCACCTTTTGCGTTTATAGCTGCGTTTTTAGTCATAAAAACGCACTAAAACGCAGCTATATTTGCAATTTGCGGTTTTCATTGCGTTTTTGAACATCTCATTGAACTCAATGGGTGGAAAACGCAAAAATAATTGACATGCTGCGTTTTTGTGGTGCCCACAAAAACGCAGCTAAAAAAAACGCTGTGTGCAGAGAGCAAAAATGAAAACTCATAGACTTTGCTGGGGAAGCAAATTCATGCAGTTTTCTGAGCAAAACCACACCCGAAAAACGCGCAAAAACGCCGCGAAAACGCACTGTGTGAACTTACCCTTAGAGAAGACCTTTGCTGAATTGATTGAGACAATGTCCTCAAAAATAGGAGCACAGAAAATAAATGGGAAATTTTTAAATCAGTATTAAACACCCACTGCGAGCGAGCCATACCGTACGGAAATAAAAGGGCTAGGAACAGGAGAAAACCAATGTGGCTAAATAAAGATGTAAAAGGGGCAATAAATAATAAGAACAAGGCATTTAAGAAGCTAAAACAAGAAGGTAGCGAAGAAGCATTAAAAAGATATAGAGAAAAATAAAATGTGTAAAAAACAAATACATTTAGCAAAAGTGGAAACTGAGAGACTCATTGCTAAGGAAAGCAAAAGAAATCCCAAACTATTCTTTATTATATAAACAGAAAAAAAATTAAAATTGATGGTGTTGGCCCTTTAAAGAATAATGAGGGTAAAATCATAGAGAGCGATGTGGGAAAAGCAAATGTTTTAAATACTTTTTTATCAACTGTGTTCACACAGGAAAAGGATAATCCAGGGGAAATGCAGAGTGATCATGTAAACTCCCCATTAAGTATGACCTGCCTAACCCAGGAAGAAGTGCAGAACCGACTTAGTAACATTAAAAGTGACAAATCACCAGGCCCTGATGGCATTCACCCTCGGGTATTAAGGGAGTTATAATATTCAAAAAGGGATCTAAAAGGGAACCTGGAAACTATAGGCCGGTAAGCTTAACATCTGTCATGGGTAAAATGTTTGAAGGGTTTTAAGGGATGCTATTATGCAATATCTCGATGTTAACAAATGTTTAACTCCATATCAGCATGGATTTATGAAGGATCGCTCCTGTCACACTAACCTGATCAGCTTCTACGAGGATGTAAGCTCTCAAATGGACAAAAGAGAATCATTAGATGTCATTTATATCGACTTCGGTAAAGCATTTGACACTGTCCCACATAAAAGAGTGATAAAATGAGAAAGCTTGGGCTCGGGGAAAATGTGTGTAGATGGGTAGGTAGCTGCTTAGTGATAGAAAACAAAGAGTGGTTATTAATGGTGCATTCTAAAATTGGGCCAGGGTTACTAGTGGGGTACCACAGGGGTCTGTATTGGGCCCCCTACTATTTAATATATTTATTAATGATCTGGAGGATGGATTACAGAGTAAAATATCAGTATTTGCAGATGATACAAAACTAAGTAAGGTTGGGGGGCGTGGCCTAACTGCCAGTCATGTAGGACGTGTTGTTTATCTGCTCCTGTCATATTTCTCTCAAAATCAACAAAATTCTGTAAAAAAACGCTACTTATTACACTGGAACAGCCGGATATCTTCTTCTGAAGTGGTATAGCAAAGGTTGTGGTACTTTTCATCCATTTTCTGCCATTTCTGAAAAGTGCCATTTTCTGTAGATCATTAGTGACTGTCGTGTGTGAAAAAGATAAGTAAAAAAGTGACTGTGGTTTCTCAAAAATTTATTTTTTCTATACAATTTCTATTTGTCAGGACAAATATTGGATTTTGGACTTCTAATTATTAACTGACTAATTATTTTCTGTGAGGGGTTGCTGTGTGTCACGCTCCCCGGCTCCCCTGTCACGCTCTCCGGCTCCCCTGCCACGCTCCCCGGCTCCCCTCTCATGCTCTCCGGCTCCCCTGCCACGCTCCCCGACTCCCCTGCCACGCTCCCCGGCTCCTCTACCAGGCGTCCCCCGCTCCACAGCCTCCACGCCCCATCACCTGCGGTCCCCAGGCAGCCCGGTCCCCGCTCCCGGCGCCCGTCAGCAACTCTGCTGCAGCCCGGCACTCCTGCCTCCTGTGCACCGCTCCCTGCTCTGGCTTCTGGCACCCGGGCCTCGCGCATGCGCTTTAGGGCGCGCGCGCGGTCATTGACCCTCTCTTAAAGGGCCAGTGTCCTCAGACAGGATATTGAAGAATCAGGTACAGGGTATATAGGGGAATCCTTTCCAAGTGGGCGGGGCCTGTTCTTCATGTTTTGCTAAGCTAGGAGTCAGGTCTCCTTGTGTCTTGTGGTATACTTACCTATCTCTCTCGTAGAGCCGCTCCTGTCTCGCCAACCGGTCCTGACGATACCCGAACCCCGAACGGTGACTGTCTGCCATCCCGTCAGTTCATACCATCTCCGATCCCTGTGGTGACCCACCTTCTCGCTCCGTTGGTTCCGGACTCTGCCTGACGTCATCTCGGCCTCCGAACCTGAGCTCCGTCACCCGGACTACCTTCAGAGACCCCGTGGTCCCAGGGACTTCTTCACTCCACTCCTCTGAACAGACTGTCCTGCTACCCGTAGTGCTCCGGCTACCGGGCACCTTGCCCTCGGTGAGGTGTTCAGCCCAGTGGATCCACCTCCTGGGTCTGCCCGTCCACCTGGCCCTAACAGTAAGAACAGGCCAAGGATCCCGCCGAAGCACTAGCGACCCAGCTGGGCACCTTGCAGCAGGAACTCGTCCGACAGCGCGAGACCCAGTCCCGCATGCTGGCCTTCATGTCCTCGGTGGATACCCGCCTGAACACGCTGCAAGCAACTGCCACGTCCCTGGCATCTCAGGCTACTACTGCACAGTCCACGGCCACGGTTCCCGTGGTGGCTACCACGGAAGCTTCTAAACTCCGCTTGGCCTCTCCACCCCATTATGCCGGAGATCCCAAGACCTGCAGAGGATTCTTAAACCAGTGCTCCCTCCACTTTAAGCTGCTTCCGCACCTGTTTGCCTCCGACCAAGCCAAGGTGGCGTTTGTGATGTCCCATCTAGAGGGTGAGGCACTGGCCTGGATGAACCCCTTGTGGGAAAAGGAGGACCCTGTAACCACTAACATCCAGGACTTCCTGCAGGCGTTTAGAACCACCTTTGACGAACACGGACGTGCCGCCGCATCCGCCTCATCACTCCTCAGGCTACGTCAGGGGACCATGACGGTGGGGCAGTATGCCATCCGCTTTCGCACCTTGGCCTCAGAATTGGGGTGGAACAATGAAGCCCTCACCGCCGCCTTCTGGGAAGGACTCTCCAGTCGTATTAAGGACGAGCTGGCAGGCCGCAATGTCCCTTCCACACTGGATGCCCTAATTGCACTAGCCACCCGCGTGGACCTCAGATTCCAGGAACGATCCAAAGAGGTGTCCCGTGAGAGACGGCCAATACGGCATTCCTCTCCTCCACAGAAGCCCGTCGTACCTCAGTCGGCATCGTCTGGCGTCCCTGTCCACGAACCCATACAGATTGATCGTCTGAGGCAGTCCGACCAACGCCGAGCAGAACGGCTCGCTAAGGGTCTCTGCTTCTACTGAGGAGAGGGCACACACCTGCTACGTTCCTGTCCAGAGAGGCCGGGAAACTCCAAAGCCTAGGGTTGGTAGGAGAGGCCACCCTAGGTGCTGGGACTCTCTCAGACCCGGTTACGTGGACTGTTCAAGTGACAACGGGAGAGACGCGGTTCACGGCCGAGGCGTACCTTGATTTCGGGGCAGCAGGCAATTTCATCCAGCAGGCCACGGTGGACAAGTACCAGGTGCCTGTTACTCCACTCGACAAACCCCTCGTGATTGCCTCTGTAGATGGGAGACCCCTCTCTGACACCATCTCGTGGATCACCAAGCCGGTGGAACTACATATCGGTGCCCTGCACACCGAGAACATCGCTCTCTACGTCCTCCCACACATGTCTCATCAAATCCTGCTGGGACTCCCCTGGTTACGGACACACGAACCGTCAGTCAGCTGGCGTACTGGTGAAATCACCCGATGGGGCTCCTCTTGCCACGAGAACTGCCTGAAGACCATACAGCCCATCCAACGACCTCCGGTTCCGGAGTCCCTACCGGGACTGCCCTCGGCCTATTGGTCCTTCGCGGACGTCTTTGATAAAAAGGAGTCAGAGGTACTGCCGCCACATCGTCCTTACGACTGTGCCATCGACCTACTCCCGGGAACTACACCACCTCGAGGACGGATATATCCTTTGTCCCCTGCTGAAACAAGGGCCATGTCTGCCTACATCACGGAGAACCTGGCAAGGGGATTCATTCGGAGATCCTCCTCTCCTGCTGGAGCAGGCTTCTTCTTCGTTAAGAAGAAAGAGGGCGACCTGCGCCCATGCATTGACTACCGGGGATTGAACCAAATCACCGTGAAAAATAAATACCCCCTGCCGCTCATCCCCGAATTGTTTGATCGGCTTAGAGGAGCTCGTGTGTTTACCAAGTTGGATCTTCGGGGTGCCTACAACCTGGTCCGCATCCGCTCTGGGGACGAATGGAAGACCGCATTCAATACTCGCGATGGGCACTATGAATACTGTGTGATGCCCTTTGGCCTGTGTAACGCACCAGCGGTCTTTCAAGAATTGGTGAACGATGTGTTCCGGGACCTTCTCTACGTCTGTGAGGTGGTGTATCTGGATGATATCCTGGTCTTCTCTCCGGACCTCCAGACCCACAGAGAGAACGTGCAGCTGGTACTACAAAGACTGAGAGAGAATCGTCTGTACGCCAAGTACGAGAAGTGTGTCTTCGAGCAGTCTTCTCTTCCCTTCCTGGGTTACATTTTCTCCGATACCGGTCTGCAGATGGATCCAGAGAAGGTCTCTTCCGTTCTCAACTGGCCCCCTCCCTCCGGACTGAAGGCAATCCAACGGTTTCTTGGATTTGCAAACTATTACCGTCAGTTTATCCCTCACTTCTCTGCCCTGACTGCGCCTCTCTCCGCCTTGACCAAGAAGGGGGCTAATCCAAAGGACTGGTCACCTGCGGCCGACGCCGCGTTTGGCTCCCTGAAACAGGCATTTGCTTCCTCTCCTGTGCTCCACCGTCCTGAGTTAAACCGACAGTTCACCTTGGAGGTGGATGCCTCCTCCTCGGGAGCCGGAGCAGTGCTCATGCAGAAGTCCTCCTCCGGGAAGATGGTTACTTGCGGTTTCTACTCCAAGAGCTTCTCAGCGCCTGAACGCAACTACACCATCGGTGACCGAGAGCTATTAGCAGTCAAACTGGCTCTGGAGGAGTGGCGCTACCTTCTGGAGGGAGCAGTGTACCCCGTGATCATTTACACGGACCACAAGAACCTGGAATACCTGCGGTCCGCTCAGCGACTGAACCCACGGCAAGCCAGGTGGTCCTTGTTCTTTGCCAGGTTCGATTTTCAGCTCCATTTTCGACCCGCGGACAAGAATGTGCGAGCAGATGCCTTGTCCAGGTCATTCATGCCCATGGAACAGGAGGAGGAGACATCCCAGCCCATCATCTGCCCAAGTAAAATCATTCCGGTGGCCCCTGTCACCCTGGCCCAGATACCGCCCGGGAAGACCTATGTCTCTTAGACTGACAGTCAAAAAGTGTTGCACTGGGGCCATGCCTCGAAAATAGCCGGCCATGCTGGTCAGAAGAAAACATGGAGTACAATTGTACGTCACTACTGGTGGCCATCCCTTCGCACGGACGTCGCGTCTTTTGTCTCAGCCTGCTCCTCTTGTGCCAGGAACAAGACGCCCAAACACCTGCCATATGGTCGCCTTCTGCCTCTGCCTATTCCCTCCGTTCCGTGGCAACACATTGCAATGGACTTTATTACAGACTTGCCCTTGTCCGCCGGACACACAGTCATATGGGTCGTGGTGGACCGGTTCTCCAAAATGGCTCATTTCGTCCCTATGGCTGGACTGCCCTCAGCCCAGGAACTCGCTGACGCCTACATACAGCACATCTTCCGGTTGCATGGCTTTCCCTCACACATTGTGTCCGACAGAGGAACTCATTTACCTCCCGCTTCTGGAGGGCTCTCTGCAAACATCTGGGAGTGACTCTGGACTTTTCTTCAGCCTACCATCCTCAGTCGAATGGCCAAGTGGAACGAGTCAATCAGATCCTGACCTCCTTCTTACATCACTACGTTAACGCCCATCACGACGACTGGTCCACGCTTCTTCCTTGGGCTGAATTCTCCCATAACCACCACGTCAGTGAGTCCTCCTCCAGCTCTCCCTTCCATGTCATTTACGGACTTCAGCCTTCCGTCCCATTGCCTGTATCCTCTTCCTCGGATGTCCCTGCTGCTGATGCTGTAGTCCGTGACTTTACAACAATTTGGGACTCTGTCAAGACGTCTCTTGGACGTGCTTCTCTGCGGATGAAGAGACACGCAGACAAGAGGCGGCTGGATCCTCCGTGTTTCTCTCCAGGAGATCTGGTCTGGCTTGCTTCCAAGTACGTCCGATTGAAGCTACCATCATACAAGCTGGGTCCTCGCTACATCGGGCCGTTTAAAGTCCTCAGCAAAATAAATGAGGTCTCCTACAAGCTGCAGCTCCCGGCCACGATGCGAATACCCAACTCCTTCCACGTCTCCCTGCTCAAGCCGGTTGTCCTTGGTCCCTTCTCCGCTGCTGCCAGTTCTGCTCCTCCTCCTATTGCTGATGATGACATCTATGCGGTAAGGGATATCGTGGCCATGAAGACCGTACGGGGCCGACAGTTCTTCCTGGTGGACTGGGCAGGGTATGGTCCTGAGAATAGGTCCTGGGAACCCCGGGAGAATGTGGGTACTCCCCTGATACGTGCCTTCCTGTCCCGGTTGCGGGGAGGGGGGCGTGGGGGAGGGGGTACTGTCACGCTCCCCGGCTCCCCTGTCACGCTCTCCGGCTCCCCTGCCACGCTCCTCGGCTCCCCTGCCACGCTCCCCGGCTCCCCTGCCACGCTCCCCGGCTCCTCTTCCAGGCGTCCCCCGCTCCACAGCCTCCATGCCCCATCACCTGCGGTCCCCAGGCAGCCCGGTCCCCGCTCCCGGCGCCCGTCGGCAATTCTGCTCCAGCCCGGCACTCCTGCCTCCTGTGCACCGCTCCCTGCTCTGGCTTCTGGCACCCGGGCCTCTCGCATGCGCATTAGGGCGCGCGCGCGGTCATTGACCCTCTCTTAAAGGGCCAGTGTCATCCAACAGGATATTGAAGAATCAGGTACAGGGTATATAGGGGAATCCTTTCCAAGTGGGCGGGGCCTGTTCTTCATGTTTTGCTAAGCTAGGAGTCAGGTCTCCTTGTGTCTTGTGGTATACTTACCTATCTCTCTCGTAGAGCCGCTCCTGTCTCGCCAACCGGTCCTGACGATACCCGAACCCCGAACGGTGACTGTCTGCCATTCCGTCAGTTCATACCATCTCCGATCCCTGTGGTGACCCACCTTCTCGCTCCGTTGGTTCCGGACTCTGCCTGATGTCATCTCGGCCTCCGAACCTGAGCTCCGTCACCCGGACTACCTTCAGAGACTAGAGATGAGCGAACCGGTCCCGGTTCGGCTCGAGGTCAGGTCGCCGAACGGAGGCCCCGTTCGAGTTCGGTTCGTCGAACGTTCGACGAACCGAACTCGAACCGCATAGGAAACAATGGCAGGCAATCACAAACACATAAAAACACCCAGAAAACACCCTCAAAGGTGTCCAAAAGGTGACAAACAACTCACAACACAACACAAACACATGGGAAAGTGACAAGGACATGTACTCATGCGAAAACAAAAGAGCTGGACAAGGAAAAAGAGGAGGAGACACAGATATAGGCATGGCACGCCCTTCTAAAATCATGTAAAACACCGCAAGGTGACTCCAAGCGGAGTCTCCCTTTTTTCCAAAAATTGGGCCCCACACACACCCACCCCTTCAGTGGCAGCAGTTGTGCCCCAGTTGTACACTTCACAGCTAGATTTGCATCAAGCACATTCAAAAATACGCCATAATTAACCGTCCCCAGGATCACACCGGGGTAGGTAAAAGTCTTTGCTGAACCATGACTTGTTCATCTTGGCTCCTTTTAAAAACAATGTAAGCAAGGGTTACTCCAAGCGGAGTCTCCCTTTTTTCCAAAAATTGGGCCCCACACACACCCACCCCTTCAGTGGCAGCAGTTGTGCCCCAGTTGTACACTTCACAGCTAGATTTGCATGAAGCACATTCAAAAATACGCCATAATTAACCGTCCCCAGGATGACACCGGGGTAGGTAAAAGTCTTTGCTGAACCATGACTTGTTCATCTTGGCTCCTTTTAAAAACAATGTAAGCAAGGGTTACTCCAAGCGGAGTCTCCCTTTTTTCCAAAAATTGGGCCCCACACACACCCACCCCTTCAGTGGCAGCAGTTGTGCCCTAGTTGCAAACAGGATGTTTTGATTTGCATCAAGCACATTCCAAATCCACAAGCATTTACTCTCCCCAGGATGACACAGGGGTAGTAAATTCCTTCTGGATCCATAACTTGTTCATTTTGATGAACGTCAGTCTGTCCACATTGTCACTGGACAGACGCGTGCGCTTATCTGTCAGCACACACCCAGCAGCACTGAAGACACGTTCAGAGACAACGCTGGCAGCTGGACACGACAAAATCTCCAAGGCGTAACTGGATAGCTCTGGCCATTTTTCTAGATTTGAAGCCCAAAATGAGCAAGGCTCCATTTGCAAAGTCATGGCATCGATGTTCATTTGGAGATACTCCTGTATCATCCTCTCCAGCCGTTGACTATGTGTCAGACTTGTTGTCTCTGGTGGCCTTGCAAAGGAGGGTCTAAAAAAATTATGAAAAGATTCCATAAAATTGCTGTTACCAGCACCAGATACGGTCCTACTGGTACGGGTAGACTGTTGAAGATGACGAGACCGTCCCATGTTTGTCAAGTTACAACTGGGAGAATCACTCCCTGCACCTGCACGGTTGTTTGGTGGAAAAGCCGAGCTAAGATCGAGTAACAGCTTCTGCTGATACTCCTGCATACGTGCGTCCCTTTCTATGGCTGGAATTATGTCACAAAATTTGGACTTGTACCGGGGATCTAATAGTGTGGCAATCCAGTAGTCATCATCACTTCTAATTTTTACAATACGAGGGTCATGTTGGAGGTAGTGCAACAAGAAGGCACTCATGTGTCTTGCGCAGCCATGCGGACCAAGTCCACGCTGTGTTTGTGGCATAGAGGTGCTAACCGTTCTTTCTTCCTCTGACATCTCCCCCCAACCTCTTTCAACAGAAATTTGACCAAGGTCTCCCTCATCCGCTGAGTCTTCCATGTCCATGGACAGTTTGTCCTCCATTTCTTCATGTTGTCCTGCACCTTCCTCAACATTTAGCCTGCTACCATGCGCCCTTGTTGATCCCTGTCCCCCATGTTCCCATGCCTGCCGCGTTGGTGATGATGAACGTCTGGACCTTGGTGATGTTGTTGTCCCTTGCGCATATGAATCCTCCTGTAGTTCCTCCCCTTCCTGTTGTCCCACCCCCTGACTCCGAATAGTGTTTAGCGTGTGCTCCAGCATGTAAATGACTGGAATTGTCATGCTGATAATGGCATTGTCAGCGCTAAACATATTCGTCGCCATGTCGAAACTGTGCAGAAGGGTGCATAGGTCCTTGATCTGAGACCACTCCATCAGGGTGATCTGCCCCACCTCTGCATCTCGTTGGCCCAGGCTATACGTCATGACGTATTGCACCAGGGCTCGGCGGTGCTGCCACAGTCGCTGTAACATGTGGAGAGTTGAATTCCAGCGTGTCGCCACATCGCATTTCAGGCGATGAACCGGCAGGCCGAAAGACTTCTGGAGCGATGCAAGTCGCTCAGCTGCGGCGCTTGAACGGCGGAAGTGAGCAGACAGTTTTCGTGCCCTGGTCAGAAGGCCATCTAGGCCGGGATAGTGTGTTAAAAATTGCTGGACAACAAGGTTCAACACGTGAGCCATACAAGGCACGTGTGTCACCTTGCCCAGGCGAAGGGCCGCACCCAGGTTTGCAGCATTGTCGCACACGGCCTTACCAGGCTGCAGGTTGAGCGGAGACAACCATTTATTAAACTCGGACCGCAGAGCTGACCACAACTCCTCAGCTGTGTGACTCTTATTCCCAAGACATGTCAAGCTAAAGACCGCCTGATGCCGTTGCGCTCTGCTGCCAGCATAGTAATGAGGCATGCGTGATTCCTTCTGCGCAGTGAGAACGCTGGTGGCCTGACCAGGCAGGCTTGGGGCGGAGGTGGAGGACCCAGATGAGGTGGAGGAGGCAGAAGCAGTGGCGGAACTTGGACAGACAGAGGATTGACACACAAGTCGTGGGGACGGCAAGACTTGTGCAGCAGACCCTTCACCATCTATCACCATAGTTACCCAGTGCCCAGTCAGCGACATGTAACGTCCCTGTCCATGCTTACTGGTCCAAGTATCGGTGGTGAAATGCACCCGTTCACACACAGAGTTTCTCAAGGAAGCGGTGATGTTGTGTGCGACATGCTGGTGTAGCGCGGGCACACCTTTCTTAGAGAAGTAGTGGCGACTAGGCATCTGGTACTGGGGCACAGCGACAGACATAAGGTCTCTAAAATCCTGTGTGTCCACGAGGCGGAAAGGCAGCATTTCGGTAGCCAAGAGCTTACAGAGGGATAGAGTCAACCTCTTAGCTTTGTCATGGGTCGCAGGAAGTGGCCTTTTATTTGACCACATCTGACGGACAGAGATCTGGCTGCTGTGTGTAGACGGTGTTGAGTAGGGTGTCCCTGGAAAAATGCAGGTTTGTGAGGAAAGTGCAGGCGGAGACATGATGTTGCCTTCATCCAACGTTGGTGCTATCGATGTCTGAGAGAGCTGTACACACTCACTTGTTTCCTCTTCCAAACCAACTGACGACCTACCAAGCAAAGTGCCTGTTGCGGTTACAGTGGTGGACGTTGTGCGTGGAAAAACAGGTGTGACAGCTGTCCCCACAGTCCTAGAAGATGAAGAGCGCGCGGATGCACTGGAAGGGGCAGGCGGTGGATGGTTCGCTCCGCTAGGCTGCATTGCAGCAAGGTGAGCTTCCCACTGGGACATATGATATTTATTCATGTGACGATTCATGGAAGAAATTGTCAAACTGCTGAGGTTTTGACCTCTACTAATAGAACCATGACAAATTTTACAGATCACATAATTTGGGCGATCTTTTGCTATGTCAAAAAAGGACCAGGCTAGGCAAGGCTTAGAGGGCATGCGACCTGTTGATCCACCCCGACTAGTGCTCAGAGGCAGAGTGGTGGCTGAGGATGCAGTTGTAGACGTGCTACCAGTACTCCGACTCTGTCCAGGAAGGCGCAAGGTAACTTCGTCATCAGTTGCATCCTCCTCCACCACCTCTGTTGACCTCCTCGAGTGCCTGACTGTGGGTTGACAATAGGTGGGATCTAGAACTTCATCATCAATTGTTGTGTTTGCACTCCCCTCCCCCTCAGACCGAGCCTCTTCTTGCCCTGACCGAATATTTAAGTTGTCATCCCAATCGGGTATCTGCGTCTCATCTTCATCAGTATGTTCCTCATTGTCTATAACCACAGGTGTTACAGTTTGTGGCAAAGAGTCAACATTATGCTCAGAAACTTGGTCCTCACAGCCCGAATCAGAGTCACAAAGGTTCTGGGCATCACTGCAGACCATTTCATGTTCTGTACTCACTGTAGCTTGGGAGCAGACCTCTGATTCCCAGGCTATAGTGTGACTGAACAGCTCTGCAGACTCAGCCATCTCAGTTCCACCATACTGTGCAGGGCTGATGGAGACTTCAGAGCTGGGAGAAAGCAAGTTTGATTGGGATGACAACTCAGAGGACTGCTGTTTTTTGGATGCGGTACTTGAAGTGGCTGAGAGGGCACTTGTTGGACCACTTGAGATCCATTCAAGCATTTTCCTTTTTTGGCCATCATCTACCTTTGTTCCTGTTGTTCGTGTCCGTAAAAAAGGGAGCACATCGGATTGTCCACGGTAAGTAGTAGACATCTTACTTTTGCTGGTAGATGGTCTATCTTCAGCAGATGATAATGGAGCTTTGCCACCTTCCCCACGGACAAACCCTTTTTTTCCTTTTCCACCACGCCTCTTCCCCTTTCCACCAGCATCTGTCATTTTGCCACTCATGTTGATTGCGACAAGATTGTGCACTGAAAATGTGGTAGTAAAAATTGAGAGGTGATGTAGATTGCAGTGGTGGTCTAGCTTTATTAACAGCAGAATAATAAAGAATAAATATCCCTGACAATGCAACTACGGCCCTTAAACTGGCAGCATAAATTGCTAGTATAATGGATTAGTAACTATGAGTTGGAGTGTGCAATGCAGGCAGACGTGCTGCAAATATCTTTGCACTAGTGTGACTAGACAAAAGTTCAATAGCCACGTTTAGGATGCCACTAGGTACACTGAGTGTTTGCTAGTATAATGGCTTAGTTATAATGAGTTGGAGTGTGCAATGCAGGCAGACGTGCTGCAAATGTTTTTGCACTAGTGTGACTAGACAAAAGTCCAATAGCCACGTTTAGGATGCCACTAGGTACACTGAGTGTTTGCTAGTATAATGGCTTAGTTATAATGAGTTGGAGTGTGCAATGCAGGCAGACGTGCTGCAAATGTCTTTGCACTAGTGTGACTAAACAAAAGTCCAATAGCCACGTTTAGGATGCCACTAGGTACACTGAGTGTTTGCTAGTATAATGGCTTAGTTATAATGAGTTGGAGTGTGCAATGCAGGCAGACGTGCTGCAAATGTCTTTGCACTAGTGTGACTAGACAAAAGTCCAATAGCCACGTTTAGGACGCCACTAGGTACACTGAGTGTTTGCTAGTATAATGGCTTAGTTATAATGAGTTGGAGTGTGCAATGCAGACAGACGTGCTGCAAATATCTTTGCACTAGTGTGACTAGACAAAAGTCCAATAGCCACGTTTAGGATGCCACTAGGTACACTGAGTGTTTGCTAGTATAATGGCTTAGTTATAATGAGTTGGAGTGTGCAATGCAGGCAGACATGCTGCAAATATCTTTGCACTAGTGGGACTATAGCAAAGTCCAATAGCCACGTTTAGGATGCCACTAGGTACACTGAGTGTTTGCTAGTATAATGGCTTAGTTATAATGAGTTGGAGTGTGCAATGCAGGCAGACGTGCTGCAAATATCTTTGCACTAGTGTGACTAGACAAAAGTCCAATAGCCACGTTTAGGATGCCACTAGGTACACTGAGTGTTTGCTAGTATAATGGCTTAGTTATAATGAGTTGGAGTGTGCAATGCAGGCAGACGTGCTGCAAATATCTTTGCACCTGTGTGACTAGACAAAAGTCCAATAGCCACGTTTAGGATGCCACTAGGTACACTGAGTGTTTGCTAGTATAATGGCTTAGTTATAATGAGTTGGAGTGTGCAATGCAGGCAGACGTGCTGCAAATGTCTTTGCACTAGTGTGACTAGACAAAAGTCCAATAGCCACGTTTAGGATGCCACTAGGTACACTGAGTGTTTGCTAGTATAATGGCTTAGTTATGAGTTGGAGTGTGCAATGCAGGCAGACGTGCTGCAAATGTCTTTGCACTAGTGTGACTAGACAAAAGTCCAATAGCCACGTTTAGGATGCCACTAGGTACACTGAGTGTTTGCTAGTATAATGGCTTAGTTATCATGAGTTGGAGTGTGCAATGCAGGCAGAGGTGCTGCAAATGTCTTTGCACTAGTGGGACTATAGCAAAGTCCAATAGCCACGTTTAGGATGCCACTAGGTACACTGAGTGTTTGCTAGTATAATGGCTTAGTTATAATGAGTTGGAGTGTGCAATGCAGGCAGACATGCTGCAAATGTCTTTGCACTAGTGTGACTAGACAAAAGTCCAATAGCCACGTTTAGGATGCCACTAGGTACACTGAGTGTTTGCTAGTATAATGGCTTAGTTATCATGAGTTGGAGTGTGCAATGCAGGCAGAGGTGCTGCAAATGTCTTTGCACTAGTGGGACTATAGCAAAGTCCAATAGCCACGTTTAGGATGCCACTAGGTACACTGAGTGTTTGCTAGTATAATGGCTTAGTTATAATGAGTTGGAGTGTGCAATGCAGGTAGAGGTGCTGCAAATGTCTTTGCACTAGTGTGACTAGACAAAAGTCCAATAGCCACGTTTAGGATGCCACTAGGTACACTGAGTGTTTGCTAGTATAATGGCTTAGTTATAATGAGTTGGAGTGTGCAGAGGACAGGAGGGTACAGTGGCAGGGTTGTGGGGCTCTGGGTAGAGGAATGGAAGCCTGCCTTTCTATTCCCTCCTAATGGTGAAATGCAGGGAGGAAATCCCTGACCTTAGCTACACAGACGCTGTTGCTGTTTGCAGGACCTGTCACCTATGGCTCTGACCCTGCCGGTACGAGCCCTTAAAAGGACTTATAGAAAGTGCTATCCCTAAGCTGTCCAGCGCTGTGTATGGAGCGCATACAGCTGTATCGGCGATAGGACAAAGGACGGAGCTGCGCCAGTGATGTCTGACACCAAGGACGCAGAAGGCAGATAATGGTGTTCTGGAGGAAAATGTCCGGTTTTATAATGCAGGGACATGTGACATGAACATCCTATCACACATGCCGTTGCTTCTCTGGCTAAAAGTCCACTTAGCTGTGTGTGTGTCTGGGATTGGCTGACATGCTGGCCCGCCCCACAAGACGCGCGCGCTTAGGGAAGGAAGACAAGGAAAAAAAAAAAAAAATGGCGATCGCCATTATACAAACAGCAGTGATCTGAAGGCGCTGTTCACGCACACTATACATTGAAATTTCATAATAGTGTGAGCCACAGAGTGACTTACACTATTGCAGCGGAAAGCCAGCTAGGAATTAGCTGTTTTTTTGCTGCTAGAACCGTTCTCGAACGTATCTAGAACTATCGAGCTTTTGCAAAAAGCTCGAGTTCTAGTTCGATCTCGAACAGCCCCCAAAATCACTCGAGCCTAGAACTGGAGAACCTCGAACCTAGAACCGCACTCAACTCTATCAGAGACCCCGTAGTCCCAGGGACTTCTTCACTCCACTCCTCTGAACGGACTGTCCTGCTACCCGTAGTGCTCCGGCTACCGGGCACCTTGCCCTCGGTGAGGTGTTCAGCCCAGTGGATCCACCTCCTGGGTCTGCCCGTCCACCTGGCCCTAACACTGTGCAACTGACACGGCGGCCATCTTGGATATTTGATGACCATATATGCTAATATCATATGTCCTGCTTATAAATTTTAAATATCTTCCTCTCGTCTGTCGTGACATCTCTGCAGTTTTGGTCCAGAATATATTGGCCAAATTTCAATAAAATATCTCCCCCTTCCAAGATAAGGGGTCGCTGTTAACGTTGTAAAATTATGCAGCCTGACGAAGGTTAAATAGGGACACCCACCCACAATCAAGAACAAATATTACACAACCTAGTTTTTTAACAAACAAACCTGATTCCCGTTCCAAGGGTGTAGCGATTGCCATACACAAATTACTACCCCTCCAGGTGCTGGATTGTAGGGTGGACAGTGAGGCCAGATACATTATCCTCTCTTTAATTGTTGGTAGCCAAACTTTTCCAATTATTAATACCTACGCTCCCAACCAACACCAAGATTATTTTATCTCCAAATTAGTAGGTACCGTAACCCCCCTGGTATGAGGCATAGTCTTACTATGCGGGGACCTAAATGTTACCCTAGACCCGACGCTTGACAACTCCAAAGGTGAATCCAGCACCCCTTACGCGACCATCAAGTGCATCAAAAAAGCATAATTACAATTACAACTGTATGACACTTGGAGAATCCAGCACCCATCCGATAAAGACTACAGTTTTTACTCACCCCCAGGACTCATACAGTCGATTAGATTCCATCCTTATACAGCACAGTGCACTCCTTTGGCTCTCATCCACTGGGATTGGTAACATTATATTATCTTATCACGCACCAGCCTATTGTGCCATTAAAGTCCCCTCGCTGCCAAACATGAGGGGGTCGTGGCGACTCAATGAGTCCTTGCTCCTGGATGAACTCTGTGGCGGATGTCTGAGCTACAATTGACCACTTTATCACTGATCACTCGCAGGATGACATGGCGCATGCTTATAAATGGGTGGCTCTTAAATGCGTCCTTCATGGTACATTTATCAAACATGGATCACGTATTAAGAAGGACAGGGCTGTTGCCCTTAAGGTGGCTGTACAATTGGTCACCAACCTAGAGCTTCTCCATAAAAAAGCCTTGTTGCCCGCAACCATACGAGCAAACAGCTGCTGGACTCCTCCTATCAGCGCCTACTCCATTCAGGAAGGAGTACATTTTATGAGTTTGGGGACAAACCGGGCAGTATGCTGGCTGATGCATTGAGGTCCAAAAGAACCCAGACCCTGATCCCCTGTATTAAAAATACACATGATAAACTGTCTTACGCCACCCCTGACATTTCAGACACCTTACACTCATATTACACTAAACTTTATAATTTGTCCCCCAGACCCCCTACCAACCCCAATATAATTCCTTCCCCATCCTCCCCCTTCAAAAAGTTCAATGGGGTCCTGGTGGATGAGCTGGAGAGTCCTTTTACATTGCAGGAACTTCAGTCTGCAACCCGTGACTCACCCGGAAACAAAAGCCCTGGTCCAGATGGCTTCCTGGCCAAGTTTTATAAATCTTTGTCTGAACAATTAGCGCCCATGATGCTGCAAATTTTTAATTCTATCTCAGAATCCATACTCTTCTCAGCTGACTCTACATTAGTACACATAGCTCTAATTCTTAAACCCGGGAAGGACCCCAACTGCTGCAGCAGCTACAGGCCAATTTCTTTGCTTAATGTAGATTTAAAACTCTATGCCAAACTCCTCGCTAATAGATTGAACCCTCTCCTCCCTGGTCTGATACACCCGGATCAAGTGGGTTTTCTCGCTGGCAGGGAGGCCAGACACAACACTCTGAAAACTATCAATCTGGTCCAACACGCACGCACTCAGAAAATACCCATGATGATCCCGTCGCTTGACGCCGAAAAGGCTTTCGACAGGACATCTTGGAGCTCGGTTTTACAGACACTGCACAATATAGGACTGGGTCCTATTTTCAGGTCAAAAATCCTCACCTTCTACCGCTTGCCATCTGCACAATTAAAAATCATCGGCACCTTGTCGTCTCCCTTCTACATTGGTAATAGGACGCGGCAGGGCTGCCCTCTCTCCCCATTGTTATACCTCTTAGTCATGGAGCACCTCATGGTAGCAATCCAATCTAACCCCAACATAGAAGGGGTTAGGATATTGGATCGAGAGTACAAATGTTCGACATTTGCAGATGACCTCTTAATTTAAATTAAAATTCAAATTGCTGCATACATCTTATTTGCCCGATAATATGAACTTTGTGTAATCTATTCAATCTTGTATATACATCATTATTGTTTATCTATATGTATTTATCTATCTATTTGTATAATTGTGCATATATTCTATTTGCCCGATAATACTGTGAAAATGTGTTCCTGAACTCACGGTTCCCTTGCTTATAGATCAGGCTTATGCGCTCTGACTTGTGAGCCACAGCGCTTGTATAAATTTAGATACCTCCCTGGCATGTGTTTGGATCCGTGGACTGGCGGGCGTTCCTCCCTGTATGACGTATTCCGGGTGTTTCATCGGGGGGATGTTACTTCGGGCACCCGGGATCTGACCGCGTCAGGATGCGTTGCCTTAGCTACATTATTTCCGACGGCGGCCATAATCTCGCGCATGCGCTGTGCCACTCTCGCGGGACTGCAATGTGCAGTGTGATCGCTGGTGACGTGTTGCGCATGCGCGAGATTATGGACGGCCATAATCTCGCGCATGCGCCGTGCCACTCTCGCGGGACTGCAATGTGCAGTGTGACCGCTGGTGACATGTTGCGCATGCGCGAGATTATGGGCGGCGCTGTGATTTTCATCAGCAAGTGCCTGCCCATAATCTCGTGCACGTGCTTTCACGGTCGCCTCCACTGCCGCCTCCACCATTCTGCGCAAGCGCTGGCCAGCTTACCCACGTCACCTCTTTGAAATTGCGCGATGGGGGACGGCCTAAAGTGACAGGGAGGCAGACTAACGGACACCAGAGAGCCATCCCCCGTGTACCATTATCAAGATCTGAATACAAAAAAGGTACCACTTTACAAAGTCTTTATTTTGGTCAGAAAGGGGGCACATAAACAACAGGAACATTGCTAGAATGCAGCCCAGGAGCTGCAGAGGGGGAATCTTTTAGGTTTAGTGCAAAATATCTGATGACAGGTTCCCTTGAAACCCTTTGGTTTTACTGCCATCTAGTGGATTTAACTTAGTACTGCACATATATTTGTGTCATACTTGGATTTTTTTATTGTATTTTTTCTTTCCTGCCGCAAGGACTAAGGTGTCTTCTGTGTCTATTTTCTCTTTTTAACTGTTTTTAAACTTTTGAAGATTAATAAAGATTTAATATTTTATTATATTTATGTGTGAAGTTTAATCTTTGTAGGCTTTATGACCTCTTAATTTACCTGACAAACCCACTTACCTCACTTCCATCCATAATGTCTGAACTTGCACTTTTCAGTAAGTGGTCCAAGTCGGAAGCACTTAACGTCTATGACAAGACATGTTGGATGCTATACAACCAAATTTCCCCTTTAAATGGCCTCAGAGTTGTAGTATCGGATACCTGGGCATTATCATCCCATCCAATCCTTCCAGACTCTTTATCCTTAACTTCCAGCAGTTCTTGACAAAACTAGATAGGGATTTGGAGACTTGGTACGGGGGAGCATTGTCCTGGTTTGGCAGAATTAGTTCTTTAAAAATGACTGTATTACCGAGACTATTATATCTACTACAAACAATTCCGGTGCATACAGGGCTGTGGAGTCGGTAAGCCAAACCTGCGACTCCGACTCCTCAATTTCCCTTGCACCGACTCCGACTCCACGATTCCCGACTCCACAGCCCTGGTACCTATGATAAAAATTTCACACCTCTCCATTCTTTATAGGTGGGAATCGATAGTGTATCAAATACTTATTTTCCCCACTGTATAAGTTTAGATAGAAATAAAACAAACTTTGCATAAATCAATAGTACAGATGACAAATATAGAGTATGTAAAATATGTCATTAGATAGCTTTACTTTGAATTTCCAATCTCAGGCTTTTCTTAGGTACAGATCACTAAATGTTTCACATCAGATTGCTTCAGTCTATGAAGAGGGGGGGAGGGAGGGAGCAAGTTTGTGGTGTATCATATATGCTCCAGGGACAAAGAAACTGATAACAGAGCTAATAACTTGATGTTTTGGCTTCTATACCTACACAAGTCCTCATATAAGTCCTCATCAGTCCTGTTGCTGTATTTTCCCTGTATATTGTATGTATATTGTATAGAAGCTATCCTCCCAAAAGTACATGAGCTCAAAGAAAAAAACAAACTAGCACCAAGCATACAGAGAGGACATACAGTATACTGGACTATTGATTTATGCACAGTTTATTGAAAGTTTAAATATGCTTTAAGAAGTAATGACCTTAATCTTGTTATCCCGTTCACTCTAGCAGTTCTGAGATGAGTGCGGCCTTCCTTCTTCCTGAGTGTGGTTACTTTTTACCCTTGCCTGTAGAGGAGGAGCTTCACTGGTGCTCAAGTGCAGCACAGACTTATCTCAGCTAAGACAAAGCCTAGATCCTCAGGCTACATACATTCACACACAGCGTTTCTGCAGATCCGTTTTTTGCAGTGAAATGCAGTGACTCTGGGCATTACAGCAAAGTCAATGGGTTTCAAGATATGACATTCAGACACATCGTTTTGTGAGGATCTGTTTTTGGGTTCAAAAATGGATCCTCACAAAAAATGAGCATGTCAGATTGTGTGGCGTTTTACTAATCTGCTTTTGCTATTGAAAATATTATCTATGAGCTTAAAAACCTTTCAGGTGATGCAGTTTTTTAAAAATCTGATCTGCTTTTGCAGCTGAAAAACGTATCCTCAAAAAATGCAGCAAAAGCGCTGTGTGAATGTAGCCTTAGATCAGGAATAGAACAGCCATTTATAGGACATTTCATAACTTTCCCAAATTCCTATGAAAAAATATTCAGCACATTCTGCATTGCACTACTGTCCCCAATTTATTATATATTTTAGGAGTCGGAGTTGGTCCATTTTATACCGATTCCACCAAAATGAACACCAATTCCGACTCCACAGCCCTGGGTGCATATCCCGGCATCCTTCTGGGTGAGGGTGCAGAAGTCATTTAACCAATTTGTTTAGTCCAAGGGTCGCTCCTGGCTTCGCAGTGGCATTCTCTCCAGACCTAAAGATGCTGGGGGGACGGGACTGATGGACTGTAGATGCTACGCCCTTGTAGCCGCTCATGCAAGTATCCTGAACCTAATGCACAATTTGGAGTCTAAACTATGGGTCCAACATGCTTGGGACTTATGTTCCCTTTCTGTGCCAACTCTCCCATGGACATGGCCCGTGCTCCCCCGTCACAACATTGCGATGTCCTACACCACTAAGCAGACCTTGTTAACTGTCCATTCCCCCAAAACTAATAGGCCTTTGCTGCACCCTCTTGGGCCCCTGATGCCGATCACGGAAAACCCGGGGTTTCTGCCTGGGGCTTCATCTAATTCTTTTTTGGGTGGCTCCAGACGGAACCCCTTACGTCTGCTTCATGCTTCAATAACCACTCCACGACTCAGGTATTTTATATATATATATATATATATATATATATAAGTCCAACAATGTAGACCAGCTAACTCCTGTGAATCACCTGGAACCTCAGCTGACCTGGTTAACTCCGTTGTGCCCGGATCAGGACGTAGGAGTCCATCCATACAAATGTGAACAACAACAAGGCAGAGTCCAGCAATAACGTGAGCAATCCAGGATGCTGTTAAAAAAAATTTTCTTTCTTTTTATTCATAAATTCATTAAAATATAATGGTCCAAGCAATTCAGAACAGCATTATCGCAGGAAAATAGCGCAGATAGGACTACGCGTTTCAGCGGTAAAATCCGCCTTCTTCACGGTCCAGAATCTGATCTGCCTTCCAAACATAGAACCTTATATACATCTCACTCCCATCAGGGTAATTACAAACATGTGTGAGAGATTTAAATACATGAGCTAGAAAAGCAAATCAAACATGTAAGCTATCCGTATATTGATCAATATACAGCATGCATAAGAGTTATAAGGAAAGGATTCAGCATTTTGGAGAAAAATACAATCAGAAAATCCAATAACCTGACCATAAAATTATTTTTTAAGTGATACAAAAGTATAACGCAGTAGTAATAACCAGCAACATATAATGCAACAATGTATCAATAGTGCATAATGATATCCATGCGATTATTAAAGCCCTGTGGCATGCGAGTCCCCAGCTCAAATATCCACCTCCTCTCTCTTGCAAGCACTTTTTTATGAAAATCTCCCCCTCTCAATGGTTTTTTTACATGCTCTATGCCCATAAAAGAGAAACCGCGTAAATCCCCATTGTGTTTTTTTGAAAAATGTCGGGATACTACTGATGCACCAACCATTGGCAAATTGCTAGCATCTGATAGATGTTTGCGGATTCTGGTTTTAAGGCGGTTCATCGTGCAACCTACATATTGCATGCGGCATATATTGCAATTAATTAGATAAACTACATTCTCCGTATTACAGTTTATAACAGAACGAACATTAAACTGTTTTTCATTGGAAATAGATGTAAATATTTTAGACTTATTAGCAAAGCCGCAGCACTTACAAATATTAGCACCGCATTTAAAAAATCCTATTGTTTTTAACCAGTTGCTAGGGGAGATTTTGTCTGGATCTTTGAACATGCTAGGTGATAATAATGTAGCTAAAGTTGGGGCTCTTTTTGCCACAAAGGCAATATCATTATTTTCCACAATGTTTTTCAGAATATCATTCTGAGATAATAACGGAAGATATTTTCTGATAATTTTGACAATAAAATTAAACTGAGGACTATAGTTGGTGCTGTTAGGTTGACCTAACGGTCACAGCTGTTGCCAGCGATGTCCGAATGCAGAGAGGGTACCGGTGAGCCCCCCCCCTGCTACTCCGTCTCAAATGAAAACAAGCGGACGCCGTTATACACATAAGACTGGAGATGTGCGGCTCCGAATAGAAAAGTGTATTGATATTGTTTACATTACAAAGTTATACAAAGTTGATTAGGGCGTAACTATGCAACATACATATTCATTAAAGGCGTGAATTACATATTCCCAGCAAAAGAAATTAATATAATGACTTACACTCCCATAACAAGATGTTTTTCAGTCGTCTCTAAGTCAAAACATTCTGCGTTCTTGAAGTTGGTCTCTTAGTTTATTACGTAAATAAGTCTGGTTTGGTCTTGCCAGGGAGAATGAATTTCTATTATTTTCTAAGTCAGTGAAAAAGGTTAACTCTTTCCTCACAATCCCCCCTATTGGCGTGATTGATGGACAGGGGGCCATCGAGAAGCTGTGGACTATAGAGAGAGCAGGCTAGCCTCCAGATACTTTCTGAGCCGCGGGTTGCTCAGGGAGTGTCGTCTCACATCCGTCACCCAGGACTGCCTGCATGCTTCTCGATAGGAGTCTCATCATGATACGCCAAGGTGATTTCTAGAGGAAAGAGTAGAGAAGAGAAAAAAGGCATATTAGTGATTTCATACAGGTGCTGAATAATCATTGTATCTACATTGCTTCAAGCAGCGGGAAAACAAAGCCATTAGCAACTTGAACACTACATAAGCAACTAGTAAACAGAGTAACACTTGGAACACTGATAGTCTATTGTAACAGCCTCCCCATTGAAACACTTTGTTTATTGGGACTGGTATGGCTAAGTATCGCATGGAAGAGGCTGTCACAGGTGCGTGTGTACATATCCAGCAGTCTGTGATCTCAAGTTTTTCAGCTAACACTTCATGATGGGTCTCAAATGAATTCTGCCGTGGTGTAGAAGGCCCCAAAAAGGGAGTACACATAGAAATACTTATCAGCAGTATTAGGCCTTCTTGCAGTGGCTGGCATGGACCCATGTCGATCTCCCCTCAAGTTTGACGGAGGTTGGAGTGGTCAGCTGGACAGTCAAAGGCCCTTCGAATCGTGGCTCAAGGGTCTTTCTCAAGTGCTTCTTTAGGTAGACCCGGTCACCAGGCTTTAGAGAGTGGGTTCCTGGAACGGCATCAGGATCAGGTAGAGAAGAGTAGACCCTTTGGTGGGTTTCAGTTAGTCTCTTCTGCAGGGAAACAACATAAGACGTTAGGCTATCACATTGCAGGTGTAACTCCTGCGGGAAGTAGCATCCTAATCTGGGTGCACTACCAAAGAGTATTTCAAAGGGTGAGAGCCTGTGCTTTCCCTGTGAGGTAGTCCTTATAGAGTAAAGAGCTATGGGGAGACATTCTGTCCATGGTCTACCAGTCTCGTCCACTGCCTTGGCTAGTTTGAGCTTTAGAGTTCCATTTAACCTTTCCACTTTCCCTGATGACTGTGGGTGGTAAGGCGTGTGTAAGGCTGACTGAATGCCTAACAGGGCACAGGTGTTCTGGAAAACTTGTCCAGTGAAATGAGTACCTCGGTCTGACTCTATGACTTCAGGGAGTCCAAACTGAGGCACCAGCTCACAGGCCAATTTTTTTGCTGTAATTCGGGCCGTGGCTGAGCTTACATGATAGGCCTCTGGCCATCCTGAGAAAAGGTCTACACAGACAAGTACAAACTCGTAGATGCCATGTTTTGGCAACTGTATATAGTCTATTTGTACTCTTTGAAATGGGGCAAACGTCTTTGGCATGTGTCTTTGCGGGGTTTTAGTTAGCTGGCCTGGATTATGTTGTTGACAGATGTGACAAGCTTTTATTCTCTGGGAGGCGCATTGTCTGAAGCCGGGGGCTACCCAATATGGTTGCATCTGGTTCATGATTGAGTTTGTGCTACCGTGTGTGGGATAGTGGAGTACTTGGAAAATGGCAGGGAACCAACTGCGTGGCAGGACGGGAAGTCCGTTTAGGCGCCAAATCCCCGCCACCTTTTCTGCCCCCTTGGCCCGCCATCCGGCCTTTTCTTCCTCAGAGGCATTTTCTTGTGTCTCAAAGAGGTTCTGCATTTCTTCCTCCGTCGTTGACACTGTTTCCGTCTCCTTCAAAGGGAGTAAGGCGGCTTGTATTGCTGTTTGATCGGCCAAGCGATTTCCCCTTGCCTCGGGTGTTTGAGCCTTGGTGTGGGCAGTAACTTTTATGATTGCTAGCTGTTTTGGTATCAAGGCTACTTCCATTAGTTTCTTCACTGAGGCTCCATGCCTGATGGGATTTCCTGTTTCTATGAGGAATCCTCTTGTCTGCCAGATAGTGCCAAAATTGTGCACAATGCCGTGTGCATAGGCTGAGTCCGTGTAGATGTTCTCTGTTCGTTCTTCCAGAAACTCAATTGCCCAGATGAGAGCAAGAAGTTCTGCTTCTTGAGCAGATATGCGTGGAGGTAGCGGTTGCTTGGCTAAGACTGCATATAGAGTCACTACTGCAAATCCGGTGTGGAACTTGCCTGCTTCATCAGCGTATCTGCTACCATCCACAAAAAGTTAAAAGTCTGGATTTGTAAGCGGTGTTGCCTGTATATTGTGCAGGGGCTTTGCCTCATGTTCAATGAGTTCCTGACAATCATGATCAAATGGTGCACTGGTACGTTTGTCACTCTCTTCTGTCCTCTCTTCTGTCCCCCCTTCTAAACTTGTAAAGATCAGCAGATCAGCAAGGTTTAGACTTGTAACTCGAGGAAATGAGATGTTTGGGGGTAGCAACAGCGTGCACTGGAGTCTGACTTGTCTTGCCATGGAGAGGTGTTTCAACTGCACTTGATTGAGAACAGCATAAATGTCATGGCTGGTAAGGATGGTAGTCGGGAAATCGAGTGAGATTTCAGATGCTTTCTGCAGTATGTTTGAAACTGCTGTAACAGCACGGACACAGGTTGGTGCTGCTTTTGTGACGTTGTCAAGTTGAAAGGAGTAGTACCCGATTATGTGATGTTTGTCCGTCTTCTGGGTGAGTACTCCTACGGCAAATCCTTGAAGCTCTGCTACGAACAGATTAAAGGTGAGATCATAGTTTGGTAGTGCCAGAGCAGGTGCATCAATCACTAGTTCCTTGAGCTTTTGAACGTTTTGTCGAGCTTCTTCTGTAAGGGAGAAAGGAACATTCTTTGTGCAATCATACAGCGATTGCATGAGTAGTGACGCATTGTCAGATTGTAGACAATCTGAGCTTGTAGTCTTGATAGTAGATCTTCTCCCACTAGGGCATCTCCACCCAGGGGGGACACTAAGAATTTAGACACGAACATGTGTGGTCCCAGTTTCACCTTCAGTGGATGTATTATTGGGATTATCTGGGCTTGTATATCAAATCCGGATACTACAGTAGCTTCAGATGAGATGGATCCTTCAGGCACTAGGTTCCTGGGGTTCAGGAGCGTGAGGCTCCTGAGTCCACCAAAGCTCTTATTTCCTTGTTGCCAATGTGAAGGGGGACGTGTATAAATGGACCTCTGGCATCCCTATCCCGTGCTGCCGCAAGTCAGGCAGTCTTCTCCTCCTGACTCTCGGGTTGGTTTTGAGTGTCCCTCTTCTTCTTGCTACAGTCTCTGATCACATGTCCTCTGACTCCCACAATAGTAGCAGGTCGTTGCCTTCCTTCTTGTACCTTCTGGCTGACCGTCCACTGCTGCTATGACAACTTTCTTGTTGCTCCTTTTATCCTTTGCGTCGGTTTCTAAGCCACTTGCTTTGTTGACTAGAAGATCTATGTCTTCCATGTTTCTCCATTCTGGGCAGCACGCTTTCAATCTTTCTGCCAGAGGTGCATGTATTCCATCCATGAAGGATCTTACCATCAGGCGACGTATCGCACCCGCTTGTAAGTCCAGCCCTTCATCTGCGAATGACTGCATCAATCTGTAGTAAAATGAGCTGACATTCTCCACAGGACCTTGATGCAATGGTCCCATTGTGCCCTTAGTTCTTTGCTCCTGGGCGCAGAAGAGATTGAGTCTTATCATGAAATCTTGGCCCGATTCCACATTACAGGTATTGTCCGGAACATGTCCTGTCAGGTGGGCAGTGAGTTTGGCATACAGTTCGGGAGACATTTTAACTCTACACAAACCTTCCATGTCTAACCAAGTGCTTCTGTAGGAGACCTGTATTTGGTTCAGGTAACGTGAAAAACTGACTGGGTTTCTAGTCGGGTCTGGAGCATTTTGCAGGAAAGCCATCTGCTCAGCTGGAGTCCAGGGTACGTAGTCATCATACGTACGAGGAACTGCATCTCTGGGAGCATCTGGGTTTTGTGGATTAACAGGTGGTCTTATCAGGACTCTTCTTTCCACTACAGGATAAAGAGGCACTGGTGCTGTGGCTTGTAGCTTGTGCTGTGGGGCTCCACAGGCTAGGCATGTTTCACTCCAGTCCGGATTTTGTTGGCCACAGTTTGTGCAGGTCCATTCCGGGGATCCTGTTATTTTTGGAGCTGTTCCAGGAGTAGCTGACAGGTACGGAGGAAGCTGCTGTTCCTTATTAGCTTGCTTCCCAGCTTCTTCCCATGTGTCTGATTCTTCATGGTATATCCAACCTTGATCGTGGGCTGTTTTTGCCATGTCAGAAAGAGTTCTGACTAGTTTAGTCCATGATTTATCTGCTATCACTCCTGCTCTAGTAGCTCCTATTGTGTCCCATTTGTTGGGGTCCAATTGATCCTTCCCCTTCAATCCAAATGTCTTAAAAACTTCCTTGGACTGACTGGCTGTTCTTTTGCCATGATAACACGTAATGAGATGTTGCAGGGTGCATCCAGCTCTTCTGTCTTTTGATATTCCTTGCCCCATTCTTCTTCCTCTATCTTCTTCAGCTTTTAGACCCTTGAACGTCCTTTGGACTAAACCTACCTATCCTGGAGATACTCAGAGACTAACTCCTTTTGTATTCCTACCTAAGGTAAGGTCTAGAACCACCTTTCCTGGAGATACTCAGAGACTAACTCCTTTTGTATTCCTACTGAAAGGTGGTGTCCTAACTTCAGAGGGGGCTGAGTATGTTGAATGGTGCTGGGTTACCCTTCTTGTACCAAAGGTACACTCTATATCCGATGGCAATGGCAAACAGGGCTATTCCCACTAACACTAGGGCAGTGAATATCACATCCATTGGACAGAGCAGGTACACTATTCCCTTTCAACACTCACTGATGTATGGGATCTATGACTACCAACAAAGACAACAGCACAGAAGCAAAGTGCAGGAGAGCAGACACGCGACACACGGAGAGGCAGAGAAACACAGAGAAACAAACAAACAAACAACCAAACAAGGCACAGAAAACATCAGCTGGCAAGGCTCTCTCAGAGTTCAGTAGAAACCCGCCAATAACCCAGTATCTACTCACAGTGTACCTCTTGCGCGTTGAGGAGAGGGGAGATCAGATGTGGGGAGCATAAAGAGAAGAATAAGGTTCAACTCTTACCTGGCCAGGTGTTTCTGGTCCCCACGTCTGGGCACCTCCTCCTCGGCTTGGCAAGACAATCCACTGCGTCCTGGGATTACAAACACGGGTCCCTGTTCGGGCGCCAGATAATGTTAGGTTGACCTAACGGTCACAGCTGTTGCCAGCGATGTCCGAATGCAGAGAGGGTACCGGTGACCCCCCCCCCTCTGCTACTCCGTCTCAATGAAAACAAGCGGACGCTGTTATACACATAAGACTGGAGATGTGCGGCTCCGAATAGAAAAGTGTATTGATATTGTTTACATTACAAAGTTATACAAAGTTGATTAGGGCGTAACTATGCAACATACATATTCATTAAAGGCGTGAATTACATATTCCCAGCAAGAGAAATTAATATAATGACTTATACTCCCATAACAAGATGTTTTTCAGTCGTCTCTAAGTCAAAACATTCTGCGTCCTTGAAGTTGGTCTCATAGTTTATTACGTAAATAAGTCTGGTTTGGTCTTGCCAGGGAGAATGAATTTCTATTATTTTCGGTTAACTCTTTCCTCACAGTGCTGAAAACTACCCCAGATTTTTTTGGAGTCAAACTGTCTTTTTTTCTTGGTAGAATCCAACAGCTTAACCCTATCAATGCCTGCTATTTTTTTCTTGGCTCTCTCCAAAGACCAATTATGATACCCCCTTTTTTTAAATTGTTACAAGTTATTTCAATTTCTTCCTCCAATTTATCACTAGATGTGGTATTCCTTTTTAGTCTAATAAGCTCACCCACAGGAATATTCTGAATGACATGTTTGGGATGATTAGAGGAAGCCATTAAAATACTATTGCATACACTAGATTTTTTATAGGGAGATATCAAAACCTTATTACTATCCAAATCTGCGGTCAATTTTAAATCCAAGAAGTTTGTTGATACCTCATGACCACTACTAGTAAATTTTAGATTGAACTCATTCAAATCCAAATAAGAAAAAAAACTTTTCGCAGACGAGAGACTACCCCTCCAGACAAATATCAGATCATCAATAAATCTACCCAGCCAAACAATGTTATCCTTGTATGGGTTATCAATGTTAAAAAATAATTTTCCTCCCACACGGACATAACCAGGTTAGCTAGGGAAGGTGAAAACTTAGCGCCCATACTCACGCCTTGTGTCTGGAGGAAGTATCTCTCATCAAACGAAAAATAATTGTGGCTTAAAAGAAACTGAATTGAAGAAACAATAAACTTCTGGATGGAATCCTCGTAATTACTGTATCTGGACAAATAATATGTGATACATCGTATCGCGATGTGATGGGGGATAGAGGGATATAACCCCACCACATCGCAAGATAGCCACATATAGTCAGATTGCAATGAAATTTTTCCATAATCTGTATCATACTTTTGGAATCTTTAAGGTGACTTGGTGTTAATGACACTAAGGGTTGAAGATAAAAATCCACCCACTCCCCTAGTTTCTCACTAAATGACCCAATCCCAGATACAATAGGTCTGAGAGGGGGAGGAAATACCTCTTTATGAACTTTAGGGAGTGAGTGGTATATTGGGACAATCGGTGTTTCACAAAAAATAAACTTCTTAATTCTATCTGAAATAGCACCCATACTGATCCCCTCCTGTAACAGATGTAATAATTCAGCATTAAATGAGTTAGTTGGATTTGATGGCAATTCAACATAGGTGCTACTATTTTCCAGATCCAACAAGTTCACCTTCCTGTATAAACCAGCATTGAGAGCTACAACAGCGCCCCCCTTGTCCGCCTGGACAACAAGGAGATCGCTGTTTGCTCTCAGCTCATTAATTGCCCTATGTTCAGAAGTACTCAGATTGAATTTAACCTCTTGATGTTCTACTTGGTTGTAAAGAGACACCAACTTACTTTCAATTGTTTCCTGAAAAAAATCAAGGAAAGGAGGTCTCGATTTTACTGGGTAGAATATAGGATTACGAGTCTGAAACCTGTCATTTAAATTCACCCTGTGCTCCAGCTGTCTCCCCCTCTAGTTGTCTTAGATTAGAGACCGCTACCTGTTCACTAAAATGAATACAATTATTATCCAATGATACACTAGTAGAGGATAAATCATTATACACATGAATATTATCCTCATTATAATGAACTTTAAGGGTCAAATTGCGTGCAAATCTATTGATATCAACAATAGTGTCAAATAAATTGAATTTTTTAACCGGAGAGAAACCTAGTCCTTTAGACAAAAGTCCAATTTGTGAATCTGTCAAAATATAACTAGAAAGATTAAATACAGGAATCTCTGTTAACAGCGTTTGCGGAACGTCATATGAAAGACTTTTGGACTTATGTTTCCTTCCTCCCCTCTTGCAAGATCGTTTTTTGGCAAGGCACCTTCTTGCCGGAAGTTCCTTTTTTGGTGATTTTTGCCACCAGTCTGAATGCTGGCTACTGAAGCAACCGAGGAGTCCGTTAATTATCACCTAGCATGTTCAAAGATCCAGACAAAATCTCCCCTAGCAACTGGTTAAAAACAATAGGATTTTTTAAATGCGGTGCTAATATTTGTAAGTGCTGCGGTTTTGCTAATAAGTCTAAAATATTTACATCTATTTCCAATGAAAAACAGTTTAATGTTCGTTCTTTTATAAACTGTAATACGGAGAATGTAGTTTATCTAATTAATTGCAATATATGCCGCATGCAATATGTAGGTTGAACCCCCTTAAAACCAGAATCCGCAAGCATCTATCAGATGCTAGCAATTTGCCAATGGTTGGTGCATCAGTAGTATCCCGACATTTTTCAAAAAAACACAATGGGGATTTACGCGGTTTCTCTTTTATGGGCATAGAGCATGTAAAAAAACCATTGAGAGGGGGAGATTTTCATAAAAAAGTGCTTGCAAGAGAGAGTAGGTGGATATTTGAGCTGGGGACTCGCATGCCACAGGGCTTTAATAATCACATGGATATCATTATGCACTATTGATACATTGTTGCATTATATGTTGCTGGTTATTACTACTGCGTTATGCTTTTGTATCACTTAAAAAATAATTTTATAGTCAGGTTATTGGATTTTCTGATTGTATTTTTCTCCAAAATGCTGAATCCTTTCCTTATAACTCTTATGCATGCTGTATATTGATTAATATGCGGATAGCTTACATGTTTGATTTGCTTTTCTAGCTCATGTTTTTAAATCTCTCACACATGTTTGTAATTACCCTGATGGGAGTGAGATGTATATAAGGTTCTATGTTTGGAAAGCAGATCAGATTCTGGACCGTGAAGAAGGCGGATTTTACCGCTGAAACGCGTAGTCCTATCTGCGCTATTTTCCTGCGATAATGCTGTTCTGAATTGCTTGGACCATTATATTTTAATGAATTTATGAATAAAAAGAAAGAAAAATTTTTTTAACAGCATCCTGGATTGCTCACGTTATTGCTGGACTCTGCCTTGTTGTTGTTCATATATATATATATATATATATATATATATATTTCTTTTTTCTGTTTTGAGTTTTTTTTGCTGCTGTGATTGCACTTACCTTTGTGTCCCCTGGCCCTGGTGTAGTGTTTTACTGCAGCTATTTTCCTCTCTCAATACCTCTATCTAGTTACCTTTGGTCACGGAGCTGTGGAGTGAGTGCGCCACCTGCTGGTCCTCTCACCAAAGTTCTATTTTAATCTTTTGATTATATTTATGTATGTCTATTCTGAATTATTTAATACATGTATACAATTTTCATAAATTGCTGTTGTACAGTTTTTCTTTCTTTTCTTTGAATCTCTGTGTATGTCCAGCACTCTCACCTTACACACATTGTCCTGTGTCAACAAAATGCTGACCGCAATGGTCCTAACTGCCCTCCCTCACTTTTGCAGTGTATTGGAGACGGAGCTTCAGACGGAGTTTAGGGAGCAATGGGATCGTTATTTCCGCCTAACCCATAAATCGTCAGTGGCCACAAGGTCCCAAGAAACCTGTTACAGAATAGTTTTCCATTGATATCAGGTCCCAGCACTGCTTCATAAATGGTGTCCGGACATGCCTGACGTATGCTGGCAATGTGGTGCCCCTGGAGGTGATATGGTGCATAGTTTGTGGCGCTGTCCGGTGTTGAGAATATGATCAGGGTTGGTGCGGTTCCTGGGAGTGTTTCTAAGTTACCTCTGGTGGCTAGTGCTGGTAATAAGTCTGATTCTGCATCTGTCGCTCAGACAGGTGTGGAGAATGATTGCTGTTCCAGGAAAGCCAATGGTGTCCAGCCTGGGGAAATATAGGAAGGCAGTTTCTGTCTAACCTTTGCCGGTGATAATTGTTTCTGCTCCAAGAAAAGATGTCCTGAAGTTGTCCTCCTGCCTTTAGGCTTTTTTACCTTTCCATGTAGAATTGTTTTTTGCTTTTTTCTGCTCCTTTTTTGGATTCTCCAGGAATGATTTCTACAGCAGTTTTTTCATTCCTTTGTTTTATTCTATGCCTGATAAGTATTTTGTTTATTCTTCTTGAGATTAATTGTTCATTCATTTTTCTGTCTTTTTGTTTGCAATTAGTGGGAATTGTGTAATATCACAGATTTTTCCTTGTGAGGGTTTATTCTCTTAGTCTGGGCTTGGTTTAGACCAGGGGTCTCAAACTCGGCTGGGTGTATGGGCCGCACAGAGAGAAAAAAATAATTTGGGGGCCGCATTCTTTGCAGGACAAAGTGACATTTTTATTGGTATATATATATATATATATATATATATATATATATATATATATAAAATATATAAAGCTCAGTGTATGTGTGTGTGTCCGCTAAAGGAACCCGCACCGTCGCACTTACAATCACGAAATTTTGCACAGACACTCCATCTGACTCAGGGAACGTCATAGACTATGTTTGGGCAGGAAAATGTAAACCTGTGCTTTCCAGTTATTCTACAAAAATACTGCGGCCATTAAACTGAATGGAGCTGGGAGCTGCAGGCTATAAATATCAACCGTCAGTAGTTGCTATAGGAACAAAATAAACTGTTAGTATAAGATAGGATAGACGGATAGAGAGAGACACAGAAAAAGACAGACAGACAGACAGAGACAGCTTGGCAAAGAGACAGCCCTGAAAAGAGACAGCCCTGAAAAGAGACAGATGGGCAAAGCGACAGAGAGAGACAGACAGATACAGAGATTGAGACAGATAGAAACAGACAGACAAGGAAAGAGACAGACAGCGACACACAGACAGAGACTGGGAGAGAGACAGAGAGACAGTTACTATCCCGGGCAACGCCCGAGTACTACAGCTAGTATATATATATAAATATACCTTTGAATGACTGATTTTGAACATTTTTCACTTGTTTATTATAGCAAATGTGGACATTCTTTATTTAAATATAAATAAAAAAATTAATGGTAAAAAAGTCATGCCTTATTTTTGAGGTTTTTTTTGTACATTTTATTCCTTTCTTGTAACTAATTGTCTTACAATTAGCACTATATAGAAATTTTGGCCAACATCTTTTAGTAATGTTCCGCATCTTGTTCTAATGTGCCCATCCTTGTCCCCTTGTAGTATTGTGCCCCATCCTAGTGCCCATCCTACAGTAATGTACTGATCTTTGTCCCCATCCTACAGTAATGTGCTCATCCTTGTCCCCATCCTATAGTAATGTTCCCCAGCCTTGTCCCCATCTTATCGTAATGTGCCCATCCTGTAATAATGTGTTCATCCTTGTCCCCATCCTATAGTAATGTCCCCATCTTATCGTAATGTCCCCATCTTGTAGTAATGTGTTCATCCTTATCCCCATCTTATAGTAATGTTCCCCATCCTTGTCCCTTTGTAGCAATGTCCCTATCCTGTAGTTCTGTCCCATCCTATAGTAATGTCCCCATTCTATAGTAATGTCCCCATTCTATAATAATGTCTCCATCCTATAGTAATGTGCCCACCTTGTCCCCCATCCTATAGTAATGTGCCCACCTTATCCCCATCCTATAGTAATGTCCCCAGCCTTGTCCCCATTCTATAGTAATGTCCCCATCAAATAGTATTGTGCCCATCCTTGTAATGTCCCCATTCTTTAGTAATGTCCCCAGCCTTGTCCCATCCTATAGTAATGTCCCCATCCTATAGTATTGTGCCTATCCTTGTAATGGCCCATTCCTAATATCCCAATCCTATAGTAATGTGTCCATCCTGTAGTAATGGGAGGGGGCAGTGGCAGAGGCAGTGGCGGCTGCTGACAGGGGGCAGTGACTATAACTTACCGATCAATCTGTTCAGCTTCCACAGACGCCGGAGTGAAGCTGAGGGGAGCGGTCTCAGGCCCAAGATCCACAGTGATTGGAGAGATCAGGCACAAGGCCGGTCTCTCCAATCAGAGCTGGGGCGGGTGAAACTGAGGTCACCCAGCTCCAGCCAATGAGCAGTGCTACAGCTGCACTGATCATGGCTGGATTTCAATGTTTCAACCATTTTCAATGGCTGAAACATTACAGTGGCTGTGATTGGCTAAGCAGTGTTTGTCAGCCAATCACAGCCTTTGTAGGTCCGGGGAGGAGACACCACCCCTCCTGAGGTCAGGCAGAGGTCCCCTCCTCCCCGAATCTAAGGTATTTCCAACGCGATCATGGCCACCGTGGCTCCGGGGCCGCGATCTCACCATGACGTACTGGGTATGTCATGGGTCCTTAAGTACCAGGGAGCCATGACGTACCCAGTATGTCATAGGTCGCTAAGGGGTTAATGTGCCGTCCTTCACATACACACAAAAAAAACCCCACCATTCTTCTCATCTGTGCCCCATTCCCTTGGCTGCCTCATCTCTGCTGCTTGCTGTCTGCAGGCCCATGCCCCTGGCAGTGCTTTATGTCAGATGATTGTTTTGCCAGCTCTGCGCGCACAGAGTCAAGCTCTCTGGACTCTGAGAGCGCAGCGCCGGCAAAACAATCATCTGACATGAAGCGCAGACAGTGGCTGCAGGTGGCCCCTGCACCGGCCGCGATAGTCATCGGGGGCACGGGCCTGGGGGCCGCACAAAGCAGCCTGAGGGGCCGCATGCGGCCCGCGGGCTGCGTGTTTGAGACCTCTGGTTTAGACTGAATTGTATTTATGGGCATTTCTGCTTAACTTTTGAAGTCTATTCCTAATTCAATGTTTGAGAAAATTCTCTTTGTTTCTTGCATAGGAATAAGCGTTCTTTCTGCACTATTTATTGAGGACGATTTATTCCCAGCAAGAACGGAGTCTTCACTCCCAGTCTGATTTGGAGTTTGTACTTGCACAAGAGTTCCTGATATAGTGGGTGGAAAAATCGTGTGATCTTTAAGGCATTTTTAATTATCAGGTGTTGGTATTTTTTCAGAGTTTTCACTGGCTGCAACCAGTAAGCTTTCTATCCTTTTTGTATCTAGCTAGCAGGGCCTCACTTTGCTTAACCCTATATTAACCATCTGTGTGCTGTCTCTTTTCTTACATCACCATTTTTATATGTTGGAGGCTTTTCTATCTTTTTGGGCTGCTCTAAGGCAAGTCAGGATTTCTCACTCCATCTTTGAGGCTAGTTAGTTCTCAGGCGGTGATGAGGCGTCTAGGTTGGTTAGGAATGCTCCACTGCTACTTCTAGTTGTGCATGTGTAGTCAGCGGATTGCAGCCAACTAAGTTTCCAACTACTCTTGAGCATTATTTTCTACCTCTGATGGGATTTTTGCAAGATCATTTGCCGTGGTCTCCTGACCATAACAGTCCAGGCCTGGCGACTTTCTGGAGTGGGGTCCTGGATGTGATTCTCAAAGTCACAGGAATCAAAGTACCCAAACGACCAGAGGCGAACCTGCTTTATATGTTTCATATGCCAGAAAAGGCCTATAAGAAGTCGACTCTAAGGTATCTTCTTCTGGCTGCCAAGGCTGTCAACCCGCACCACTGGAACTCTGTCTAGCCTCCTTTGGAGGAATGGTTTGTGGAAATAGACATGACCTACCGCATGAAGAGAGTTATGGCCCAGTTTGGCGGGGAGGTTGCAGCCACCGCCACCAGGTGTTTCCATTCGGAGTAATTTGTGTTGGGTCCTAAGTTTATTTCCTCATGTTAGCCTCTGCCTGGTCCCCGCATCGGGGGGAAGGGGGGGTTGGATATGTTTGTCCTCTTATTAATTGTTCTGACACTGCTGGGATCAAATTGGTGCTTGAGGTCTCTCCCCACCCTTCCTTACTCAGACTTAACTACTATATTCTATCCTAACTCTTTCCCCCCTTTTTTTCTTTTTCTTCTTTCCTCTTTTAATGACTCGGATATTTCCCCATTTGTAGGATTATACCCTTAAAATTGCCACTTATGTTGTATCCGAGGGTGTCTACTATTTCATCAGTTTTGTTATTTCTTTTCTTTATGAAAACTTAATAAAATATTAAAACTGAAATATTTGGTCACTACTTTATCCACTGGAAAGATACCTTCATTCTCCTCTATTGCCTTATCTGGTAGTGATGACAGACCTTCTAAAGAGTCTGACTGACTCCATGGGCCTGTGTCCTCTTCTTGGGTTCTGGGGCTGCAGTGGGAAGAGGCTGGGAGAGGGATGCTAGGGAAGACTGAACCTCCTGA
Organism: Anomaloglossus baeobatrachus; assembly: GCF_048569485.1. Taxonomy (NCBI): domain Eukaryota; kingdom Metazoa; phylum Chordata; class Amphibia; order Anura; family Aromobatidae; genus Anomaloglossus; species Anomaloglossus baeobatrachus. The sequence goes on along the minus strand of NW_027443435.1, from coordinate 660,369 downwards.
CATTTCAGGCTTAATTCTTCAATGAGCGAGGGTTGGTCCTCTCTAACTACTCGGTCAGTACAGGGTTCACATAGTTTCTTATTATGGCCTGAAGGAAGCTTTTTGCTACACAACACATTTACGGCTGGTCTTCTCCTTCTTTGGTGCCACATTCTTGTCTCCTCCGTCCTTCCCCCAAGTTGCAGTATACTCACTGAACCAGGAGCTGTGCTGGGCTCCACAGAAGCAGAGTGGGTAGAGCGATCTCCCTCCATCCTCAGTTCAGCCTGGAGAGTGCTCTCACTGGGATCTTTATGCAGTGAGGATGATATCCCAGCTTCCCACTGTGTGGGTGACTCCACCTCCTCCATCGGTTGGGGGGCACAGGCCACCTAACGGGGCGAGTTCCTGGTTTACTGCCACGGGGCTGTGATCGTGCGTGCGTTCCACAGTGGAACGCATGAAATCCGGAAGTGATGCTGGCAAGAAACGCCCGATAGCCACCTCGCGTCAGAGGAAGTGCCGCGGAACTCAGGGAGGCCCCCCAGCAAGTCACCCTGCTCCGCTTTACCTCCAAGAGGTGCTGGAGGGGCAGGCAGGTCCCGAATCTGGAGGAGACAGGAGCAGCGATGGAGGAGGAAGCAGGTTGATTAAGACCTCAGCTGCCCGGTTGATAAGGAAGTATGTATGCGGTGTTCACATCACCGGCCACGGAAGCACCGCAGGTAACCTCTTCGTGCCCCATAGGGACAGGAAACAACACTGGAGATGGGAAGGAGTTATTTAACCTTTTTGTGTTTCCTGTCCCTATTAGGGCGGAGAGTTAACCTCCTATATGCTGTCGTGGAGGGTGACTAGAGAAAAATAAAAGGTTTATTATCATTTATTATTATTGCGCCATTTATTCCATGGCGCTTTACAAGTGAAAGGGTATATGTACAACAATTATTAACAGTACAAAACAGACTAGTATAGGAGGAGAGAGGACCCTGCCAGCGAGGGCTCACAGTCTACAGGGAATGGGTGATGGTACAATAGGTGAGGACAGAGCTGGTTGCGCAGTGGTGTGCTGGACTGAGGATTATTGTAGGTTGTAGGCTTGTTGGAAGAGACTGTTTTTAACAGTTTTTTAACAGGTTTTTAACCTAGAGAGAGGCTTCAGCATAGAGTTAGGGACCCAGTTACGAGATATGCCGTGAAGGGGCAACTGGGCAGATATACAAATGGCCATTTATATATGCTAAATATCTAATTTTTCTCAGATTTTCCTTAGCAGTAATGCAGGTCCATGTTCACACATTCATGGTTTCCATACTTTAGCATTATAGAGTGCAAACTGTCTTTTTGTAGATATTTGTGAGTTGTTGTCTGCATGAGGTGAAGAGGGCTTGGATGTGTGGCTTGAAGGATAGAGCAGAGTCGAGGTTTACTCCAAGGCAACGAGCTTGTGAAACTGGGGAGAGTGAGCAACCATCAAGTTTGATGGAAAGGCTTGTAGGAGGAGATGAGTGATGAGGAGGAAAGACAATGAACTCTGTTTTGTCCATGTTAAGCTTTAGGAATCGTGCAGAGAAGGATGAAATAGACAAACAATGTGGAATTTTGGTTAGTAGAGAGGTAATGTCAGGTCCAGAGAGGTAGATCTGTGTGTCATTGGCATAGAGAGGATACTGAAAGCCGTGGGACTCTATGAGCTGTCCCAGGCCAAAGGTGTAGATGGAGAACAGCAGGGGTCCAAGAACTGAGCCTTGGGAGACACCGACAGATAGGGGGTGAGATGAGGAAGTGGTGTGAGAATGGGAGACGCTGAAAGTTCAGTCGGTTAGGTATGAGGAGATCCAAGATAGGGCCAAGTCTGTGATGCCCAGAGATGAGAGAATCTGTAGTAGGAGGGAATGGTCTACTGTGTCGAAGGCAGAAGATAGGTCCAGGAGGAGGAGGATAGAGTAGTGTCGCTTGGCTTTAGCGGTTAGTAGATCATTGGTGACTTTGGTTAGGGCAGTTTCAGTAGAGTGATGTTGTCGGAAACCAGATTGTAGCTGGTCAAAGAGGGAGCAGGAGAAGAGGTATGAGAACAATTCAAGATGGACATGTTGTTCCAGTAGTTTTGAGGCATAGGAGAGAAGGGATATGGGGCGATAGTTTGATGCAGATGATGGGTCAAGGGAGGGCTTTTTGAGGATGGGTGTAATGGAGGCATGTTTAAAGCATGAAGGGAATACACCACTTGTTAGTGATAGGTGTGACGACATGGACACCCAATGCCTCTCATGGGTTAGTTTCTTAAAATTCAGCCAGACAGGATGATAGATTCTTTATAGATGGGGGATAAGTCCCTCATTGTTTTTACAAGACTCTTGTTGACTCATGTAATTGTGTTGGCCACTGAAAGCCAGACGTATTGTTTCTCTAGACTCTTCCAGTAATCATTGTATTGTAGTTGTGTATTGCTAATGTGATTACCTTAGTAGCCATTGTTGAGTCTGTGACTTGCAGGCTTCATGTAGATACCCTCAGTCTTTCTGTGGACATCATTTGGATGAACATTGTCCATGCAGCTTGAGATTCATCCAATGGGAGAGGCGATCTTGTCCAACCAATCGATGAGGATGCAGTGTATCCAAGTGGAAGGCTGTGGCTATAAAAGGGATTTCTTTAAGCCACCAGGGGGTTGTTGATGGATGCTGATGGATCCAGTCTAAGCTCTTAGGAGCTGACTAGAGGATCAGGATATCTTATGGCTTCAATCTAGGGACTCCGGTTCCGGTTGGAGACCATATCCACAGCCTAGGGGTTTCGACTCCGGCTGCCAGGATTGTAACATCATACCAGGACTACCTAAGGAGGACACTCAGGTTGGGACAGTTCAGTCACCTGTTACAGACTTTGCAGACCTCTGACAGCTTCCTAAATCTGGCATTATTCCTTTCTCGGTGGGTGCCCGCCAAAAGCGGGGTGCTGCTGGATTGGAGTAAATAGCCCTGGAACCTCTGAGGCATGGACATTCTAAATCCCTGGTGAGCCAGCGGAAGGGTGAGACTCTGTTGCCTGTTACATTTGTGTTTTGCTGGTTATGTGTTATGTGCCGTTAATTGTTTGGGGATCCAATAAAGTCTAAGTGTTGTGGTTCCCTCAACCTGTGTTGTCTGAGTAGTGTTCCGCCCACGGTTAAGGAGGCCGGCGTTCAGTTGGGATGAGCCCTGAGCCACGCTGTCTTTGTAAAGGCGGCGGGTTTTAGTGGACGAGAGCACCCACTGAGCCCCGTGTCTCCACAATTGGTGGCAGCAGTGGGATACTACTCAGCCTGGTTTACCCAGGGGAGCTGCAGCGGACTGGTGTTTTCGGACACGATCCAGGGCTCAACAACCAGGGAGGCACATAAGCATACCCAGCAGGCCATAGGGGAGGCATTCAGGTTTCGGACGCTGCCATGTCCAACCCCACCAGCTCAGCCATGGGACAAGGACAAGAGAGGAGTTACGACCGCTGCAGTAAATGGATGCTACAGGGTCTGTGCCAGAGGCGAAAGATTGACTACAGGAACGCTGACACTCGGTCGGACTTGATCCGGAAATTAGTCCGTTGGGATGCCCAGAATGATGCAGAGGACGATGAGGATCCCGCCGATATTGACCCAGAGGATTTAAACTATGTGCCGCATCATGGATCTAGTGACAATCGGGAATCAACTTGGTCCCAAATGGTCCGAGCCAAAGCATTGTTAGCTGTATTGGGGCCTGAAGCTTCAAGGGAAGAGAGGGCTGGAGTTCTGCAATTCGTGTTGGGAGTTCCAATTTCCTTACCACCAGCACCTACCTCCAGGATAGACCACCACCAAGGAAGTTGTCTTCGCTACAGGGACGTTCCAGTGTTTAATGATTCCAGCACTGACATAGATGAACACTTGCAAAACTTTGAGGTGCTAATGCGTATGAACCAGGTGTCCCCAGCTGAGTGGCCCAAATACCTGTGGACAAGCTTGCCGGTCCGGGCCCAGGAGGCTGTCCGGTCACTTGGGCCTCAGGACTGCTTGGACTACGGAATTATTAAGGACACTTTGTTGGCCCTTTTTACCATAACACCCGAGATACATCGCACTAAGTTCCGGACTATGACTCTGCAGGGTGTCTCGTATGTTGAATTTGGCAGTCAACTCCGACGACACTGTAACCGCTGTCTCGATGGTCGGGCTGCCCACTCCACTGCTGCCCTTTGGGATGTGATGGTGCTAGAACAGTTGCTGGAGAATATGGACCAGGAAATCCAAGAATGGGTAGCTGACAGGAAGCCCGAAACCCCAGAGCAAGCAGCGCGATTGGCTGATGAATTTACAGCCAACTGACCCAGCTGGAGGCCCAATAGACCCACCGATCTGAGGAGGTCCCTCAACCATGGATCCAAGCGACCCCCAGACTCCCGTGCTGGACTAACTGATTACACCACAGAAGCCCCAACAAGACGAAGGTTTACCAACAGGGCCCGTGACTTGTCTAACCCACGGTGTTGTTATACGTGTGGGCGCCTTGGACACATGGCCAAAGAGAGTCTTCAAAGTTGGGGCCCCATGCCTAGAGCCCGTTTGCCAGTCCAACCAGTCAAAATATGCCGAGATGAACCAACGAGACTTGAGGAATGCTACTCCCGAGAAACACCAATAGCTAAGGAAGTGGTTTACCCAGTCCACACCCTACGGCAAGCCGGACACCGTACACCAGCCAACCTCCATCGCCACATCCAGACGGTCAAGGTTGGTGATATACAGGCTCAGGGACTTCGAGACACTGGATCTTCCATCACCCTGGTCAGCCCAGATATCGTTCCCACAGAACATCATTTACCTGGCCGTAAAGTGACCATCTCCCTTGCTGGGGGCCAGCGCTCGAACATCCCTCTGGCACGAGTGCAGTTGGACTGGGGAACTGACCAAGGAGAGGTTGAAGTGGGGCTAATGGACGGCCTCCCCACCCCTGTTATTTTGGAAAATGACCTAGGACAAGGACTTTCCAGCCAGTTTATCACCGCCATCACCCGCAGCCAAGCCAACCCATCCGAGGAGAACCCTCCTCCTCCTCAATCGTCAGCCTCCTGCTCAGAGCCAACGAATGTGAGTACCTCAGACCCAACTGTGGCCATTGACTGGGGGGAGATAGATTGTAAGGAATTCAGGGAAGCCCAACTGACAGACCCCACCCTAGAGCTTATCCGTAGTGCGGCCACCCAACCTGGGGGAGGAAATCAGGGGGAGGTGTATAGATGGGAAAAAGGCCTCTTATATCGGGAAAAGCCTGCATCCTGCCCAGAAAAACCCTGGACCCGTGTACATCAGCTTGTGGTACCCCAGCAATACCGACCCCAACTATTGCGATTAGCTCATGATGTTCCTGCGGCTGGGCACATGGGGGCCAGAAAGACCCGGGCTCGCCTGCTGCGCAGTTTTTTCTGGCCAAAGGTCACTCAAGAAGTGCAAAAATACAGAGCCTTTTGCCCAGTGTGTCAACGTATGGGAGGAGCCCCATGTCGTGCCCCACTCCAACCCATGCCCTTGATAGGAGAACCGTTCCAGAGAGTTGCCATTGACATAGTAGGCCCCTTAGCCATACCCAGCCGCAGTGGAAAAAGATTCATCCTCACCCTGGTAGACTTTGCTACCCGCTACCCAGAAGCCATTGCCTTATCCTCCATAGATGCAGAGCACGTGGCTCAGGCTCTACTGGACATCTTTAGCCGAGTAGGGTTCCCACAGGAAGTATTGACTGACCAGGGGGCACAGTTCCAGAGTGAATTGATTCAGACCCTGTGGGAGAAACATGGAGTCCGTCCCATGCGTACCACCCCCTACCATCCTGACACAAATGGATTGTGTGAGCGCTTCAACGGAACGCTCAAGCAGCTCATTAGCCGTTATGTGGAGTCTGAGGGGGGGGACTGGGAGAAAAACCTGCAGCAGCTCCTTTTTGCTTACCGGGAGGTGCCGCAAAACTCCACTGGGTTCTCCCCCTTCGAATTGCTGTACGGCCGAAAGGTACGAGGGCCCCTAGAGCTGGTACGAGAGAGTTGGGAGGGCACCTTCCCCACAAAAGAGGTTCCCATACTGGACTATGTTCAAAAGTTTAGGGAAAGGATGAGGCACCTTATGACGTTAGCCCACGGGAATTTAGAAGTGGCTCAGGAAAGGCAAAAACGATGTTACGACCGCACTGCCCGACCCCGAGAATTTGCCTGTGGACAGAAGGTCCTAGTACTAGTACCGGTACGGAAAAACAAGCTGCAAGCCATGTGGGCGGGTCCATTCACCATTACCAAGAAATGTGGCAATACTGACTACAGCGTGGCCCTGGATCGAGCAGGTGTTCGTGAGCGTACCTACCACATCAACAGGCTAACAGCTTATAAGGAACGAGAGGTCACCAATTTAGCAGTTTGTTGTCCAGAGGTAGATGACCCAGAGTTGGACCAGATCCCAGACTTATTAGTGGACTCCAAAAGGGAAATGGTGGTAAAAGCGGTATCACTGGGGGAACAGCTTTGTCCATCACAGAAACGACAGATATCAGACATACTCGGACCATACGAAACCCTGTTCACAAGTCAGCCTGGTAGAACCCCCCTGGTTCAGCATCATGTCAATACAGGGGCGGCCACCCCACTAAGACAGCCCGCCTACCGGGTGACCCCTCCTGTGTTGGCAATGATGAAGGCCGAGGTGGATGACATGCTAAATATGGGAGTCATAGTTCCCTTCCATAGCCCATGGGCTGCCAGTGTGGTGTTGGTGCCAAAAAAGGACAAGAGTACTCGTTTCTGTATGGACTATAGACGGCTCAATGAGGTCACGATTACAGATGCTTACCCCATGCCCCGGGTGGATGAACTACTAGATAGGTTAGGGGGGTCTCGGTTTATATCTACCCTCGATTTGAGCAAGGGATACTGGCAGATCCCACTCACAAAAGACGCTCAAGAGAAATCGGCCTTCATAACCCTTTTGGCCTCTTTGAGTTTACCAGCATGCCTTTTGGGATGAAAAATGCCCCAGCCACCTTCCAGAGGATGGTAGACCATTTACTAGAGAGATGTCAGGGGTATGCCCAGGCCTATTTGGATGACATCGCTATCTTCAGCGACACTTGGGAAGAGCATCTTCAGCACGTGTCCCAGGTGCTGCAGAGGGTAGCCAAAGCCCAGCTCACCATTAAACCTGACAAATGCCAAATGGGGATGGCTGAACTGCTATACCTGGGACATCGAGTGGGAAGTGGGTGCATTCGTCCCGAACCTGCAAAAGTAGAAGCCATTACCCAGTGGCCACACCCGGTCAATCAAAAACAGGTCCGCGCGTTTCTAGGAACTGCAAACTATTATCGAAAGTTTATCCCCAATTACAGTACCATAGCAAAACCGCTCACTGACCTCACCACCAAAAGATATGCCCGTAACCTTATCTGGACCCCAGAATGTGAAACTGCGTTCTTCCAATTGAAAGACCGGCTGGCCCAGAGCCCAGTCCTGACTGCTCCTGACTTCCGTCGCAGGTTCATCGTCCAAACAGACGCATCGGACACAGGACTAGGAGCTGTACTTAGCCAAGTGGAGGACAACGGTGAGGAACATCCGATAGCGTACCTCTCCCGGAAACTGTTGGACCGAGAGAGGGCTTACGCCACCATAGAAAAAGAATGCCTGGCCATAGTCTGGGCCCTGAAAAAATTGCAGCCCTACCTCTATGGCAATGAGTTCACAGTCCTCACTGACCACAATCCATTGAGTTGGCTAAATCGCACTGCCGGGGACAACGGATGCTTGCTCAGGTCGAGTCTGGCATTACAATCTTACAATTTTTCCATCTCCCATAAACAATGCAAGAACCATGGAAATGCGGATGGGCTTTCCCGTCAAGAGGAGAAGGATGATCGGAAGCCTATCATGTCTGGCTAATATTAAGAAGGGGGAGGAATGTGACAACATGGACACCCAATGCCTCTCATTGGTTAAAGTTTCTTAAAATTCAGCCAGACAGGATGATAGATTCTTTATAGATGGGGGATAAGTCCCTCATTGTTTTTACAAGACTCTTGTTGACTCATGTAATTGTGTTGGCCACTGAAAGCCAGACGTATTGTTTCTCTAGACTCTTCCAGTAATCATTGTATTGTAGTTGTGTATTGCTAATGTGATTACCTTAGTAGCCATTGTCGAGTCTGTGACTTGCAGACTTCATGTAGATACCCTCAGTCTTTCTGTGGACATCATTTGGATGAACATTGTCCATGCAGCTTGAGATTCATCCAATGGGAGAGGCGATCTTGTCCAACCAATCGATGAGGACACAGTGTATCCAAGTGGAAGGCTGTGGCTATAAAAGGGATTTCTTTAAGCCACCAGGGGGTTGTTGATGGATGCAGTTGGATCCAGTCTAAGCTCTTAGGAGCTGACTAGAGGATCAGGATATCTTATGGCTTCAATCTAGGGACTCCGGTTCCAGTTGGAGACCATATCCACAGCCTAGGGATTTCGACTCCGGCTGCCAGGATTGTAACGTCATACCAGGACTACCTAAGGAGGACACTCAGGTTGGGACAGTTCAGTCACCTGTTACAGACTTTGCAGACCTCAGACAGCTTCCTAAATCTGGCATTATTCCTTTCTCGGTGGGTACCCGCCAAAAGCGGGGTGCTGCTGGATTGGAGTAAATAGCCCTGGAACCTCTGAGGCATGGACATTCTAAATCCCTGGTGAGCCAGCGGAAGGGTGAGACTCTGTTGCCTGTTACATTTGTGTTTTGCTGGTTATGTGTTATGTGCCGTTAATTGTTTGGGAATCCAATAAAGTCTAATTGTTGTGGTTCCCTCACCCTGAGTAGTGTTCCACCCACGGTTAAGGAGGGCGGCGTTCAGTTGGGATGAGCCCTGAGCCACGCTGTCTTTCTAAAGGCGGCGGGTTTTAGTGGACGAGAGCACCCACTGAGCCCCGTGTCTCCACAATAGGTTCAAGAGATGGGTTAGGGCTGGGATGAGGACTGTGATGTTGGGGATGAGGTGCGATGGGAGCGGGTCAAGTGCACAGATGTGATCTTGAGAGTACAGTGAAAAAATTGTTTTCTGTCATGGTGGAGAAGCTGGATTTGGAGGAAGAGAGCTGAGTATCTATCATGAGGGGCTGTGGTGATTGTGGACCAAAGCTTGCTCTGATGTTGTCTATGTTCTGCTTGAAGAAAGAGGCAAAGTTTTCAGCTGAGATGATATTTTTCACTCTTAAGCATTAGGGGGAGCAGCTGCTGCAATCCTACTGTAGACCTACTGTAGAACTAGCTTACATTACAACTGCAGTAAAAATGGGTGTAATCTGCTCATGTGTGTAATGTCACCTCCCTCTCCTGGGTGTTTGCAAAAGGATATAGAGAGAATGAAGTTTAGGATCACAGGGCGGAGCCATTTTGTTGGTGAGCGCAAAGAGATCCTAATGTCTTAATTGTCACCAAGGACAGAGGCATAGTGCTCCTTAAATAGCGCTCTACACTACCTGTACCAGCAATGCTCTGCCGCATGCTTGCCTTCAATGCTCTGACGCACGGCCGCCAGCCAGCCCGCAAAGCTCTGCCGCACGCCCGCACAACATGCTCTGTGCATGCACGCCCCTCAATGCTCTGCCGCACGCACACCATCCAATGCTCTGCCGCAATGCCCTGCCGCACACTCCCAATGCCCTGCCGCACGCTCCAAATGCCCTGCTGCACGCACCCTTACAATGCTTTCACATGCAGCCTCCCAATGCTCTGCCGCACGCACGCCCCCCAATGACTGTCAATCTTACTCGGTTTGGGGCTCCATGCAAGATCTCGCCTCGTGGAGGTAAGTATAATGAGAAAGGTCAAGAATCAGCCCAGAATTACACGGGAGGACCTGGTCAATGACCTGAACAAAACAGACCACATTCTCAAATATTACTGTAACACACTATGCCGTCTTGGATTAAAATTCTTCAGGGCACGCAAGGTCCCCCTGCTCATGCCTGCACATCAAGGCTCATTTGAATCTTGCCAGTGACCATCTGGATAATCCAGGGAGGCATGTGAAAAGGTCATGTGGTCAAGTGAGACCAAAATAGAATGTGTTAGAGCATTGAAGATGGGTCGTGGCTTGGCCTTACAGCATGACGATGTTCCAAAACACACAGACAGGGCAACTAAGGACCTGAGCCTAATAGAAAATCTTTGGAAGGAACTGAAACTCAATGCAGACCAGTGACAGCCCAGAAACCTGAAAGATCTGGAGAAGATCTGTATGGAGGAGTGAACCAAAATCCCTGCTGCAGTGTGTGCAAACTGGTTCAAGAATTGTAGGAAACTTCTAACCTCTGTAACTGCAAACAAAGGTTTCTGTACCAAATGCTAAGTTCTGTATTTCCATTGTATCAAATACATATTTCTCGCAATAAAATGTAAATTTATTATTTAAAAATCATGCAATATAATTTTCTGTATTGTTTTTTTTTTTATTCTGTCACAGTTGAAGCTACCTACAATAAAAATTACAGCCCTCTCCATTCTTTGCAGGTGGGAAAATTTGCAAAATTGTCTGTGCATCAAATTCGAATATTGTAAGAATAAACTTCTTACCTTTTGATACAGCTTGAGTTGCCTTTCTGAGGAAGACAAGGTGGTTGGATGAGCGGTTCCCAGGAGGAGTGGGTCACTGATTAGACACCAGATCCTGTTGTCGCCATTCAGCATGGGACATAAGATTTTGTGTGTGTAGTCCTAATTAAATTAAATTATAGAGAGATCATGTACGTATGTATGCATGCATGCATGTATGTATAGGAGACGCACCTCTGAGACAATAAAGTATCAGGAGTAGCTCTCACTTTGTCTCAAACAAATAAACAAATAAAAGATTACATCATGGTTACTCATTTATATAAGACTATATAAACTTTTTAGTTTTACATTCCTGAACTTCACTTTTAACAAAGAAACTGAAACTATACAAGCCCTTATCTAAAGTAAACAGAGGGGTCTCTGTTGCATTACACCAGGGGAGACACAGTACAGGCTCTTACACAAAGACAAAATGGAGTGTAGATTTAACAAAATGAATTCTGCTCTCATTCAAGCAATACACAAATGGATGAATAAAGCGTACAACTTGGCTATAACAAAAAAAAGTTTTTTCTCTCCATCAAAAATTAAAAAAAGTGTAAAAAGATGAATAGTTTGTAAATGATCCATCATAAAAAGTACACAACTGTAATGACATAAAAATAAACTCCTTATTAACAGGTAGTAAAAGTCTTAATATTTACTAAAACAGGCATTATATTCATGACTATGGCTTCACTCCTGTGTGAATTCTCTCATGTGTAATAAGATTTGATTTTGCAGTAAAACATTTCCCACATTCTGAACATGAATATGGCTTCTCTCCTTTGTGAATTCTCTCATGTCTAATAAGATTTGATTTTGCAGCAAAACATTTCCCACATTCTGAACATGAATAAATCTTCTCTCCTGTGTGAATTACCTCATGTCTAATAAGATGTGCTTTCAGAGCAAAACATTTTCCACATTCTGAACATGAATATGGCTTCTCTCCTGTGTGAATTCTCTCATGTCTAATAAGATTTGATTTTGCAGCAAAACATGTCCCACATTCTGAACATGAATATGAATTCTCTCCTGTGTGACTTCTCTCATGTCTAATGAGATGTGATTGCTGAAAAAAACATTTCCCACATTCTGAACATGAATACGGCTTCTCTCCTGTGTGAATTCTCTCATGTTTAACAAGAGATGATTTCCGAGCAAAACATTTCCCACATTCTGAACATGAATTCGGCTTCTCTCCTGTGTGAATTCTCTCATGTTTAACAAGAGATGATTTCCGAGCAAAACATTTCTCACATTCTGAACATGAATATGGCTTCACTCCTGTGTGAATTCTCTCATGTGTAATGAGATCTGATTTGGAAGCACAACATGTCTCACATTCTGAACATGAATATGGCTTCTCTCCTGTGTGAATTCTCTCATGTGCAATGAGAGCTGATTTGGAAGCAAAACATGTTTGACATTCTGAACAGGAATATGGCTTCTCTCCTGTGTGAATTCTCTCATGTGTAATGAGAGCTGATTTCCAAGCAAAAGATTTCTCACATTCTGAACAGGAATATGGCTTCACTCCCGTGTGAATTCTCAAATGTTTATCAAGTTTTGATTTCAAAGTAAAACATTTCCCACATTCGGAACATGAATATGGCTTCACTCCTGTGTGAATTCTCTCATGTGTAATGAGATTTGATTTGTCAGCAAAACATTTCTCACATTCTGAACATGAATAAATCTTCTCTCCTGTGTGAATTACCTCATGTCTAATAAGATGTGATTTCAGAGCAAAACATTTTCCACATTCTGCACATGAATATGGCTTCTCTCCTGTGTGAATTCTCTCATGTGCAATGAGAGCTGATTTGGAAGCACAACATGTCTCACATTCTGAACATGAATATGGCTTCTCTCCTGTGTGAATTCTCTCATGTGTAATAAGATTTAATTTGTCAGCAAAACATTTCTCACATTCTGAACATGAATAATGCTTCTCTCCTGTGTGAATTACCTCATGTCTAATAAGATTTGCTTTCAGAGCAAAACATTTTCCACATTCTGCACATGAATATGGCTTCACTCCCGTGTGAATTCTCTCATGTGTAATGAGATTTGATTTCTTAGCAAAACATTTCGAACATTCTGAACAAGAATATGGCTTCTCTCCTTTGTGACTTTCACTGCCCTGAGCTTTCTGTGTTGAACTCCTGGTACCGTCATCTGCCATAAATAAAATTGAAGTTATAAAGCTTTTAAATAATATAACCTCAAACATACACATAGACACACATAAATGTATATAAATTCCAAAGTATGTAGTGTTCTACTTTAAAAGGCCTGTGTGACAGAAAATACCCAAAATGACATCATTTTAAAAACTGCACCCTTCGAAGTGCTCAAAACGACTTTCAATAAAACATATCTACAAAAGCATATCCAGTGGCACTCAATAATATAAGGATACTTTGGCATTGCATTACTGCTGTAGAAATAATAGAAAAAGGGATTAATACACAGGTAATGAGAAAAATGAGTAAAACGACATTGGCATTGCACTACTGCTTTAGTGATATTTGTTAAGTGAGATTCTTAGCTTATGTACTGACCAATCCATGTGAGCCCGATAACCTTGACAAGCACCTGACCAAGCACTCTGCCCTATAGCCAGGGTCTGTCCACCATCTTATTTAGTCAGGAACCTATCTGCCAGACATGCAGATTTTTAATCACACATAGAGGCATTTAAGGTTAGGTTCCCAATATAATGAGATCACCTTGTCGAGATTAATCGGGCTCACATGGATTGGCCAATACAAAAGCTAAGGATCTCTCTTTGCAAATATCTCTAAAGCAGTAATGCAATGCCTATGTCTTTTTACTCATTTTTCACATTAGCTATGTATTTATCCCTTTTTTGTAATATTCCTACAGCAGTAATGCGTTACAGAAATTAAAAATATGTGGAAGGAAAAAAATAAAACACAACACAAAAGTGTTGCTTTAACCACAAATTTTAGTTTTCCCAAGGGTAAGGCCCCTTTCACACGTCAGTGATTCTGGTACGTTTGTGCTTTTTTTTTAAGCGTACCAGAATCACTGACATACGCAGACCCATTATAATGAATGGGTTTGCTCACACGTCAGTGATTTTTCACTGCACGTGTCTCCATGCAGCGTACCCGTGTGTGCGTGATTGCTGCAAGGAGACATGTCCATTTTTTTCTGGCATCACTGATGTCCCACGGACCACGCAGTGGTGTGGTCCGTGAAACACGTGCCAAAAAAAAACGTGCATTTAAAATAATAAACATTTTAACTCACCCGGCGTCCAGCGATGTCCTCTGCAGCCCGTCCTCCCTGCTGCTTCTAAGCTGGCTGATTACTGTCGCGCATATTCATTATGCGCGACACAGCCGACCCGGAAGCAGCTGCTGCGGAGGTCACCGCCGGCAGGATGCTGCACCGCGGGAGCGATCAGCACCATGGAGAGCGGGAGCGGGCGCAGGTGAGTTGATTTCTAAGTGCAATCACGGGCCACGGAGAACGGAGCCCGGATTGCACTTAGACAACCCACGTGTGCCATGATTTTCGGCACACGCAGGGACATGTGCGTGTTTTACACGCCAGTGAAAAACGTCTGTGTTTTTCACTGACGTGTGAAACGGGCCTAAAAGGAGAAAATGGACCATATAATTCTGTTGTGCAATTTCTTGTGTATACGCAGATACCCCAGGACTCGGAAGGGAAGGAGCACCATTTGACTTTTGGAGAACAAAATTGGCTGAAATAGAGGATGCCATGTCACGTTTGTAAAGCCCTTGATGTGCCTAAACAGTGGAATCACAACCCACAAATTATCTCATTTTGAAATCTACACCACTGAAGGAATGTATCTAGGTGTGGAGATCATAGGCGTACTCCTAAATAGGGCAAGGGTCTTTAGCAGACCCCCAGCTATTATGGCGACCCATATGTACCCAATGATAAATGTTGCTGGGGGCGTTGGATATGTGGAACATTGTACCTCATTGGTTGCGTGCTGCGAATGCTGCTGTCAAAGATTGAAAGTTAACAGCAGTGGGTGAAGCTTACCTCCACTGAATAACTCAGACGTCATATGCTGTCAATAATGGAAACTCAGCTTCTGAGCCCGCAAGAAGTAATAGGATCTAATAATATGTTACATATTGAGAAGGGGGTTGAAGAAAATCTGGCAGCTACAAAAACACTATTTACCTGCAGATATAGAGGTAATCTGAGTACCTAGCAGTTAAATGATATCTATCTGGTTTATTCGAACAGTGTGTGACGCTAGTCACTGCATGGACAAGCCGTGAGGCAGGGTTATCAAATGTTCTGGGGTCAGATACAAAGAGAGCATGCCGTGAACTAAGGGGAAAGACAAAGGCGTGGTCAGGTCTGGGATCAGAACATAAGGAGCATAGTGGATTAGGGCAAATGAATGGTAAGAGGAGGTCCAAAATCTGGCAGCTATAGATCAGAGCACAGATAACCAAGGTCCCGTGTCATGTGGTGTTCAGGCCCACATTCGCGGGGTGCCGCTGTGGCGTCGGACCTGTTCACAGGCAACCTGATCTTAGTTGCTCAGCCTCAGCTGAGTCTTTTCCACTGCTTTCCAGTCCTGAGTTAATTCCTGTGGAGTGGTGTATGGCTCCTTGAGACTCATAAGGCTAATTTATATACACCTGTCTTCTCCCTATTTAAGGTTTGAGAGTCTGTCTTTCTGGCGATCCTATTCTTGGTGACCAGTATACTGCTGTTTGAGTGGTGTGGAAGTTCCCCGTTGTACATTTATTTCCTTCCTTATACTTTATTCCCTCCAATACACATACTGTGTCTCCTGTTTGTGTGCAGTGTGTATGAGTTTTGTTTTTTTTCTGTGTCTGTGGCATTTGTGGAGTTTGCATCTCCACCCCAGGTGGTGGGAGAGGGGATGTTAGATCAGGGTTTGGACAGGAGTTAGGGTTAAACTGGCGGTCCAGACCTGGATACCATCAAGCCTATCTCTGGGATAAGGAACCCTAGTCTGTGGGCCATTTTTGGGGTCCTGGCTCCAGCTACCTTTGCACCTCCGTGATACCCTCTGTTTGGGGCTGACTGCTCAGCTAAGTAACTGATCACTCAGAACAGGGAACCCCTGAAGAAACCAAGCACCTCTCAGTTTCATATTGAATTGAGCTATCGCTCAACAATCTAACAGCTTAGCACAGCCTGATTCCATAGAGAGGCAAAATTGTCACTCACTGTGTCTAAGACAGCGGAGAGATTGTGACACAGTAACTACAAGGAGAAAATGCAGTTACATTCTCCCAGCAGCTGCTCACTTCCAGTCACCAGCACAGTGGGAGAGGTTGAAACAGTCACCACTCACTAGATAGTGGGCGCACAGTAATCAACCCTCTTGTTCCTTGGCTGACAGCCTGTGAGCGGTAAGTGTTACTGTTTCCCGCACTGCATCGGTGACTGTATACGAGCGGCAGCAGGGAGAATGTAACTTCATTTTCTCCTTGCAGCTGGGAATGTGACTGTTCTCTCTGTTATTTAATGGTGACTCTTCACTGAGGAGGGTTACCTGTGAAAAGGTCTCTACTCCGTTCATCACTCCGCACATCCATTTCTTCTTTTTCCATTGTGTCTGCAGCGTTCTGCATATCTTTTCTCTGAATTTCAAAGCTGTAAAATAAATATTGTAAAAGTCACGGACAGAAGGAAAAGTCATGTGGAAGGTTCTAGATGGACGCTTCTGCTACCAGAGCCGTGTGGCCCCTGAGACCAATTGATGCATGGCTTCTACGCCTCCTATATCCCCCGTGCTGCCCCAGAGTCAGTTCAGCAGGGATAGAAGCAGACGTGGCAGGATCCACTTAGTGTGGTACATTATGACATTGGGATTTCCTTCATTCTTTTGTCTTCACAATTTGGACGCCCTAATGCTTATTTTTCCGTCATTTGAGACTTAGTTTACTTAACAATGTTGCATTTTTGAAAGTCTTTTGGAGGAAAATTAGTTTTATTCAATTGTTTTTCTTTAAGGGGGTGAACAGAGGTGTACATCGAAATCATGGGACCCCATAGCGGAAGTACTAACTGGTACCCCCTCCCCCAAAAAATAAAAATGTAATTAATATTTAATTGGGTCATATAAGAACCTCTCTCACAACTTTACAGCTCTTACAAAGTAATTTTCCTCTTAAAGCCCAAAGATTCCCCTTTAACTGCCCCATAATGTATAATAGAAGCACTGTATGATACCTCCACAGTGACGTCCTCCACACCAGGGCTGAGGAGTCGGTAAGAAAAACAAGTTTCCATCCACTTTCTATAAAGACACATCTGCAGGTTTTTCCCTCCGCTCTCTATACAGACACATCTGCAGGTTTTTCTCACTATCTGACATGAAATCAAAATAAAGTGAAGAAATAAATCTGGCACTCAAAATATTCAAACTATTTTTTTATTTTTTAAATCCAGTGAATAAAGACCACAATGTGTGTCAATCAGTGACGTTTCGGTCCTTTCTTGGACCTTTATCAAACACACTATAAAGACACTTAAGAAAAATACAAAGTGAATATTATGGGAGTTTGCAGCCGCTGGGGACTTGGCCATGTTCCAATTGTGTCCATTTTCTGTTATATAGATAAATCTTTTCTATGTATCTTTCCACAAGTAATATGTATGATTTTTGCTCTAATATTCATGTACCTTTGAGAGAATATTCACTTTGTATTTTTCTTTTGTATCTTTATAGTGTGAGTTTGATAAAGGTCCAAGGAAGGACCGAAACGTCACTGATTGACACACATTGTGGTCTTTATTCACTGGATTTAAACACCGTAGATGTGCCCCCATTCATCCTTCCGGCAGCCCCCCTCAACGTGCAGCCTCTACCCCTGCGAGCCCCCCTCAACGTGCAGCCTCTCCCCCTGCGAGCCCTCCTCAACATGCAGCCTCTCCCCCCTGCGAGCCCCCCTCAACGTGCATCCTCTCCCCCCTGCGAGCCCCCCTCAACGTGCAGCCTCTCCCCCCTGCGAGCCCCTCTCAACGTGCAGCCTCTCCCCCCCACGAGCCCCTCTCAACGTGCAGCCTCTCCTCCCCTGCGAGCCCCCCTCAACATGCAGCCTCTCCCCCCTGCTAGCCCCCCTCAAGGTGCAGCCTCTCCCCCTGCGAGCCCCCCTCAACGTGCAGCCTCTCTTCCTGCGAGCCCCCCTCAACGTGCAGCCTCTCCCCCTGCGAGCCCCCCTCAATGTACAACCTCTCCCCCTGCGAGCCCCCCTCAACGTGCAGCCTCTCCCCCCTGCGAGCCCCCCTCAACGTGCAGCCTCTCCCCCCTGTGAGCCCCGCTCAATGTGCAGCCTCTCCCCCTACGAGCCCCCCCAAACGTGCAGCATCGCCCAGTGTAAGCCCCCCAATATGCAGCATCGCCCCCTGCCCTGTGTAACCACCCATATCCCCCCTTCCTTATGGAAGCCTCCACAGCACTGTGCTGCAGCTTCAGCACCTTCCCTGTGATATATACACGAGCTGCAGCCCCCAGTAGTGACAGGAGACACTTTTATTTCTTACCCCAAAATCCAGTGTGACCTCAGCTCTATAACTAATGAGGAAAAGCTGAATCTTCCCCACCTCAGGGTCAGGATCCGTCCGCTCTGCAAAGGAGCCCGAGCACATGGGCGCATGCCCAGGGGCACTATCGCGGGACTGAGCACTGTTCAAATAGTGAGCGCCGGTGATCTTATTGCGAAGGTGCGAGATTATGGGCGGGTACTTGGATGACGCTGGTGATGACATTTTCATCACCAGCGTCATCCAAGTAGCCGCCCATAATCTTGCGCCTGCGCAGTGGCACTATCACCGGACACTTCAAATTGTGAGTGACGGTGATGTTATTGCGCAGGCGCACTGCCTGTATTGAAAAGCATAGGAAGTTTTGGTTATCTTGACCTCTGTATTGCAGTTGAGAAACCAGAAGCAGATTATCCAGCTGTAAAGATGGATGGAGGGATGGATATAGGGAGGGATGGATGGAGGGAGGGATGGATGAATGGAGGGAGGGATGAATAGAGGGACGGCTGGAGGGAGGGACGGGCTGGAGGGAGGGACGGGCTGGAGGGAGGGACGGGCTGGAGGGAGGGATGGGCTGGAGGGAGGGACGGCTGGAGGGAGAGACGAATGGAGGGAGAGACGAATGGAGGGAGAGACGAATGGAGGGATGGAGGGAGGAATGGAGGGATGATGGAGGGATGTATGAATGGAAGGACGGATGGATGGAGGGAGGGATGGATGAATGGATAGAGGGATGGATGAATGGATGGATGAATGGATGGAGGGATGGATGGAGGGATGGATGGAGGGATGGATGAATGGATGGAGGGATGGATGAATGGATGGAGGGATGGATGAATAGATGGAGGGATGGATGAATAGATGGAGGGATGGATGAATAGATGGAGGGATGGATGAATAGATGGAGGGATGGATGAATAGATGGAGGGATGGATGAATAGATGGAGGGATGGATGAATAAATGGAGGGATGGATGAATAGATGGAGGGATGGATGAATAGATGGAGGGATGGATGAATAGATGGAGGGATAGATGAATGGATGGATGGATGGAGGGATGGATGGATGGAGGAATGGATGAATGGATGGAGGGATGGATGAATAGATAGAGGGATGGATGAATGGATGGAGGGATGGATGAAAGGATGGAGGGATGGATGGAGGGATGGATGAATGGATGGATGAATGGATGAATAGATGGATGAATGGATGGATGAATGGATGGAGGGATGGACGAATGGATGGAGGGATGGACGAATGGATGGAGGGATGGACGAATGGATGGAGGGATGGACGAATGGATGGAGGGATGGACGAATGGATGGAGGGATGGACGAATGGATGGAGGGATGGATTGAGGGATGGACGAATGGATGGAGGGATGGACGAATGGATGGAGGGATGGACGAATGGATGGATGGATGGATGAATGGATGGAGGGATATATATAGATATATGATAAATACAGACATGATAGATAGATATATAGATAGATAAATGAGAAAAATATATTAGATAGATAGATAGATAGATAGAGGGATAGATAGATAGATAGATAGATAGATAGATAGAGGGATAGATAGAGGGATAGATAGAGGGATAGATAGAGGGATAGATAGAGGGATAGATAGAGGGATAGATAGATAAATTATTTTACATAAATGGACCTACAATGCAGCCTCTCACAGGACACAGAGCTCCATTGTACAGAGCAGCGTCTCTATCTCCTGTATTCTAGAGGGAGAAGAAAAGAGGGTTTTTCTTCTTCTAATAAAAGTACTAAAAAAAAAAAAAAGTAGAATGTAATTTTATTACTTTTTTTAATAAAATAATAAACATCACAAATCAGCAAATCACATGGACATATTTGTTTCCCTGTAATCGCAACGACCCGAACAACGCAGCGATCAGATTATTTATGGGGATCGGTAAATGGCAGAAAAAAATGGCGCAATTTATTATTTTTCTTTATTAAAACCCATAAAAAAATGTAATAAAAATGTGTTGTTGAGGCCGCGTTCACATGTAGCGTAAATGCTGTGTTTTTTCTGACGCTGTCCGCACCACGAGCGCAATGACATTCTTCTCTGATTATTGCGTGTTTGCGGTATTTTTTATGCATTGTCCCTTATTTCATACATGTTTGGTCAGGGAAAAAGAGAAAAAAACACCGTATGGCTGCGCTGCTAGAGATAAAGATAGGGTGATGGTTTTAAGGATTTTAATGATTTTAATATAGGTATGGTGCCACAACACGTTTCAGGGATGCATATTCCCCCTTCCTCAGGTAGCAATAATCATACAAACTGATATGCCTTATATACATGTAGTTAGAAGGTCCCCACACCCCTTAATTGATTTAACACTTAATGTGATGAATAAATAATTAGAGAACGATCAATCAATTACAGGGTTTGTAGAAGCCTTAGCCGACAAAAAACAATTGCATATATTCATATTGGACAGCAATATTAAATGAAATATGTATTAATTATAAAGTAAGATTCTACACATAAAGAAATAAATAACAAATATCGATTTTAGTACTATACCATAAGTAGCACTTTTTGAAAGATAAATGCAATAATTGAAAAAATTAAAAAATGTAAACAAATGTGAAAAAAATAAGAAAAAGATAAATAAATCTACTCTTTCCGGATCCAATATTATTATATATTTCTATTGTTATTTATAACCTATATAACCTATATAATATAGGTTATAAATAACAATAGAAATATATAATAATATTGGATCCGGAAAGAGTAGATTTATTTATCTTTTTCTTATTTTTTTCACATTTGTTTACATTTCTTAATTTTTTCAATTATTGCATTTATCTTGCAAAAAGTGCTACTTATGGTATATTACTAAAATCGATATTTGTTATTTATTTCTTTATGTGTAGAATCTTACTTTATAATTAATACATATTTCATTTAATATTGCTGTCCAATATGAATATATGCAATTGTTTTTTGTCGGCTAAGGCTTCTACAAACCCTGTAATTGATTGATTGTTCTCTAATTATTCATCACATTAAGTGTTAAATCAATTAAGGGGTGTGGGGACCTTCTAACTACATGTATATAAGGCATATCAGTTTGTATGATTATTGCTACCTGAGGAAGGGGGAATATGCATCCCTGAAACGCGTTGTGGCACCATACCTATATTAAAATCATTAAAATCCTTAAAACCATCACCCTATCTTTATCTCTAGCAGCGCAGCCATACCGTGTTTTTTTCTCTTTTTCCCTGACTCTCATCTCTCCATGTGGAGCTCACGGGGCTGCTGCAGCTAATCCGGGATTTGTCTGCATCTATCAAACGCTTGCCTGAAGGGCTGGTGAGTCACCGGCATCGTATTCACGGGACCGTCCATCCCAGAGGAGGAGTTGTAATTTAGCGCTGGTCCGGCGGCTGTGATCTCCATGTGGGATTGTCGATCGCGTGAGCAGCCACCTAGGACAGGACTCCTGTAGGTTTAAAAGGACCGGTTCCCCCGTTGATGTCAAGCGGTGCACTTTGCAATTCCCTACGGCTAATTCCCCAGCGTTGTACCTGATGTACAACAGTACCAGGTGAGTGTGTCCATCACACTGTTTTACTTTCATCATCAGTTTTCACACAGGAGCGCCCTCTCTGTCTTTTATTGTTTCATACATTTTTGGTGCAGATGTGAATCCTGAAGCTTATAAAGAAAAAACACCAAATCCTCGCAGTTCAGCGGCGTCTTTCCACGCACGGGTGGAGATTTCATGACATCTCATCCACTTTGCTTGGACAATTAGTCCGTGTTCACATGTGGTGTAAATGCTGCATTTTTTTCTGCTGTTTTTTTTGCACATTTATTCTGCTGTGATTAAGACTATGTGCGCACTTTGCGTAATTACATGCAGTTATACTGCGCTTTGTAGCGCAGCGTAACTGCATGCGTCCTGCGTCCCCTGCATAATCTATGAAGATTGTGCATGGGCCGTGCGCACGTGGCGGATTAGAGCGCAGCACATTGGCTGCTGCCCGAAGCGTGTGTTCTAAGAAGTGACATGTCACTTCTTCCATGCGCTTTGCCTGCATCCCCCGCTCTGTCTATGGCAGGAGCTGCAGGCAGAGCGCATGGAATCGGCTTTTTTTTTTCCACTACGGACATTTTCTGCAGCGATTTGAAGCGCACGTGTGCTCTTCAGATCGCTGCAGAAATTTCTGCAGTGACTGTACGCAACGTGCGCACATAGCCTAATTATCTAAGTAAAGTGGATGTGATTCCAGGAGAAGGCGCCGCTAAATTCTGCGGTTTTGGGGGTTTTTTTTCTCTGGAGGTTTCTATGTGAAGCTTAAAAAAATGCAGGAAAAAGCTTCTCTACAAGAAAAACACTTAAAAACGCAGATTCACATCTGCACCAAAAACACATTAAATAATGGAGAAAAGGCAGAAAAAAATGCAGCAAAAATGGAAAAAACAGAGAAGATAGTTATTGTGTAGTTTGGTGCAGACACAAAAAACACCGGATTTATGCAATGTGTGACCACGGCCTTATAGGCACAAATAAGCAACATGTCATATAGTGACACATAGAAATATAAGAAAATTCTGACTGCTATGAATATGAATGAACAGTCCGGGGCATCTGCTGAATGACCCTTACTGCCAAAAGGGTGTGGCTAGGGGTGTGGCTAGGGGAGTGGTCAAAATTGCCGCGGCACACAGCTGCTTCATTCTCACAGAACTGCCCTGCTCCAAGGAGGCTCCGCCCCTTCCGGTGACATCATTACCTCAAAAAAATCAACTCCATTCTAGACGCTACCCTCTGGCTACTGGGATGTTACGTGCTAGAATGTACGGGCTCCTTCACTTCGACACGTGTTAGGGGCGTGGCCTGATTTCACAAGGTGTGAGGCAACGGTTGATTCCAAGAGGTCCTCTCATGTATACTGTATACACACACACACACACACACACAAAAAAACAACTATACACACAGTATATATATATATATATATATATTTTTATACATATATATACACACACACACACACACACACACAATGCTTTTTTCAGGACTTGCTCAAGTTTTTCATTGAGCAGAAGTCATACATTAATTTTTTTACAGTTATATTTTTTATTTATTTCTATAGGGTAAAATTCCATTTTGGCTTTTACTTTACGCCCTCCAGTCCCAGCCGCGACAGCGACATTTTTGAAGAGTGGGTGGAGCCTCATGGGGAGAAGTGTAAGGGGCTGTGTGCACACAGTGCGTTTTTGTTGCAGATTTGGTGCAGTTTGTAGCACAGATCTGTATGCCTATCTTTAAGCCAGCTATGGCAGCAAAGTCAATGTAAATGCTGATGTGCTGGGTGCACATTATTTTTTTTGCAGATTTGGTGCAGAAAATAATCTTCATCTTGTGAATTGTTAGTGCGGTTTTTCCTGCACTTTTTAGCCCTTCAATCCATTGATTACATTGAGAAAAACGTATGGCAGAAAAAGCTACCAAAACGCATGTGTTTTTTGGTGCATTTTTCTGTCAGAAGATGCAGATTTCATGGAGAACATTTCTGCACCAAATCTGCAAAATGCGCACATAGCCTAACAGAGCGACGCCAACAGAGTCGTCATAATTTACAACATTGGATTGGAGTGGATTTTTTGAGGACCTCATTTTAGCAACTCCATTCTAGATGATTCACTAGTGAGCCGGCTAGATTAGAGTGGATTTTTTGATTATCTCCCTGTAGCCTCCACCAGTGGCATACCACCAATAGAGGCAGGCCACACGACCGCTATGGGGCTTGTGAGTCCGGGGGGCCCAATGCCAGCGCTGGCACCGGCCCCCCTCCCCTTCCACAGGCCCCCCTGCCCTTCCACTGGCCTCCCTCCACTTCCACCGGCCTCCCTCCCCTTCCACAGGCCCCATGCCGTGGATCGCACTTACATTTATATCAGCATCACAGATGCCAATACAATTGAAAGCAATGATGAGAGAAGGAGCAGAACAGTCCCTTTCTCATCATTCTCCCGCTGTGTGTCTGTGACACTCTGATGTGTCAGCACAGAGGAGCGCGATAAAGTCACTACTGTGCGCCACTGTGCTAAAATGTCAGAGCGGCAGAACAGTGGACACACACTGAGGAGACCGGAACAGTGGGGGAATGAGGAGAAGTGAGTGTATTTGTGTATTTAATCAGGATGGCCAGAGGACTATGGGGGTGCATACTACTATATGGGGGTTGCAAAAAAGTATATGTCGGATTCATATAACTATATGTAGGTGCACAATATTAAATTGGAACACACAATATGGTGGTGCACTATATGGGGGCTGCATACTAGTATATGGCAGAATATAAGGGGTGCATACTATTATATGGAGGAATATAAGGGGTGTATAATACTTTATGGAGGAATATAAGGGGTGCATAATACTATATGAAAGATCCCTTTTACATGGACTATAGAGGTGCATTATACATGGAGGACTATGGGGCTTTATAATACAATATGAAGGACTATGGGACTATTATGATACATATAGGATTATGGAGGCTGCATTATATGGAGGACTAATGAGGATACCTTATACATGAACTACAGGAGTACATTATACATGGAGGAGTATGGGGCTGCATAATACAATATGACAGACACTTTATACATGGAATGCGGGGGTGCATTATACATGGAGGACTGGACTATGTGGCTGCAAAATACAATATGAAGAACTAGGGGCTGCATTATAATACATATAGGACTATGGTTCTGCATTATATGAGGACTAATGGGGTTACCATATACATGGTCCATGGGGCTGCATTATAATACATGGAGGACTTTGTTGTGAATAATACAATATGAAGGACTATGGGGACTGCGTTATATTATATGGACTAATGGGGTTACCTTACACATGGACTATGGAGGGTGCATTATAATATATGGAAGACTATGGGGTTCAGTGTAATACATGGAGGACTATGGAGTTCAGTATAATACATGGAGGACTATGGAGTTCAGTATAATACATGGAGGACTGTGGGGAGTTCAATATAATACATGGAGAACTGTGGGGAGTTCAATATAATACATGCAGGACTATGGTGGCTGCATTATAATATATGGAGGACTATGGAGTGCAGTATAATATATGGAGGACTATGGAGTGCAGTATAATATATGGAGGACTATGGAGTGCAGTATTAGATATGGAGGACTATGGGGTGCAGTATAATATATGGAGGACTGTGAGGTGAATTATAATATATGGAGGACTATGGAGTGCAGTATAATATATGGAGGACTGTGGGGTGCAGTATAATATATGGAGGACTATGGGGTGCAGTATAATATATGGAGGACTGTGAGGTGAATTATAATATATGGAGGACTATGGCAGTTGTATTATAATAATTGGAGGACTATGAGCGCTATCTTATACATGGAGGACTGTGGGAAATGCATTATAATACATGGAGGACTATGGGGTGCATTATAATAATATGAATGGTTACGTGGGACCCAGGGCCGTATTTGGCATTCATGCTGCCTTAGGCACTTTAAGTTGTAATGCCCCCTACTAGTAAGGCTGCTTTCACACTTGCGTTGTTTTGCATCTGTCACAATCAGTTGTGTGACTTATGCAACGGATGTGTTGCAGATAGTGGCACAACTGATGTGACTGATGCTGCAAAACAACGATCCGTTGTTTTTTGGGGTTTTTTTTTTACTGTTTTACCAGCGGCTGGCTATTGTGAACGATCAGCTGATCACCCGGCTGCCGGCCGCTGGGCGATCACCTGATTGTTCACAGTAGCCCAGCGATCAGATGATCATTCTCAAAAGCCAGCTGATCGCTCTCAAAATCCACCCGCCGGGCGATCAGCCGAGAGAGAGAGAGAAACATTGATTTCAATTATTAAACACAAGAGCTGAGCATGCGCAGTAGAAAAAAAGGATTCTGACGCTTAAAAAACGCTATATGCTGCATTCCTACGTTCGTACATAACTACATCACCAGAACAATCATCAGTACAGAAATACAGCCCCAGAACCACTGTCTGTACATGACTGCATCATCAGAACAATTGTCAGTACAGAAATCCAGCCTGAGAACAACCGTCAATACATGACACATCACCAACGTTATACAGCGATCACTTTCAATGTCAGGTTAGCCCCTATCATATAAACTTGTATACCTTAACAATGGTAAGGAGATGATTGAAATTGTTGTTACCAACTATCATCAAACTAGGTACCACAGTACTGATTAGTTGCTAGTAGCTGCACTAGTAAACATTTAAAGAGTAACTTAAAGGTTTGGTCTAAAGGCAAAGTAATTTTCATTCTAAATCCCTATATTTAGTGCCAAAATATAATTTTTTTTTAATATACTTGCATTAATAATTTCCTATTCTGTCCCTTGACGCTTCATTTCAGGGAGGGGCAGAGGCTGTGGCACTGACTGCAGCCTCCGCACCATGATAAGGCTTCTTTCGAGTATCCCAGCATGCACCATGCTCTAGGATTCTCAAAAGAAGGGTCATCAAAAAGGTCCATTAATTCTTAGACTGGTGCAGTAATGTGTCCTGAGACCCCCATAGGTGAAGTGCACGGCTCAGGAGACAGGACTCGGATTTTCTACTGAATCCGTGCTGCTTTGTCTGCTCTCCTGCACTTTCCTAATAGGTCTTTGCAGCAATTGTGGGGGACTCGGGACTGGGTTCCCCTCAGATCTGCTCAAAATGAATTACCCTAAAACATATAAAATAATTTATAAAACATTAAGTCGCTCTTTAAGGTGCGTTTACACTGCTGCGGATTATTGGTCTACCTCATCAAGCTGTCAATCACCTGATGTAGGAGCAATATATCTGTCACCCACAAAATGCCAATCACCCGGCACAAATATTCATAATAGGGAACGTCGCCAATAGAAAAATCAAACCAGGTGCATACAGCCCATACAGAAATCACACCAGGTGTATACAGCTCATACAGAAATCACACCAGGTGTACACAGCCCATATGTCAGAGTTCCGGGATTTCCAGTTCTCTTTTGAAAGAGCTTGCCCTCTGTTAACATGGAGTTTGCTGTTCTGTTGCCCTACTTCCTGTCCATCTGTTTAAAAGGCCGCCCCTAAGCTTAGTCCAGTGCCTGAGTATACTGCTTGCTGTGTACTCCTGCTTTGCTGCTCTTGGTTCCTGATTGACATTTGGATCCTCCTGAAAAACAACCGACACCGACTCTGGACTTCACCTGGTCTCATCAAGCTGTGCCCGGACTCCGTCTGCCGTCTTGGGTCAGCACTTCTGCCCGGTTCCTTCCGGTTCGTAACCACTCTGGACTCTCATCTCGTACGGACATTTTTGGACTATACCTATTCCCCTTTGTGTCCCGGCTGCTGCGCATTTAGGCCTTCTGGGGTGATTGCCAGACAGTCCCTGTATAGGGGTTCGCTCTTGGTGGTCTCCCTGGGGGAGTCCGGTGCGTGGCCCCGGGAATTCCCCTTCGCTCCGATCCTGGAAGGTATTTCCTGTGTTTTATGTTCTACTGTGTTTTGTTCCGTTTATGTACATATTGTTGGTTACATATTATAAACATCTCTGCACCAAGAACTCGTCTCTGGTTGTCATTGCCCTAACGCAATCGAAATCCTCAGTACATACAATAGTATTACATTATACTCAGGCCTAAAAAAGGATTTCGCTGGGGCAATGACTGAGACACGAGTAGATCAGCTTTTTTCCATGATTAACTCATTGCAGCAGGAGATGGAGGCGGTGCAAACTAAGCTTAAGGCCCCGTCACACTAAGCAACATCGCTAGCAACATCGCTGCTAACGAACAACTTTTGTGACGTTGCTAGCGATGTTGCTGTGTGTGACATCCAGCAACAACCTGGCCCCTGCTGTGAGATCGTTGGTTGTTGCTGAATGTCCTGGGCCATTTTTTAGTTGTTGCTGTCCCGCTGTGAAGCACACATCGCTGTGTGTGACAGCGAGACAGCAACAACTAAATGTGCAGGCAGCAGGAGCCGGCTTCTGCGGAGGCTGGTAACCACAGTAAACATCGGGTAACCAAGAAGCCCTGTCCTTGGTTACCCGATATTTACCTTAGTTACCAGCCTCCGCCGCTCTCACTGTCAGTGCCGGCTCCTGCTCTGTGCACATGTAGCTGCAGGACACATCGGGTTAATTAACCCGATGTGTGCTGTAACTAGGAGAGCAAGGAGCCAGCGCTAAGCATTGTGCGCTGCTCCCTGCTCTGTGCACATTTAGCTGCAGCACACATCGGGTAATTAACCCCATGTGTGCTGTAGCTAGGAGAGCAGGGAGCCAGCGCTAAGCAGTGTGTGCTGCTCCCTGCTCTGTGCACATGTAGCTGCAGCACACATCGGGTAATTAACCCGATGTGTGCTGTACTAGGAGAGCAGGGAGCCAGCGCTCAGTGTGCGCTGCTCCCTTGCTCTCTGCACGTGCACGTGTAGCTGCGTGAGCTGGTAACCAAGGTAAATATCGGGTTGGTTACCCGATATTTACCTTAGTTACCAAGCGCAGCATCTTCCACGTGGCGCTGGGGGCTGGTCACTGGTTGCTGGTGAGCTCACCAGCAACTCGTGTAGCCACGCTCCAGCGATCCCTGCCAGGTCAGGTTGCTGGTGGGATCGCTGGAGCGTCGCAGTGTGACATCTCACCAGCAACCTCCTAGCAACTTACCAGCGATCCCTATCGTTGTTGGGATCGCTGGTAAGTTGTTTAGTGTGACTGGACCTTTAGAGATGTGGAGGTACAGCTGGGCCATGATCACCAGGTACTGGGTCCGGCTATTCAGGATTTGCAAACCAGAGTGGAGGCTCAGGAAGCCGCCCCCACTACGTCCGTATCAGCTGCCGGTATGCCTAGGTTACCCCCATTTCGTTTCAGTGGTGATCGTAGTCAGTTTCGTGGATTTGTTAACCAGTGTATACTGTTTTTTGATGTACATGCTGATTATTACCGTTCTGACCGGTCAAAAGTGTTATGTATAATCATGTTGTTAACCTCACGAGCACTGGCTTGGGCTAATCCTATGATAGAGAATCGTGATATCCGTTTAAATCACCTGGATGACTTTCTGACAGCAATGGCGCAAATGTTTGATGATCCGAATCGCCGTGCTACCGCTGAATCAGCTCTCCTTTCCTTACGTCAGGGAAAGCGGTCTGTCGTTGAATACGCCACTGAGTTCAAGAGGTTAGTGGTAGACACCGACTGGGGAAACAATGCGTTATTGTCAGTTTTCAGAAAAGGTTTGTCCGGTACCATCAAGGACGAGTTAGCTCGTTCCGAATCTCCAGGGGATTTTGAACTGTTTCTCCAACACTGTGTGCGTATCGATACCCGCTTGACGGAACGTAGACAGGAAAAATGGGCAGCTGTAAACCGGGTAACCAACTTTGTGTTTCCTTCCAGAGAACCCGCTCTCAGGACGCCACGGGAGGCCGAGGATGTTCCTATGCAAGTGGACTCTCTACAAAAGCGAGAGACCAACGAACGTCGTGAACACCGGCTCCGTGAGCGTTTGTGTTTCTATTGCGGTCAATCGGACCATTTCCTGATTGACTGCCCAAGACGTCCAAATCGCCCAAATAAGGTATTGGCAGCCATGGCAGAGTGTGACAACACGGACGCAGAGTCCGATATCTCTGAGGCAAGTGGACACCTGGATGCGGTATTTCCCTTGACTGTAATGTCAACTTCACCTAAGGACTCAGAAGGGAAATACACCCATTGCTCGCTTCCCATTCAGATCCGGTGGGAGGGACAGTTAATTCCTACATCTGCTATGATAGACTCTGGGGCAGGGGGAAATTTCATGGACTCTTCTTTTGCCAGGAAACACGGTATCCAGACTCAACAAAGATCCTCACCGGTTACCATGGAGACGGTAGACGGATCTCCATTTAGTTTCTGGACCAGTTGATCGGGAAACAGTACCCCTAGAATGTATGATGAAGCCAGGTCAGCAGGAGACCCTTGTTTTCAGGTTGATTTCTTCTCCCCATTTTCCGATAATTTTAGGAATTCCGTGGCTACGGTCTACAAATCCAGTCATCGATTGGGAGACTAAAGAAATATCCTTCCCACCGCAGAGTGGTCCGACCATTAGTCCAACTGTACCGGTTCCAGTAACACCGAATGCGGAGGGCACTGTAAAGGTACCTGTTCTACCCCCGGTTTATCATGACTTCGCTGATATATGCGACAAAAGAGCAGATCGGCTTCCCCCGCATAGACCGTATGATTGTCCCATAGACTTACTCCCAGGGGCGGAGATCCTGTTTGGTCGTGTCTACCCGTTGGCGACACCTGAGTTAGAAGCACTAAAGGATTACATCGATGAAAGTCTAGCCAAGGGATTTATTCGCCCTTCTACCTCGCCAGCAGGGGCACCCATCTTTTTTGTGAAAAAGAAAGGGGGGACTCTGAGACCTTGTATCGACTACCGGGAACTAAATAAGATAACCATCCGGAACCGGTATCCGTTACCGTTGATTCCTGAGCTATTGGAGAGAGTCCAACAGGCAAAGATATTCACTAAATTGGATCTCCGTGGGGCATATAATCTACTCCGCATACGTCCCGGAGACGAGTGGAAGACAGCGTTCAGATGTCGGTATGGACATTATGAGTATCTAGTGATGCCTTTTGGACTTTGTAACGCTCCTGCGGCTTTCCAACACCTAGTCAACGATATTTTTAGGGATATAATGGACCAATTCATGGTGATTTACCTGGATGATATCTTGATCTTTTCTGATTCCCTACAGGAACACCAGGAGCACGTCAAGACAATACTTACCCGACTGAGGGATAACCACCTGTATATTAAACTGGAGAAGTGCGAATTCCATTGCTCAAAAATACAATTTTTAGGATATGTCATCTCTCCTCAGGGACTGAACATGGAGTCTGGCAAGATACAAGCAATTCTAGACTGGCCGGAACCGGGAAACATCAAGGAGGTACAACGCTTTGTCGGTTTTGCCAACTTTTACAGACGCTTTATCCGTAACTTTTCAGAGATCGTCCGTCCTATTACTCTGTTAACCAAGAAAGGATAGAAGTTTGTGTGGTCCGCCCAGGCCCAGGAAGCTTTCAATCGTCTCAAGGTTTGTTTTACCTCAGCACCAATACTAATACACCCGAATCCCGCACTCCCCTTTATTGTGGAAGTCGACGCTTCCGATTATGCATTAGGGCAGGGGTCTCAAACTCAGCTGGGTGTATGGGCCGCATATAGAAAAAAAAAATGAGGGGGGCCGCATTATTTGCAGGACAAAGTGAACATTTTTAATGAATCCATGTTTTTTTTTTTTCTATACATCTTGGATCACTTTTGTAAACATTTTTCGCTTGTTTATTATAACAAACGTGTACTTTTTTTGTTAAGTTTATATACAGAAAAGCATTTTTTATGTAAATAAAAAAAGTCATGCTTTAGGATTTTTTTTTTTTTTTACATTTTATCACCTTCTTGTAATTGTTTTACAATTAGCAGCATCATATAGTAATCTTAGCCAAAAGCTTGTAGTAATGTGCCCATCCATGTGCCCTGTAGTAAGGTGCTCATCCTTGTGGTATTGTGCCCATCCTTGTGCCCTGTAGTATTGTGCCCAGTAATATTGTTCCAATCCTTGTAGTATTGTGCTCATCCTTGTAGTATTGTGCTCTGTAGTATTCTGCCAATTCCCGTAGTATTTTGCCCATCCCTGTGGTGTTGTGGCCCATCCCTGTGGTGTTGTGGCCCATCCCTGTGGTGTTGTGGCCCATCCCTGTGGTGTTGTGGCCCATCCCTGTGGTGTTGTGGCCCATCCCTGTGGTGTTCAGCCCATCCCTTGTAGTATTGTGGCCATCCCTGTAGTATTCTGCAAACAAAAAAAAAAATTCTCCTCCGCTTTCCTCCGTTCCCTGTGTGCCCACAATCAGTACTTGCAGAGTTTTGGATGCAGCATGCTTCAGCTGCGTCCAAAACCCTGCTATGTATGGTAAAAGCACAGTGGGCATGGGATTTCTAAAAATCCCATGCCCACTGTGCGTGTACGGCCCGCAGTGAAAACGGAACTGCGGTGTGACTTCCAGAGGCCGCAGCATGTGAATTTATGCTGCGGCGTCTGAAGCGTCCTCCCTAGGCAGAGCACAGCGAGGAGACCGCAGCGGCCCAAACCCCTGATCGCAGGCACGGGCAGCTGCGGTCTCCTAAGGAGCAGACTTGCGGCCCCGCCGATCAGGACGCGCTGTGTCCAGCACACAGCGGGTCCTGATCTTGAGCACGTACCTTACCTGCTTGTCGCGGCCCGTGATGATAGCGGCTCTGTGCTGAGGGTCGGCGCCGGCAGAAACTTCACTGCATTTGAATCCATTTGCGGTGCAGCGCAGAGGAGCTGTGTCTGGACCAATGGCTGCTGCCTGCCAATCAGATGCAAGGAAGTGACGTCGCTGTATGACGTCACCTCCTTGCATCTGATTGGCAGACAGCAGCAGCAACTGGGATAGAACTGACAGCTCCTTGCGCGGCACCGCAGATGGATTCAAATGCAAGTTCCTGCCGGCGCCGACCCTCAGCATAGAGCCGCGATTGTCACGGGGTCTGCGGGCCGCAACAAACAGCCTCAGGGGCCGCATGCGGCCCACGGGCCGCGTGTTTGAGACCCCTGCATTAGGGGCTATCCTTTCCCAAAGAACTGGGGACAAGAGTCTCTTGCATCCGTGTGCTTTCTTTTCTCGCCGGTTGTCCCCTGCAGAAAGGAACTATGACATTGCGGACAAGGAATTGTTGGCGATTATTGCAGCTTTTAAGGAATGGAGACACCACTTACAGGGAGCAGCGCAGCAAGTGATAGTTCTCACAGACCATCGCAACCTGGAATTCCTTAAATCTGCCAGGTGCCTGTCTCCACGGCAGGCCCGTTGGAGCTTGTTCCTTAACCAGTTCAATTTTATCGTTACATACTGCCCAGGTTCACGTAATGGGAAAGCCGATGCCTTGTCCCGAATCCACGCCATGGACTCC
The DNA here is from genome assembly GCF_048569485.1 of Anomaloglossus baeobatrachus. Taxonomy (NCBI): domain Eukaryota; kingdom Metazoa; phylum Chordata; class Amphibia; order Anura; family Aromobatidae; genus Anomaloglossus; species Anomaloglossus baeobatrachus. The sequence continues at coordinate 627,149 of NW_027443435.1, read as the reverse complement.
GTGCCTGGAACCCCGTCTCAGACCGTGTTATCTGATGCCAATTTCGTTGGAGTAATCCAGGACCAGGACTTGTGGAAGGACATCAAGCTGGCCTATGATGGTGACGTATTTCTTGCTGCCCCCCCGAATGATGTGACTCTTGTCCTTCGGAATGGTGTGTGGTTGAGAGAGCGACGTATTTATGTCCCGGAGGCTGTAAGACTTCGGGTTCTCAAATTGATCCATGACTCCGTGTTGGCAGGTCATAGGGGGGTACAGAAGACGCAGGAATTTCTGAGTCGTTTTTTCTGGTGGCCAACCTGTTTAAAGGATGTGAAAGACTATGTCCACTCATGTGTGGTTTGTGCCCGGTGCAAGGTCCCTCGTGTGGCTCCTACGGGACTCCTTCAACCGTTACCCGTTCCATCTTGCCCTTGGGGATCCATCTCAATGGATTTTATTGTGGAGTTGCCAGTCTCAGGCGGTAACAATACCATTTTAGTGGTGGTGGATCGGTTGACCAAAGCTGCGCACTTTATTCCATGTACCGGTCTTCCCTCAGCCGCAGAGACAGTGGATTTGGTTATCCAGAATGTATTTCGACTGCATGGGGTACCAGATGAGATCATCTCTGACCGGGGCGTGCAGTTCACGTCTAAATTCTGGAAGGGGTTTTGTTCGGCACTCCGTATTGATGTCTGTTTGTCTTCTGCATACCATCCTCAGACAAATGGGCAAACCGAACGGACTAATAAAACCCTGGAGCAGTACCTACGTTATGTCAGCCATCTGCAGGATGATTGGTTGAAGCTGCTTCCTTTGGCGGAGTTCTCGTATAACAACACTCAGAGCAGCTCCACTAAGGTAACGCCCTTTTTCGCTAACTTGGGTTACCATACAAATGTTTTGCCTAGGTCACCGGTGGCTGTTTCGGTGCCAGCGGTGGAGGACAGAGTGACGGAGCTACGACAGAATCTGGAGGTTTTAAAGGACTCTTTGGCTTCGGCTCAGGAGCGTTACAAGAAGTCGGCAGACACTCTCCGGAAACAGGCACCCATGTATAAGGTAGGGGACTCGGTGTGGTTATCCACCAAGAATCTGAAATTGGGTGTTCCTTCGCAGAAGCTGGGGCAGAAATTCATCGGTCCGTTTAGGATCACCGGGATCGTGAGCCCTGTTGCCTGTCGGCTGAGGTTGCCGCACCATTTGAAGGTACACCCGGTCTTTCATGTTTCTCTGCTCAAACCTGTCTCCCCTAATACGTTTCATGGTCGTATCATGCCTCCTCCTCCGCCTGATGGTTGACGGCCAGGAGCAGCTCGTGGTTGAGGACATTATTGACCTTCAGTATCTGGTACGTTGGCAGGGGTACTCCCCCGAGGACGATTCCTGGGAACCTGTGGGTAACATTCAGGCGCCCCGGAAGGTTGCTCAGTTTCATCGGCGGTACCCGGACAAGCCAGGCCCTGATCCGTCCTGAGGCCGTTTCTGGGGGGGGAGTACTGTCAGAGTTCCGGGATTTCCAGTTCTCTTTTGAAAGAGCTTGCCCTCTGTTAACATGGAGTTTGCTGTTCTGTTGCCCTACTTCCTGTCCATCTGTTTAAAAGGCCGCCCCTAAGCTTAGTCCAGTGCCTGAGTATACTGCTTGCTGTGTACTCCTGCTTTGCTGCTCTTGGTTCCTGATTGACATTTGGATCCTCCTGAAAAACAACCGACACCGACTCTGGACTTCACCTGGTCTCATCAAGCTGTGCCCGGACTCCGTCTGCCGTCTTGGGTCAGCACTTCTGCCCGGTTCCTTCCGGTTCGTAACCACTCTGGACTCTCATCTCGTACGGACATTTTTGGACTATACCTATTCCCCTTTGTCCCGGCTGCTGCGCATTTAGGCCTTCTGGGGTGATTGCCAGACAGTCCCTGTATAGGGGTTTGCTCTTGGTGGTCTCACTGGGGGAGTCCGGTGCGTGGCCCCGGGAATTCCCCTTCGCTCCGATCCTGGAAGGTATTTCCTGTGTTTTATGTTCTACTGTGTTTTGTTCCGTTTATGTACATATTGTTGGTTACATATTATAAACATCTCTGCACCAAGAACTCGTCTCTGGTTGTCATTGCCCTAACGCAATCGAAATCCTCAGTACATACAATAGTATTACACCATAGAGAAATCACACCAGGTGTACACAGCCCATACAGAAATCACACCAGGTGTATACAGCCCATACAGAAATCACACCAGGTGTATACAGCCCATACAGAAATCACACCAGGTGTATACAGCCCATACAGAAATCATACAGGTGTATACAGCTCATACAGAAATCACACCAGGTGTACACAGCCCATACAGAAATCACACCAGATGTATACAGCCCATACAGAAATCACACCAGGTGTACACAGCCCATACAGAAATCACACCAGATGTACACAGCCCATACAGAAATCACACAGGTGTATACAGCCCATACAGAAATCACACCAGGTGTATACAGCCCATACAGAAATCACACCAGGTGTATACAGCCCATACAGAAATCACACCAGGTGTACACAGCCGACACAGAAATCACACCAGGTGTACACAGCCCATACAGAAATCACACCAGATGTACACAGCCCATACAGAAATCACACCAGGTGTATACAGCCCATACAGAAATCACACCAGGTGTATACAGCCCATACAGAAATCACACCAGGTGTATACAGCCCATACAGAAATCATACCAGGTGTATACAGCTCATACAGAAATCACACCAGGTGTACACAGCCCATACAGAAATCACACCAGGTGTACACAGCCCATACAGAAATCACACCAGGTGTACACAGCCCATACAGAAATCACACCAGGTGTATACAGCCCATACAGAAATCACACCAGGTGTACACAGCCGACACAGAAATCACACCAGGTGTACACAGCCGACACAGAAATCACACCAGGTGTACACAGCCCATACAGAAATCACACCAGGTGTATACAGCAATCACACCAGGTGTATACAGCTCATACAGAAATCACACCAGGTGTATACAGCTCATACAGAAATCATACCAGGTGTACACAGCCCATACAGAAATCACACCAGGTGTATACAGCCCATACAGAAATCACACCAGGTGTATACAGCAATCACACCAGGTGTATACAGCCCATACAGAAATCACACCGGGTGTATACAGCCCATACAGAAATCACACCAGGTGTATACAGCCCATACAGAAATCATACCGGGTGTATACAGCTCATACAGAAATCATATTGGGTGTATACAGCCCATACAGAAATCATACCAGGTGTATACAGCCCCCAGGGCTGTGAAGTCGGTAAGTCAACCTTCGACTCTGACTCCTCAATTTCCTTGCACCGACTCCGACTCCACGACTCCTACATATATTGCTTATAGTTAAAGAAGTTGTCCAGTTACCAAAACTGATTTTTTTTTTTTTCTGATAAATCTTGCTAATATGTGCCCCTCAACACATCTATTATGTTTTTTCAGCAAAATTACCTTTTATTGTGCACTAGGAGCACACGGTCATTGCTGGCTCCAGCTCTGATGGGGTTAATCTCTCCTCTGACTTCCTGTGTTCAGTTCCTACAAGTCCCAGAATTCTTTGTGGCTCTAGGGCGGTGTCTAGCTTATCTAACACACCCATTGTGTCTAATACACCCACTCTGCTCCCACCCAAACCTCCTCCCTGCCTCTTCCCCGGTGGATGCACTGATATCATCAATCATACAGACCAGCAGCAGCTCTACACAGCCAGGGGAAGAAAGTGTGTGTGCGCGTATATACAGTGTGTGTGCGTATATACAGTGTGTGTGCGTATATACAGTGTGTGCGTAATATACAGTGTGTGTGTGTATATATATATACAGTGTGTGTGTGTGTATGTCATACTCACCTGTCTGCAGGGTCCGGGTGGCATGCCTGCTTCCAGCCCCTGTCTCGGTACCCGCCGCTTCGGCTGTGTGCAGTCTCCCCGGGGCACGTACGAAGCTTGCAGGACCTGGCGGTGGATCACCTGATGCAGTCACCTGACGCATCAGCTGATCGATTCTCGTGGTGTCGCCGGCTTTTTTCGCGCCCGGGCCGGCTATCAGCTGATCCTGCCGTCAGGGGACTTCATCAGCTGATTACCGGCAGCTCCTGCAGTGATGGGCCAGGATCAGACTCCGCTGCAGGAGCTACCGGTAATCAGCACAGACGTGAGTATTTATTTATTTTTTTTTTTTATTGCACTGATGCTTCAGCTGATTGTATAATCGGCTTTTATACAATCAGCTGATGTGTCATGTGATTCACGTAGTTTAACCTGACACATCATCTGATCGCTTTGCCTTCCAGCAAACCGATCAGATGATATTGGATCCTGATTGGACGGCGCGGGACCCTGACCCAGGATTACTGCGGAGGGGGGTTTATTTCAATAAAGATGGAGTCACTAATTGTGTTGTGTTTTATTTCTAATAAAAATATTTTTCTGTGTGTTGTGTTTTTTTTATCATTACTAGAAATTCATGGTGGCCATGTCTAATATTGGCGTGACACCATGAATTTCGGGCTTAGAGCTAGCTTATAATATACAGCTAGCCCTAACTCCATTATTACCCAGCTAGCCACCCGGCATCAGGGCAGCTGGAAGAGTTGGATACAGCTCCAGAAGATGGCGCTTCTATGAAAGCGCCATTTTCTGGGGTGGCTACGGACTGCAATTCGCAGTGGGGGTACCCAGAAAGCTTGGGCACCCTTCACTGTGGATTCCAATCCACAGCTGCCTAGTTGTACCCGGCTGGACACTAAAATTAGGCAAAGCTCACGTCATTTTTTTTTTTAAATTATTTCATGAAATTCATGAAATAATTAAAAAAAAAGGGCTTCTCTATATTTTGGTTCCCAGCCGGGTACAAATTGGGGGCAGCCCGTACCTGCCTGCTGTACCCGGCTAGCATACAAAAATATGGCGAAGCCCATGTCATTTTTTTTTTCTTTTTGGGTAAAAAACTGCATGCAGTCCTGGATGGAGGATGCTGAGCCTTGTAGTTCTGCAGCTGCTGTCTGCTCTCCTGCATACACTAGTGAATGGAGGATGCTGAGCCTTGTAGTTCTGCAGCTGCTGTCTGCTCTCCTGCATACAATGAACATTTTGAATAAGGGAAATGACATCAGACCTTTTTTTTTTTCATCAACAATCTTTAATGGCATTGTGCACTGATTAAAAACGCAGTGAGCAAAAACGCAGCAAAAAAGGCACCAAATCGCAGCAAAAACGTGACATGCAGCACCGCAGGTGACAGAGCAGAGCAAGTTGGTGACATGCTCTGCTCTGACACATAGTGTGCTGCATGTCACTGTATCCACTCTGGGACTTGTTGTGCAGGTGACCGGATGATACATGTCACTAACTGCCCCACTCTGTGATTTCTGCTGCATAGTACCAACTGTATACACTCTCACCTGCACAACAAGTCCCATAGTGGAGACAGTTAGTGACATGTAGCATCCGGTCACCTGCACAACAAGTGCCAGAGTGGAGAAAGATAGTGACATGCAGCACACTATGTGTCAGAGCAGAGCATGTCACTGTCTCCACTCTGCTGACCTCACAGCCCGTACACGCTGCGATGGATGCAGGGGGACACAGAACAAGTAATCGGCCGACACTGGAGTCATCTGATTACTTGGGATGAATTGAGCAGTAAAATGCTCTGGTGCTCGATGGGCGAAGCCCATGCCGATTTTTTTTAAAAAAAATTCATTAAAAATAAAAAAACAAAAAAATCACATTGTTTGTGGGCTCCCGCTGCATTTTCTATGCTAAGGGTAACCAAAGCAGCTACTGGCTGCTAGCCCCCGCTGCTTGGTGTTACTTTCACTGGCAATAGAAATGCAGGGAAGCATTTTTTTTTTTTATAAAGGTTTTTCCCTGAAAACGTTTTTAAGAAAATGACGTGGGCTTCGCCATATTTTTGTATGCTAGCCAGGTACAGCAGGCAGCTGCGGGCTGCCCCGAACCCCCAGCTGCCTAGTTGTACCCGGCTGGGAACCAAAAATATAGAGAAGCCCTTTTTTTCATGAATTTCATGAAATAATTAAAAAAAAAAAAAAAAATATGATGTGGGCTTCACCAAATTTTTGAGTCCAGCCAGGTACAACTAGGCAGCTGGGGATTGGAATCCACAGTGCAGGGTGCCCAAACTTTCTGGGCCCCCCACTGCGAATTGCAGTCCACAGCTGCCCCAGAAAATGGCGCTTTCATAGAAGCGCCATCTTCAGGCGCTGTATCCAACTCTTCCAGTGGCCCTGGTGGCAGGTGGCACGCTGGGTAATAAGGGGTTAATACCAGCTATGTTTTACCAGCTGGTATAAAGCCCGAGATTCTTAATGTCAGGCCAAGTTTAACCTGGCCATTAAGAATTTCCAGCAAAGGGTTTTAAAAAAAAAAAAAAGACATCACACAGAGAAAAATACTTTATTAGAAATAAATACACAGACACAGTAGGGACTCCATGTTTATTACTCCCTCTCACCCCTCCACGATGGAGAGATTTCTGTACTGACCATGCCAGGAGAGAGCGAGGAAAAGAGAGCGAGCGGGGGGGAGAAGAGAGTGAGCGGGGGGGGAGAAGAGAGCGAGCGGGGGGGGGAGAAGAGAGCGAGCGGGGGGGAGAAGAGAGCGAGCGGGGGGGAGAAGAGAGAGAGGGGGGGAGAAGAGAGGGGGGGAGAAGAGAGAGGGGGGGAGAAGAGAGAGAGGGGGGAGAAGAGAGCGAGGGGGGGAGAAGAGAGCGAGGGGGGGGAGAAGAGAGCGAGGGGGGGAGAAGAGAGCGAGGGGGGGAGAAGAGAGCGAGGGGGGGGAGAAGAGAGAGAGGGGGGGGAGGAGAGAGAGGGGGGAAGAAGAGAGCAAGGGGGGGAGAAGAGAGAGAGGGGGGAGAAGAGAGAGAGGGGGGAGAAGAGAGAGGGGGGGAGAAGAGAGAGAGGGGGGGGAAGAGAGAGAGGGGGGGGAAGAGAGACAGGGGGGGAGAAGAGAGAGAGGGGGGGAGAAGAGAGAGAGGGGGGGAGAAGAGAGCGAGGGGGAGAGAAGAGAGCGAGGGGGGAGAAGAGAGAGAGGGGGGGAGAAGAGAGAGGGGGGGAGAAGAGAGCGAGGGGGGAGAGAAGAGAGCGAGGGGGGAGAAGAGAGAGAGGGGGGGAGAAGAGAGAGGGGGGAGAAGAGAGAGAGGGGGGGAGAAGAGAGAGAGAGGGGGGAGAAGAGAGAGAGGGGGGAGAAGAGAGTGGGGAAAGAAGAGGGGGGGCAGAGGTGCTCTGTCACCAACTGTCTCCACTCTGTGACTTGTGGTGCAGGTGACAGAGTGCAGACAGTTGGTCCCATGCAGCAGGACAGATGGCAGAGCACAGCGGTGACATTCCTGTCAGTGTCTTGCTGCTGGGAGGAGCACACGATCACACTGCCCGACACCGGCCGCTCTCCTGACATCGCAGCAGAGCGGGCGGGTGGACAGTGTGATCACATACTTACGTGCATGGGGGGATTCAGCTGAAGAACCCCCCCCTGTACTGCACACTGGCGCCCCGTGCCTCACCATCTTCAGGACGCTCAGCCGGCTCCACACTGACGTCCTCCGGATCCTCCCCTCGATACTGAGCTGTGACGTGCAGTAGTCACCGCCCACAGCCCTGTCACTCAATCTGAGTGGCGCCGGCATCCTGTGACGTACCCGTCTTGTTTGAGAGCCCGGAAATGCCGGGACGTCAGAGGATGCCGGCGGCCACAGCTCCAGGGGGTCATGTGACAGGCACTGAGCGTGCAGCATAGCGCCGCTCAGTGCCAGAAATGGAAATACAAGCCAATGGAGAAAATACCTAGAATTGTAAGTAGAACTTCGACAGAAAATAAAAAAAATGGGTGAACCACCCCTTTAAGTGAAAAATGTATTGTAGTACATGAACATGTGTATGTGAACATCAGACATTTAATAATTTTTATGATACAATAATCAAGATATTTGGATAGAACATAAAATATATTTATTGGATACAACTTTAGAACACAACAAACTGTAATAAATTATAATTATGTAATACAATATGTAATATACAGATTACATATATATCTTGTGTGTATGTGTATATATAAATATTACATATTGTATTACATATTTACAATTTATTATTTTTTTGTGTTCTAAAGTTGTATTCCAATAAATATATTTTATGTTCTAAATATCTTGACTATTGTATCATAAAAATGATTAAATGTCTGATGTTCACATTGTACTTAAATATAAGCATTATACTAAATGTTATTATTTAGTATATTTTTGATGAAAACTGTTTTTTGCCACTTACATAGATTAATATATAGTGTTATATATAACACTATGTAATACACTATGTAAGTTGCAAAAAAACAGTTTTCAACAAAAACATAGTAAATAACATTTGTGCAGTCCATGAATTTGTTGTAAGAAATAGAATTGCCTCCATCAGATCCTCCTTCGCAGATGACCTCAAATCTGACCTAATAATTTTAAGGCTAGAGAACAACCTCTCTACAGTAACTTGGGTTGGAGGCAAAGCCGTAACCACATGGGCAACATCTAACAATTTCTGGGTATAAAGGAATTGCCTCATGCACAGTCAGTTTTGATGAACGGTTGAATTTTTCTATTTCTTTTGAGAGCAAGTGAAAACTTTTACTGAAATCTGGTCAATCTGCTGCTATAGGAGACGGAGTGAAATCTTTTTCCTTGCGGCAACGGTTTGCCTGCTCCATGTCATCCAAATACTTGTCAAAGTTAAACTCCTTATCTGATGAGGATGACGATATGGCAACAGTAGCACTGTCAGGCCCCAAGTCCTCTTGCGCCTGGCAGTCCTGTAGCTGTTCATCCTAACTGCTACCTCACTCAAAGCTTCTTTTCCTTTAGTAAGCTGTTGATCATCAAGCAGTATACGATGACTTGGGTCCACATAAATAGCTGCCAGAAGAATTTTATTTTCCAATAGCTGTGTCTCTCTCCGTTGCATTGAAGCAGAAATGCCATCTGCGATTAAACCTCCTCTTTGGGACAGGCAAAATAGCAAGTTTTTCCATTCCCTTATGAAAATGCCAGGAGTTAAATCGTCAGCTTGTAATTTTTTAGTCACAGTAAATGGGTGATTAAGCAATTCCTTCAATTCAGCCACCGGTTTGGCGGATGCAGCGCACGCCAGTACAGTACGATACAGTAGAGTGGCAGCGCCGCAACTTCCGGGTTACATACTCCGGTCACATGACAGCATGTGACCGGTGTTTGTTGCGCTGCCACTGTACTGTACTGGAGTGCGCCGCATCCGCCAAACAGGCGAAAAGCCGGATGTGTGAAACCGGGGTCCCTCTTGCAGACTATCTCTTATTGCCAGCTGCAGCGTGCGCACAACACAGCGCATGTGATGAATATGAAAGTGTTTTGAAGCAGCTTCAACAAGATCATCTCCCATATGATGACAGGTTGAAAAAGTTAGATATGTTTAGCTTAGAAAAAAGATGTCTCAGAGGAGATCTCATTTATATGTATAAATACATGTGTGGTCAATATAAAGGACTGGCACATGACTTATTTCTTCCGAAGACAATACTAAGGACCAGGGGGCAATCACTGCGAGTGGAAGAAAAGTGATTCCGACAGCTAAATAGGAAAGGGTTCTTTACAGTTAGAGCAGTCAGACTGTGGAATGCCCTACCACAAGAGGTAGTAATGGCAGATACTATAACAGCTTTCAAAAAAGGGCTGGATGATTTCCTTAGTACACACAACATTGTTGGTTATAAATGACTTGGTGACCAGGTGTAGAACTGGTGGAGGAAGGTTGAACTAGATGGACCTAGGTCTTTTTTCAACCTTAGTAACTATGTAACCATCTAATCCTAAAGTATCATTTTGCTGTTCTTCTGTTGTAATATCTGTTGGTTCCTCAGTTACATGAACAGCACTGTGGCCTTCCATCTCACACATACTAAATCCGAAATTTTCTACTAGCTGTTGTTCATTACTCTCATTCATCACTTTAATTGTACTTATGTTTGAAGCATTGTCCATTACAATGGCAAGAACCTGCTGTTTTTTGAGTTTGTAATCTTGCAGAACTTTTTCCACTAAGGCCTGAAGAAACTGGCCGGTGTGATGAGCTTTACTATCTTTTACTGCCAGTGTCTTGCTAACAATTTCTTTCTTGTCACAAACATATCGAACATTGATGGCAAAATAATTCAGTGAAATGCAGTGACTCTGGGCATCCAGCAAAGGCAATGGGTTTCAATATAGGACATTCAGACACAGCGGTTTGTGAGGATCCTCACAAAGAATGAGCATGTCAGATTGTGTGGCCTTTTTCTAATCTGCTTTTGCTATTGAAAGCATTATGTATGAGCTCAAAAACCCTTCAGGTGATGCGGTTTTTTAAAAAGCTGATCTGCTTTTGCAGCTGACAAACGTATCCTCAAAAAACGCAGCAAAAACGCTGTGTGTGAATGTAGCCTTAGATCAGGAATAGAACAGACATTTATAGGACATTTCATAACTTTCCCAAATTCCTATGAAAAAAAATTCAGCACATTCTGCATTGCACTACTGTCCCCAATTTATTATATATTTTAGGAGTCGGTGCATTTTATACCGACTCCAACTCCACCAAAATGAGCTCAGACTCCGACTCCATGACTCCGACTCCACAGCCCTGTACAGCCCATATAAAAATCATACCAGGTGTATACAGCCCATACAGAAATCATACCAGGTGTATACAGCTGAATACAGAAATTATACCAGATGTACACAGATCATACAGAAATCATGCCGGGTGTATACAGCCCATACAGAAATCATACCGGGTTTATACAGCCCATACAGAAATCATACCGGGTTTATACAGCCCATACAGAAATCATACCGGGTGTATACAGCCCATACAGAAATCATACCGGGTGTATACAGCCCATACAGAAATCATACCGGGTGTATACAGCCCATACAGAGATGACACCAGGTCTGTACAGCCTATACAGAAATCACACCAGGTGTACACAGCCTATACAAAACTCACACCAGGTGTATACAGCCCGTACAGAAATCATACCAGGTGTATACAGCTCATACAGAAATCATACCAGGTGTATGTATACAGCTCATACAGAAATCACACCAGGTGTATATAGCCCATACAGAAATCACACAAGATGTATACAGCCCATACAGAAATCATACCAGGTGTATACAGCTCAAACAGAATCACACCAGGTGTATACAGCTCAAACAGAAATCACACCAGATGTATACAGCCCATACAGAAATCACACCGGGTGTATACAGCCCATACACAAATCATACCAGGTGTATACAGCCCATACAGAAATCATACCAGGTGTATACAGCCCATACAGAAATCATACCAGGTGTATACAGCTCAAACAGAATCACACCAGGTGTATACAGCTCAAACAGAAATCACACCAGATGTATACAGCCCATACAGAAATCACACCGGGTGTATACAGCCCATACAGAAATCATACCAGGTGTATACAGCCCATACAGAAATTATACCAGGTGTATACAGCCCATACAGAAATCACACCAGGTGTATACAGCCCATACAGAAATCATACCAGGTGTATACAGCCCATACAGAAATCACACCAGGTGTATACAGCTCAACTTAACATTTGATAAAAGATTCACTTTTGTTTATAGGCCACTCCAGAAGTGCACAATGCCCCCTCACTGCAAAATAATATAATAAAAAATAGAAGATTTTTTTATTTTTAGGTTACACTGTTTCTACCTGGCATGATTTTTATATGGGCTGTGTTCCCTAAAAAATATTTGTACAGTTTAATTGGCATTTGGGGGGTGACAGACGCCTTTAAATATCTTTCTTGGCCGCACATTGTCCTGTGAACACATGCTGCCAAGAAGAATGCTATTCTATGTGCACAGGACGATCATGGTAAAGATCGTACTGTGCACATGAAAGTACGGTCACAGGCTCAGCAGCTGTTAAACCACTAACCATCTGCTGGATATAGATCAGCGATCACTTAAAACCTGCATTAGCCAATGTGTTTAGCCATCACCTGCATTTATCCAGCCTCAAACCTCGGTACCTCACAGGTCCTGGCGCCATGATGACTTCACATCCACAGCTCGTCTCTGCAGACCTCCATCTTCTCTGCTCTTCTGCAGCACATCACGACACAGTGCCCTTAAAAATAACATCTCATTATAAAAATAAAAACCCATGCTGTTCCCTAAATAAGCCCCCAAAATAAATAACTGTCCCTCACTTTAATCCCTGCACAAAAAAATGACCCCCACACTGTCTATATTATGGTACATGGCTTCCACACTGCCCCCTTTATATACCACACAGTCTCCCCTCATGAGTTACACCCACTACACCCTCCTCACTTAGGAACTACGATCTCCAAATTGTCTGCATCACATGCTGCCCCCTATTCGAACTGTCTCCCACACATTAGACTTCTACATACTGAGCCATGTTGCCCTTTCTCCATACTGAGCCCACCCCACGCTGCCCCCTTTTCCATACTGAGCCCACCCCACGCTGCCCCCTTTTCCATACTGAGCCCACCCCACATTGCCCCCTTTTCCATACTGAGCCCACCCCACGTTACCCCCTTTTCCATACTGAGCCGACCCCACGTTGCCCCCTTTTCCATACTGAGCCCACCCCACTCTGCCCCCTTTTCCACAGTGATTCCACCCCGCAGGCTGCCCCCTGCCCCATACAGATCACACCCCATGCTGTGAGTCCACACAGAGCCAAATACATGCACCCCCTTTATTATACAGAGCGCTCACTATGCTAATGCCCCCTGCCCCATAGAGATCCCCCTCCATGCACCCTCTTTCCTATACAGCGTACCCCCTATGGCTGCTACCCCATAGAGATCCCCCTCCATGCACCCCCTTTCCTATACAGCGCGCCCCCTATGGCTGCTGCTCCCTGCCCCATAGAGATCCCCCTCCATGCACTCCCTTTCCTATACAGCGCGCCCCCTATGGCTGCTGCCCCCTGCCCCATAGAGATCCCCCTCCATGCACCCCCTTTCCTATACAGCGCGCCCCCTATGGCTGCTGCCCCTGCCCCATAGAGATCCCCTTCCATGCACCCCCTTTCCTATACAGCGCGCCCCCTATGGCTGCTGCCCCATAGAGATCCCCCTCCATGCACTCCCTTTCCTATACAGCGCGCCCCCTATGGCTGCTGCCTCTGCCCCATAGAGATCCTCCTCCATGTACCCCCTTTGCTATTCAGCGCGCCCCCTATGGCTGCTGCCCCATAGAAATCTCCCTCCATGCACTCCCTTTCCTATACAGCGCGCCCCCTATGGCTGCTGCCCCTGCCCCATAGCGATCCCCCTCCATGCACCCCCTTTCCTATACAGCGCGCCTCTTATGGCTGCTGCCCCATAGAGATCCCCCTCCATGCACTCCCTTTCCTATACAGCGCGCCCCCTATGGCTGCTGCCCCTGCCCCATAGAGATCCCCCTCCATGCACTCCCTTTCCTATACAGCGCTCCCCCTATGGCTGCTGCCCCCTGCCCCATAGAGATCCCCCTCCATGCACCCCCTTTCCTATACAGCGCGCCCCCTATGGCTGCTTCCTCTGCCCCATAGAGATCCCCCTCCATGCACCCCCTTTCCTATACAGCGCGCCCCCTATGGCTGCTGCCCCATAGAGATCCCCCTCCATGCACCCCCTTTCCTATACAGCGCACCCCCTACGGCTGCTGCCCCATAGAGATCCCCCTCCATGCACCCCCTTTCCCACACAGCGCGCCCCCTATGGCTGCTGCCACTGCCCCACACAGATTACACCCCATGCACCTCCTTTTCCCATAGAGAGCGCCCCCTATGGCTGCCCCTGTCCCATACAGATTACACCCCCCGGGTACCGCCGCTATCTTCGGCTCTACAGCGCCTACCCCCTGCTCCGGTTACATCTCCTCAGCGGCACTCAGTCTGCAAAGACGCCGGCAGCGGTGAGGTAATTCATCGCGCTACCCGTGACGTCATCAGTGAGCGCGCCAGGCCAGGGAGCTGATTGCAGCTTGTGACCCCGGAAGTGGCGCGCAGGAGCAGGTATGGAGGATTATTTGTATTAGCGTTCAAGACGCTAATACAAATTAATCACGGGACCAACTAACACCTAAATCCTCCCCCCCCCCCCCCCGCAAAGACTCTGGTTTTAGTTATGAGTCTGGGGAGGGAAATTAAAAAAAAATGTCCCACAGCAGATGTGCCCCAATCCATCCATCCTACAGTCCCCACCCCGGATGTGCCCCCATCCAACCTTCCCACAGTCCACACCCCAGATGTGCCTCCATCCATCCATCCTACAGTCCCCACCCCAGATGTGCCCCATCCATCCTTCCTACAGTCCCCACCCCAGATGTGCCCCCATCCATCCTTCCTACAGTCCCCACCCCAGATGTGCCCCCATCCATCCATCCATCCTACAGACCCCACCCCAGATGTGCCCCCATCCATACATCCTACAGTCCCCACCCCAGATGTGCCCCCATCCATCCTACAGTCCCCACCCCAGATGTATCCCCATCCATCCTACAGTCCCCGCCCCAGATGTGCCCCCATCCTCCATCCTACAGTTCCCACCTCAGATGTGCCCCCATCCATCCTTCCTTCCTACAGTCCACACCCCAGATATGCCCCCATCCATCCATCCATCCTACAGACCCCACCCCAGATGTGCCCCCATCCATCCTTCCTACAGTCCCCACCCCAGATGTGCCCCCATCCATCCATCCATCCTACAGACCCCACCCCATATGTGCCCCCATCCATACATCCTACAGTCCCCACCCCAGATATGCCCCCATCCATCCATCCATCCTACAGACCCCACCCCAGATGTGCCCCCATCCATCCTACAGTCCCCACCCCAGATGTGCCCCCATCCATCCATCCTACAGTCCCCACCCCAGATGTGCCCCCATCCATCCTTCCTACAGTCCTCACCCCAGATGTGCCCCCATCCATCCATCCATCCTACAGACCCCACCCCAGATGTGTCCCCATCCATCCTTCCTACAGTCCTCACCCCAGATGTGCCCCCATCCATCCATCCTACAGTCCCCACCCCAGATGTGCCCCATCCATCCATCCTACAGTCCCCACCCCAGATGTGCCCCCATCCATCCTACAGTCCCCACCCCAGATGTGCCCCCATCCATCCATCCTACAGTCACCACCCCAGATGTGTCCCCATCCATCCATCCTACAGTCCTCACCCCAGATGTGCCCCCATCCATCCATCCTACAGTCCCCACCCCAGATGTGCCCCATCCATCCATCCTACAGTCCCCACCCCAGATGTGCCCCCATCCATCCTTCCTACAGTCCCCACCCCAGATGTGCCCCCATCCATCCTACAGTCCCCACCCCAGATGTGCCCCCATCCATCCATCCTACAGTCCCCACCCCAGATGTGCCCCCATCCATCCTTCCTACAGTCCCCACCCCAGATGTGCCCCCATCCATCCTACAGTCCCCACCCCAGATGTGCCCCCATCCATCCATCCTACAGTCCCCACCCCAGATGTGCCCCCATCCATCCATCCTACAGTCCCCACCCCAAATGTGCCCCCATCCATCCTTCCTACAGTCCCCACCCCAGATGTGCCCCCATCCATCCATCCATCCTACAGACCCCACCCCAGATGTGCCCCCATCCATCCATCCTACAGTCCCCACCTCAGATGTGCCTCCATCCATCCTACAGTCCCCACCCCAGATGTATCCCCATCCATCCTACAGTCCCCACCCCAGATGTGCCCCCATCATCCATCCTACAGTCCCCACCCCAGATGTGCCCCCATCCATCCTTCCTTCCTACAGTCCACACCCCAGATATGCCCCCATCCATCCATCCATCCTTCCTACAGAACCCACCCCAGATGTGCCCCCACCCATTCATCCTTCCTACAGTCCCCACCCCAGATGTGCCCCCATCCATCCATCCTACAGTCCACACCCCAGATGTGCCCCCATCCATCCTTCCTACAGTCCCCACCCCAGATGTGCCCCCATTTATCCATCCTACAGTCCCCACCCCAGATGTGCCCCCATCCATCCTTCCTACAGTCCCCACCCCAGATGTGCCCCCATCCATCCATCCTACAGACCCCACCCCAGATGTGCCCCCATCCATCCATCCTACAGTCCCCACCCCAGATGTGCCTCCATCCATCCTACAGTCCCCACCCCAGATGTATCCCCATCCATCCTACAGTCCCCACCCCAGATGTGCCCCCATCATCCATCCTACAGTCCCCACCCCAGATGTGCCCCCATCCATCCTTCGTTCCTACAGTCCACACCCCAGATATGCCCCCATCCATCCATCCATCCTTCCTACAGAACCCACCCCAGATGTGCCCCCACCCATCCATCCATCCTACAGTCCCCATCCCAGATGTGCCCCCATCCTTCCTACAGTCCCCACCCCACATATGCCCCCATCCATCCATCCTACAGTCCCCACCCCAGATGTGCCCCCATCCATCAGTCCCCACCCCAGATGTGCCCCCATCCATCCATCCTACAGTCCCCACCATAGATGTGCCCCCATCCATCCTACAGTCCCCACCCCAGATGTGCCCCCATCCATCAATCCTACAGTCCCCACCCCAGATGTGCCCCCATCCATCCATCCATCCATCCTACAGTCCCCACCCCAGATGTGCCCCCCTCCATCCTACAGTCCCCTCCATCCATCTATCCTTCCTGCAGCCTCTTTCAACGTGCAGTCTCTCCCCCTGCGAGCACCCCCAACGTGCACCCCCAACGTGCAGCCTCTCCCCCTGCGAGCCCCCCTCCAACGTACAGCCGCCTTCCCCCAACGTGCAGCATCGCCCAGTGTAAGCCCCCAATATGCAGCATCGCTCCCTGCCCTGTGTAACCCCCCATATCCCCCTTCCTTATGGGAGCCTCCACAGCCCTGTGCTGCAGCTTCAGTACCTTCCCTGTGATATATACACGAGCTGCAGCCCCCAGTAGTGACAGGAGACACTTTTATTTCTTACCCAAAATCCAGTGTGAGCCTCAGATCTATAACAAATGAGGAAAAGCTGAATCTTCTCCACCTCAAGGGTCAGGATCGATCCGCTCTGCACAGGAGCCTGGGCACTGCTGCTTCCCCTCACAGATCTGCACAGCACGAGGAGGCCCCGCCCCTTCTGGTGACATCATTCCCTCAAAAAATCAACTCCATTCTAGACGCTACTCTCTGGCCACTGGGATGTAAGATGGTAGAATGTACGGGCTCCTTTCCGGTATGACGTCCTTCCTGACACGTGTTAGGGGCATGATCTGATTTCACGAGGCGACAGTTATGTCTAGAATGGAGGTGATATTGTGAGGTGACTGCAGTCTCCAGTGTAGACGGCTCTGTACTGAGGGGACTAGAATGGAGGTGATATTGTGAGGTAACTGCAGTCTCCAGTGTAGACGGCTCTGTACTGAGGGGACTAGAATGGAGGTGATATTGTGAGGTGACTGCAGCCTCCAGTGTAGACGGCTCTGTACTGAGGGGACTAGAATGGAGGTGATATTGTGAGGTGACTGCAGTCTCCAGTGTAGACGGCTCTGTACTGAGG
This sequence comes from Anomaloglossus baeobatrachus, assembly GCF_048569485.1. Taxonomy (NCBI): domain Eukaryota; kingdom Metazoa; phylum Chordata; class Amphibia; order Anura; family Aromobatidae; genus Anomaloglossus; species Anomaloglossus baeobatrachus. The sequence goes on along the minus strand of NW_027443435.1, from coordinate 609,483 downwards.
GGACTAGAATGGAGGTGATATTGTGAGGTGACTGCAGTCTCCAGTGTAGATGGCTCTGTACTGAGGGGACTAGAATGGAGGTGATATATTGAGGATCTCCCCCCATCAAAGAATCACCTCCAATCTAGACAGCGCCTCATAGACACCACTAGAGTGGAGTTTATTCCAGGAGATAGACACACACATACATATATATATATATATATATATATATATATATATATATATATGAGGGGCGATCCAAAAGTAATGATAATTGGTTATTTCTATTGCACACAGAAATTAAAATAAAATATGTTTTCTTCTCTCTTAGGTACCCACTAGTCCAGGAAAAAAAAAATCACTTAAATAGGCCACGATTCCCGGGAGCTACATTCATTTGAGTATGAACTGCCGAGGAGTGAAAATCACAATGGAAAAACACGAGTTCAGAGCTGTCATCAAATACCTCTGCTTGAAAAAAATGACTACCAAAGACATACACAGCAACTTGGTGGAAACATTGGGGGACTCTTCTCCTCCATATTCCACAGTTGCACACTGGGCCAAGGAATTTAGGCTGGGAAGAACATCGACAGAAGATGAACATCATGAAGGACGCCCATCCACGTCACTCAATGAAGAAAACGTGAAAAAAGTTGAAGTTGTATTGGCAGATGAAAGAGTGACTATCAGGCATGTAGCTGAGGTCACAGGGATCTCATATGGCAGTATTCAAAGAATCCTTGCAAAAGAATTGCATATGAGAAAGGTCTCCGCGCGTTGGGTGCCAAAAATGTTAACTGACGAGCAAAAGAAGAAACGAGTTGACATTTCAATAACAAATCTCGAAAAGTTCCAAGCAGACAAGGAGAATTTTTTGTCACGTTTTTTGACCATGGACGAGACCTGGATCCACCACTTTGATCCCAAAACTAAACAACAATCGATGACAATGGAAACGAGCCGACGAACCGAAGCCGAAGAAATTCAAAGTGTCAAGCTCAGCAGGGAAGGATATGACGTCCGTTTTTTGGGACACTGAAGGAATTATTATGGTGGACTATTTGGAGAAGGGAGCCACTATTACGGGCTCCTACTACGCAGAACAAATAAGAAGATTGCGGGAGGCTATCAAGGAGAAAAGGCGCGGCAAACTGCGGGCTAGAGTGCTGTTTCACCAAGATAACGTGCCGGCTCACAAAGCTGCAGTTGCCATGGCAACCATTCAAGAAGCGGACTTTGAACTGGTGGAACACCCCCCCTATTCGCCAGATCTAGCCCCCAGTGACTTCTTTCTCTTTCCTCGCCTCAAGGAACACCTCCGGGGCAAGAAATTTGACGACAATAGCTATGTGATGACCGCTGTTGGGGATTTTTTTGAGGGTCAAGATCAAGAATTTTTTTCGAAGGGAATTCTAAGTTTAGAAAAGAGACTTGTTAGGAGACTATGTAGAAAAATAATATATTTTTTTTTAATATATTCATTGTGTTTATTATTGATTATCATTACTTTTGGATGGCCCCTCATATATATATATATATATATATATATATATATATATATATATATCTACAGTTAGGTCCAGAAATATTTGGACAGTGACACAAGTTTTGTTATTTTAGCTGTTTACAAAAACATGTTCAGAAATACAATTATATATATAATATGGGCTGAAAGTGCACACTCCCAGCTGCAATATGAGAGTTTTCACATCCAAATCAGAGAAAGGGTTTAGGAATCATAGCTCTGTAATGCATAGCCTCCTCTTTTTCAAGGGACCAAAAGTAATTGGACAAGGGACTCTAAGGGCTGCAACTAACTCTGAAGGCGTCTCCCTCGTTAACCTGTAATCAATGAAGTAGTTAAAAGGTCTGGGGTTGATTACAGGTGTGTGGTTTTGCATTTGGAAGCTGTTGCTGTGACCAGACAACATGCGGTCTAAGCAACTCTCAATTGAGGTGAAGCAGAACATCCTGAGGCTGAAAAGAAAGAAAAAATCCATCAGAGAGATAGCAGACATGCTTGGAGTAGCAAAATCAACAGTCGGGTACATTCTGAGAAAAAAGGAATTGACTGGTGAGCTTGGGAACTCAAAAAGGCCTGGGCGTCCATGGATGACAACAGTGGTGGATGATCGCCGCATACTTTCTTTGGTGAAGAAGAACCCGTTCACAACATCAACTGAAGTCCAGAACACTCTCAGTGAAGTAGGTGTATCTGTCTCTAAGTCAACAGTAAAGAGAAGACTCCATGAAAGTAAATACAAAGGGTTCACATCTAGATGCAAACCATTCATCAATTCCAAAAATAGACAGGCCAGAGTTAAATTTGCTGAAAAACACCTCATGAAGCCAGCTCAGTTCTGGAAAAGTATTCTATGGACAGATGAGACCAAGATCAATCTGTACCAGAATGATGGGAAGAAAAAAGTTTAGAGAAGAAAGGGAATGGCACATGATCCAAGGCACACCACATCCTCTGTAAAACATGGTGGAGGCAACGTGATGGCATGGGCATGCATGGCTTTCAATGGCACTGGGTCACTTGTGTTTATTGATGACATAACAGCAGACAAGAGTAGCCGGATGAATTCTGAAGTGTACCGGGATATACTTTCAGCCCAGATTCAGCCAAATGCCGGAAAGTTGATCGGACGGCGCTTCATAGTACAGATGGACAATGACCCCAAGCATACAGCCAAAGCTGCCCAGGAGTTCATGAGTGCAAAAAAGTGGAACATTCTGCAATGGCCAAGTCAATCACCAGATCTTAACCCAATTGAGCATGCATTTCACTTGCTCAAATCCAGACTTAAGACGGAAAGACCCACAAACAAGCAAGACCTGAAGGCTGCGGCTGTAAAGGCCTGGCAAAGCATTAAGAAGGAGGAAACCCAGCGTTTGGTGATGTCCATGGGTTCCAGACTTAAGGCAGTGATTGCCTCCAAAGGATTCGCAACAAAATATTGCAAATAAAAAATATTTTGTTTGGGTTTGGTTTATTTGTCCAATTACTTTTGACCTCCTAAAATGTGGAGTGTTTGTAAAGAAATGTGACAATTCCTACAATTTCTATCAGATATTTTTGTTCAAACCTTCAAATTAAACGTTACAATCTGCACTTGAATTCTGTTGTAGAGGTTTCATTTCAAATCCAATGTGGTGGCATGCAGAGCCCAACTCGCCAAAATTGTGTCACTGTCCAAATATTTCTCGACCTAACTGTATATACATACATATTATATATATATATATATATATATATATATATATATATACACGGGCCCGGACTGGCAATAGGGCAGTTGTGGCATATATATATATATATATATATATATACAGGCCCGGACTGGCAATAGGGCAGTTGTGGCAAATGCCAGATGCGCTGGTGCCTGTAGTGTGCCGGGCAGCATTATTTGCCATGCGCACAGTAGCTGCAGCAGGACCAGGAGGCTGTGCTGTGCCGTCCCTGTTGTGTGATGGTGTGTCCAGCATGCACACACTGCGGTGGAGCAAGCGGTGGCGGGGCCAATGCCGGTGACCGCAGCTCCCTCCTTCCAATTCAAATGTATTTGCAGCTCTCTACATTTGAACAGTGTGTAGTGCCATGACTGGGCCCCGCCCCCAATGTGCAGCAGCGTAATGAGATCAGCACCTTGCTGACGTCATCATACTGCTGTGGGAGACACAGACACATCAGGCAGTGGTAAGTGCTCCATGGAGGAGCTGAAGATGACAGGTTTAATTAATGGGGATGAGTGGAGAGAAGCTGAGGGCACATAATGGGGGAACATTTGGGAAGCAACACAGCTTTGCGACAAGCAGAGGGGGATCACTGTATTCCAAGGGAGGGAGGAGGGTGTGTGTGGTGATGGGGGGGTGCATTGTATTGTGTGTGTGGTGATAGGAGGTGCTATGCGTGTGTTGATGGGGGTGCATTGTATTGTGTGTGTGGTGATGTGGGGTGCATTGTATTGTGTGTGTGGTGATAGGGGGTGCTATGCGTGTGTTGATGGGGGTGCATTGTATTGTGTGTGGGGTGATGGGGGGTACATGATATTTGTGTGTGGTGATGGGGGGTGCATATTTTGTGTGTGTGTGTGTGGTGATGGGAGGTACATTGCATTGTGTGTGTGCGTGTGTGTGTTTGTGTGTGTAGGGGGTGATGGGGGCTGCATTGTGTGTGTGCGGGGAGGGGGTGATGGGGGGTGCTTTGTAGTGTGTGTGTGTGTGTGTGTATGTGGCAAGAGGGGTGATGGCGGTGTATTGTGTGTGTTTGTGGAGAGGGTGATGGGGGTGCATTGTATAGTGTGTGTGGAGGGGTAATGGGGGGTGCATTATATTGTAGTGTGTGTGTGGGGAGGGGGTGTATTGTATTGTGCATCTGTGTGGGGCTTACAAAGGAGCAGTTAGGGGGGAATATTTTGGAGAGGGGCAATATGGGGGGACATTATGGTAAGAGGCAGCGTGGGGGTATATTAAGTAGAAAGGCAGCATGGGGGTATAGTAAGGAGAGAGGCAGTGTGGGAGGTATTTTGGATAAGGGCAGTGTGGGGGGATATTTTGTGAAGGAAGCACAGTGATTATTTATTCAAGGGCACAGCATGGGAGATATTTATATTTATGGGGCAGTATAATGATACTTTTATTTTTAGAGGTGCTGTGTGGGGACGTGCTGCTGAAGAATAAAGAGGGAGGTCTTCAGAGACGAGCGGTGGGCACCAAACCTCATCATGGCGTCTGTACTGCGTGGAGACAAAAGGGATGGGAACCAATTATCACCAGTGACAACAGCTTCCCTGGTCCCCTCTCTGTAGAATAGGTCATCAGTATTAGCTCAGGGGGATGTGATTGTGTATCCCTGCCCATCAGCTGTGACCGCAGCATTATGTGGAGCACCCGAGTATGGTAGTGCCCGCTCATCACTAGTTACGAGTACTGAGCACCCGAGCATGGTAGTGCCCGTTCATCACTAGTTACAAGTACCGAGCACCCGAGCATGGTAGTGCCCGCTCATCATTAGTCATGTACCAAGCACCCGAGCATGGTAGTGCCCGCTCATCACTAGTTACAAGTACCGAGCACCTGAGCATGGTAGTGTCCGCTCATCACTAGTTACGAGTACTGAGTACCCGAGCATGGTAGTGCCCGCTCATCACTAGTTACGAGTACTGAGTACCTGAGCATGGTAGTGCCCGCTCATCACTAGTTACGAGTACCGAGCACCCGAGCATGGTAGTGCCCACTCATCACTAGTTACAAGTACCGAGCACCCGAGCATGGTAGTGCCCCGCTCATCACTAGTTACGAGTACCGAGCACCCGAACATGGTAGTGCCCGCTCATCACTAGTTACGAGTACTGAGTACCTGAGCATGGTAGTGCCCGCTCATCACTAGTTACGAGTACTGAGCACCCGGCCATGGTAGTGCCCGCTCATCACTAGTTACGAGTACTGAGCACCTGAGCATGGAAGTGCCCGCTCATCACTAGTTACAAGTACCGAGCACCCGAGCATGGTAGTGCCCGCTCATCACTAGTTACAAGTACCGAGAGCACCCGAGCATGGTAGTGCTCGCTCATCACTAGTTACAAGTACCGAGAGCACCCGAGCATGGTAGTGTTCCCTCATCACTAGTTAAAAATATCTAAAGACCAACTTTTTTTTTTCAATATATCCCAATATGTAAACCATGGAATTGAAAGAAAGAGGGTGTACTTAGTTTTCTTATGAAAATATACAGTATATAAATCCCTAAAATAGAGATCGTCCTATCCCCTGACACACCCAGCACTAAAAGATTGTATCGGGGGGATGTGACACCCCCTTGTGGACAGTACACCGCTATATTTATGATACAGTATCGGCTGCATGCAGACACAGTGTGGACGCTTCCATGGTGACAGCTATGCACAGGCGGAGCCTGGATCGCTCCTCGGGGGCGGTTCTAGCCGTATAAGCACAATCAGGTTTCGTCGCCTCGGTTTTACCTTTGTTATTTCCCTTTTGTTTTAGTCGTCGTGGAGGAAGGTGCAGAGTCAGGAGCATAATCGGTGCAGATCGGATGAAGTTTATTGTGCTCATCCCCTATAGGGCAGCATAATATCTAGAATGGACACCTATAGATTTTGGATTGTATATTGCACTGGAGTATTCAGGGGCTTCTATAAGATCCCGAGAAATGAATGGAAAAATATACAGTGTGTAGAATATGGAGCGCCACTAGGTGTGGATGGACAGGAGCACCCAAAAAGAAAAATGTTGGTGTTTCACTTATTATATTTAAAGGGGTTGTCCCATAAATAATATATATCCACAGGATAGATGATAAATTCACCATCTCTGGGGGGGTCTGACTGCTCGGATATTTAGGATGAGGCTCCCAAAGTGCCCTGTGTGAATGGAGCTGTACTGAGCATGTGCGACAACATATGTGTTTCCTGCCTTTAGGAGCGGTGGTCGCACAGACTCAGTGGCCTCTAGAATGTATGGGGGCCTCCCGACTCTCCCCCTATTGAGGGAGCGATAAGGATCAGGCAATTGAATTGCAACATACCTAATCCTTTTGCTCTTGGGGGAGATAAGTGGATTAAGAAGAAATGCATGCTCAATTGAACTGAGTGTGCACGTGTGAGGAGAGCGGGAGGGAAAGCTGTTGGCTTCACGAGTGTTCAGCCGTCATTGTGGGATCAATAATACGCAAAACAGTATCATATTTAAAGAAGATAAAAGCACAGACCCCAGAGGCTTAGTTTTCGGGCTTCAGTTTGCCCCCCAGTAGGTTATATGCACAGGGGTAGACCAATATACATGATTGTTTTTACCCTCACCTGTCTACGGTTTATAGGTGGCAGTGAGGCTCAGCTTCTATTCTTTAATGGAGTTGAACTGTAATACCATTCATAACCTACGGGCAAGGGTGGCGCTGTTGGTATCATTTACAACCCACTATGAGACAAAGGCAGGTTTATGCATATTACTTCCTCTAGGGGGCACTAAATTGCTGACAAGGTTTATAGATTGCATGTCCTGCTTCTGTAACATTGGAGTTCTAGTATAGGAAACAGTCAGCATGACTGTCAGCAGACTCGCCCCTAATATCTCATCTCCCTGCGTCCGCCTGCTCAAAGTCTGTATAGCGCTCACTCTGGTGATATTATATTATGTGAAATGTTATCCTAGCTGTCCCCTCATTATAGGAGCTCATTTAAAGGGGTTGTCCACTGCTTGGATGCCCTCTTTTGTTTTAATAACATACCCCCCATTGCAAAATAAAAACATCCAGAGATGCCAGACCTCCTTTTATATCACAAATCACCAGAGCAAACACTGTACAGACACTGAGCAAGGGGAACGCTGTGAGATTTCAGCTCTGAAGCCTGAAGAATTGTTAATTCAGCTTTGGAGTATAAGACTGGATTACACAATAAGTATTTGGAGTGGGAGGGGTCCCTATTCTGGGAACAACATTATCAGGACCCCCGCACTTCACATCAGACTTCCTCGTTGTGCCAATCACAGATGTGGCCCCTGGGGACGTTTATTGAGCATTTTGTTATATACCCCTGGCAATAATTCTGGCCTCCTCTGGCTCTGAGGATGTTCATTCAGTTTTTTACTTTTGTTTAAAAAAACAGATCACAGACGGCACAAAACTAAAGTCATTTCAAATGGCAACTTTCTGGCTTTAACAAACACTAAAAAATCATGAAAACATAATGTGCAGCCAGTAACGGTGACTATTCAAGACCAAACAGGGGGAAAAGTTATGGAATCACTCAATTATGAGGAAACAATTATGGAATCACCCTGTAAATTTTCATTCCTAAAACTAACACCTGCATCAAATAAGATCTGCTCGTTAGTCTCTATCTAAAAAGGAGTGATCCCACCTTTGAGAGCTGTTGCATCGAGTGGACTGACATGAATCATGGCTCTAACACGAGAGATGTCAATTGAAACAAAGGAGAGCATTACTAAACTCTTAAAAGAGGGTAAATCATCACGCAGTGTTGCCAAAGATAATGGTTGTTCACAGTCATCTGTCTCAAATCTGGACCAAATACAAACAACATGGGGAGGTTTTTAAACGCAAACATACTGGTAGACCAAGGAAGACATCAAAGCGTCAAGGAAGGAAACTTAAAGCAGGGTCATTCCGTGTCAAGTGGACCAGTTTTAAAAATCGGCCCCACTCGACGTTCTCCGATTTTGCTGAAAATTTATAAGGATGTACATGTATGTTTGAAAAGAGGTTCTGTAAATTTTTAGGGCCAGATCTCAAATATATTGGGCACTGTTGACCTTTCACTGGAGGCCCCCCCAAGCCTGCGGCTTCAGCTAAGAGGATTTTGCAAACTTTGGCACATAGCCATTAGAGTTCTATACTGGCTATGATGCTGAAATTTGGCATACTAGCTCAACTTTTGCTGCTAAACGCGATAAAATTATTACCGGCTATGACAAAACAATATTTCGGCCGCAATTTTGTGTCAAAGTAGCTTGCAAAACGCCTCGCATAAAATTTATGCCAAACTTTGCCCATATATAACTCAAGACCAAAAACCAATAGGAACTGGTGCTTTACCCTGTACAACAAACATCTTCATGACTTTGCATTGCTGCAATATCACGGTCAAAGCATATGTATTTGTGGAAATATTCACACCCACATATGATCAAAAACTTAAAAACACCGAATTTTACCTATTTTTAGGTCAAATTTCCCAAAAAGGGTACCCCTAAAATATATTAATTCTGTTATCATTTGAAAGAGCACATTTTTCTCTACAAGGATCATTGGGTTTTTTTTTGGAGTCTCTCCATTTAAGAAAAGAAAAATGCCACTGAACATGGTGTTATTTATTAATACGCAATGAATGCTAACTGCACTATTCAAACCCTTGCGTTGGTCCATGGTGGTTATACTGTAAGGGGTGGGCAGACCCCTTACAAAGGAGCACAGTTAACCCGGAACGTTGTTATTAATAAAAATGTTTTTATTGTTATTATATTGTGTTAGTGGGTCCCCCTAGTGGCCGGGTGGGACGGCTGTCTTCACAGAAACAGGTGGTAGGAGGAGCCGGCAGCAGAAAGGGGAGGGAGGAGTAGTGTTGTGGAGGAAAAAGTGGGAGCAAGAAGGCAGTTGTGTCCGGGACGGGAGAGAAGAAGCGGAGCCGGGGCAGAGTGTGGGAGCTGGAAGAATAGGGAAGCCGGAGAGAAAAGGAGCGGGCGGAACCTCGAAGTGCGAAGCAGTCCCGGTGTGGGTCCGGTCTGTGGGTAGCCGTAGTGGGAGCCGGGTGAAGCAGAGTAGCCGGGCACATCCCCACTGGAGGGGACGTCAGGGCAGGCTTTCCCCCAGCTAAGGAAAACGTGAAGTCATCTGTAACTGCCGGTTTTGGAAAGAGTTGTGAAATAAAGAATGTCTTTTATTTGCACCGAATCATGCCTGGAGAGTGTTTATACGTCGGACGACATCTGCACCACCACACTCTGCCCCACCAAGTCATCTCCTGTCCCGATAGTGACGGCGGAGCCAGGGGTAAGCCTGATATTAAGGGCCACGACTACAAAGCCCGGAGGCGCCCCTGGCACCCCGTTACATGTGGCGTAGTTGGCAGGATCCGGATTGTATGCAAGGGGTCCCGACCCGAGAAGACGGAGACCAAGTGGTGCCTAGGGCACAGGATCTGGATTATTGGAGAAGATTCCCGATCCCATGGTGGGAAGAAGAAGCAGTGCCTGCAGCGTTGGACTGGGCACAAGATGGCGGCAAGATGGCCGTCGTCTTCAAGGACACAGAAAGCGCGCGAAAAGTTGGCGCCGAAAGAAGAGCCTGGGGCTGGCCGGTACCGGAAAAGAAGTTCGGAGTACTCCGCCCAAAGAGGGGAGGTGCCGGTCCCAGGGCACGAAGGAAGATATGTGAAGTGGGCGGTGTTCCAGAGAAAAAGAAGAACCGCCGCGGAGGGGTCGACCTGATGTGTGAGACTGGGGGTGGAGTATACCCAAGGGCGGGAAAAGTAAGCCCGCCTCCACTTCCTCCAGCATCTCCACCGACCCTGACGCCCTTACTAGTGACTCGTACTACAGGCAAGATGGAGAACCCCGAGGGACAACAAGCTGCGTTGGTCGCACCTGGGCTGGACCGAAGCCACCAGAAGCAGATTGCGGCTGCGTCTGCAGAGGGATTTCCCTCTCACTTGCCGGCTGTACCTGGAGGACCGGGACGGGCCACAAAAGTGACCTGGGTGACGACGTGGGACGCTGTGACCGGAGAGACCACGACCGAGGTCCGAGCGACATATACCGCTCAGCTGCCATCGGGGAACCGGCCCCTGGGAACCCCATACCTGGAGACACCCCCGCCAGTCGCGGTGGGACCCGCGACACACGTTCCAGTTCCGGCTCCAGCAGAATCACCCGCCCGGAAGCTAGAGAGGGACAATTGGGGCTTCTTTTGGGACCCAGTACAGCCGTCACCCCTGCCTCAACGGAAGTCCCCGTCCCCAGAACCGGACCCGGTACAGGAGAGGCTGCTGGCCGAGACTGTGGCCCGGGAAATGATGGCTGGTCCCCGGAGTGCGGAGTTCGAGCAGCAGTGTACCACAGGAACGGTGGTAAAGTTTAATCAGAAGGAGGGGTATGGCTTTATCGAAGATGAGGAAACCGGCGACCACTACTTCTATAACAGGGTGAACCTGAACATTGAAGGCCTGCCGCAACGTCTGCACACTTTGTATCCCGGAGAAAAAGTCCGGTTTATGAGAGAGGTGGGATGCCGAGGCCTCTTTGCAGTCGGAGTAACCCGGATGCCTACTACTCAAGAGGCTGCTCAATGGCAGCAAGAACTGGAGTGGGAGGAATGCCAGTACCGGCGGCGGTCGCAGCAAAGACCGGTACTAGCCGATCTCCCCCACCCGAGACGCACACTGGCCGTAGCCCCGGAAATCCTACCCGGACCAAGCGCTGACCCGGAGAAGGGAACCCCGGCGGTGCTGGCTATTAACCAAAACCTAACCACGCATCTGGTAATTGTCATGGGCAGCCCCTAGCCGTCCTGTGCAGCGACCCCCTCACCCCCGTCAGGGGTAGAAGAAACAAAGCCGGAGACTGAGACCGCGGAACAACCTGACAAGTACGAGCCTTTCCGGAGGCTGCGCCGGTTGCCCGGGCAGTCCCTGTCGGAGTACGTGAAGGCCCAACGAGCTGAATGGCAACGTGCCTATCATCCGGAGTGACTTTTCAAGACCGGAAGATGGCGGGCCTGTTTTTGTTAAACACCGGTGTTGTTTTGAGCCGGAAGAAGTGTGCTGTTTGGAACCGTTCAAGTTGCTGAGCCCGGAGAGTGCCTAATGCTGGACTGAGCCAGGGGCTCCCTCCGCGTCGTTACGAAGAAGAAGTTTTTTCGAGTTGTGTTCCTGCCGTTTAACATCTAAGACCGGGAGTGCTGCAAAAGCCTCCGGGCAGAAACTCCACTAAGACCGGGAGTGCCTGCCAACGGCCTCCGGGCACGACTAAGACCGGGAGCTTCCAGGAGGAACTCCGGGCGCCGGACTGGTGCGCCCCTTGCGGTTGCCCAAAGGTGAACTTGCTTGTAGTTTCATTGAAATGATGTTGTTTTTTTTGTGTAGTTTTAGATTCATGCCGTGCCGGGAGGCTCAGGCTTAAAGAGGGGAGGTATGTAAGGGGTGGGCAGACCCCTTACAAAGGAGCACAGTTAACCCGGAACGTTGTTATTAATAAAAATGTTTTTATTGTTATTATATTGTGTTAGTGGGTCCCCCTAGTGGCCGGGTGGGACGGCTGTCTCACAGAAACAGGTGGTAGGAGGAGCCGGCAGCAGAAAGGGGAGGGAGGAGTAGTGTTTTGGAGGAAAAAGTGGGAGCAAGAAGGCAGTTGTGTCCGGGACGGGAGAGAAGAAGCGGAGCCGGGGCAGAGTGTGGGAGCTGGAAGAATAGGGAAGCCGGAGAGAAAAGGAGCGGGCGGAACCTCGAAGTGCGAAGCAGTCCCGGTGTGGGTCCGGTCTGTGGGTAGCCGTAGTGGGAGCCGGGTGAAGCAGAGTAGCCGGGCACATCCCCACTGGAGGAGACGTCAGGGCAGGCTTTCCCCCAGCTAAGGAAAACGTGAAGTCATCTGTAACTGCCGGTTTTGGAAAGAGTTGTGAAATAAAGAATGTCTTTTATTTGCACCGAATCATGCCTGGAGAGTGTTTATACGTCGGACGACATCTGCACCACCACACTCTGCCCCACCAAGTCATCTCCTGTCCCGATAGTGACGGCGGAGCCAGGGGTAAGCCTGATATTAAGGGCCACGACTACAAGCCCGGAGACGCCCCTGGCACCCCGTTACAATACCACAACCAATTCCCTAAGAATTGGTATTATAATCCTATTAAGAATTGTAATAATGCTGTCTTTAGAGAATTGGCAGCCCCATCGCCTAGGAGCCATGGCCGATAGACGTGCAAGGCAAGTCGCGGGTGGTCTCTTTATCGCAGGTTCCAAAGCCTGAGGGTGGGTGTCTTTGCCTAGGATCCCAAGCCTAATATTGGGTATCTTTTGTTGGTTCCCAAGCAATAATGTTCAGTCTAAGAAAGTGGTCTGGAATTGTTGCTGAATTTGCAACATAATCGGTTCAGAGAAGCTGTATTGTCGGCCCATTGCTGTTGCAGCTGGTGCTGGAATTATTGCAATGATCGACTGCTCGGGAATCCAGCATGTATCATTTTCACATGCCAGTGAAAGAAGCTAGCTGGTCCATGAGGATGCATAAAATGTATTATTGCATCATGGTCGTCGACTGAAATTTCAGAAATATTTCCAATCCACCAGTTCCTATCGTAAATGCAGGCAATGTATTGCCCTGGCTGGAGGTTTGCAATTGGCACAAAAGGCATTTCTGATCTGACAGATCCATCTACATGGGCAATGAAAGATGAAGGGTCATTTGACACCCTTGAAATGCAAATCTTTTTGTCATCAATTTCATTCTCCATCACTAAAAAATAAATAATATATGCATTAAAATGTAACAATAGTCAATAGGTTTATAGGTTTTTGATTATAATAGACATTGCTAGCAAGAATACAACTCTGTAACATGTGATAAGAATCTGAAAATCAAACACAAAATCAATGCATTACGTGCATGCATAACACCATTTTCAGTGGCATTTTTCTTTTCTTAAATGGAGAGTCTCCAAAAAAAAAACCAATGATCCTTGTAGAGAAAAATGTGCTCTTTCAAATGATAACAGAATTAATATATTTTAGGGGTACCCTTTTTGGGAAATTTGACCTAAAAATAGGTAAAATTCGGTGTTTTTAAGTTTTTCATCATATGTGGGTGTGAATATTTCCACAAATACATATGCTTTGACCGTGATATTGCAGCAATGCAAAGTCATGAAGATGTTTGTTGTACAGGGTAAAGCACCAGTTCCTATTGGTTTTTGGTCTTGAGTTATATATGGGCAAAGTTTGGCATAAATTTTATGCGAGGCGTTTTGCAAGCTACTTTGACACAAAATTGCGGCCGAAATATTGTTTTGTCATAGCCGGTAATAATTTTATCGCGTTTAGCAGCAAAAGTTGAGCTAGTATGCCAAATTTCAGCATCATAGCCAGTATAGAACTCTAATGGCTATGTGCCAAAGTTTGCAAAATCCTCTTAGCTGAAGCCGCAGCCTTGGGGGGGGCCTCCAGTGAAAGGTCAACAGTGCCCAATATATTTGAGATCTGGCCCTAAAAATTTACAGAACCTCTTTTCAAACATACATGTACATCCTTATAAATTTTAAGCAAAATCGGAGAACGTCAAGTGGGGACCACTGGTCCACTTGACACGGAATGACCCAGCAATATGTCCCCAAAACAGGATATGCACAACAAAACAAATGAGGAATGAATGGGAGGAAACTGGAGTCAATGTCTGTGACCGAACTGTAAGAAACCACCTAAAGGAAATGGGATTTACATACAGAAAAGCTAAACAATAAAAAGATGACTGCCTGAAGAGAACATGTAAATTTCCACAGTCATTGATGATATGGGGATGCATGTCAGCTAAAGGCACTGGGGAGATGGCTGTCATTACATCTTCAATAAATGTCCAAGTTTACATTGAAATTTTGGACACTTTTCTTATTTAATCAATTGAAAGGATGTTTGGGGATGATGAAATCATTTATCAAGATGATAATGCATCCTGCCATAGAGCAAAAACTGTGAAAATATTCCTTAAAGGAAGACACATAAGGTCAATGACATGGGCTGCAAATAGTCCGGATCTCAATCCAATTGAAAATCTTTGGTGGAAGTTGAAGAAAATGGTCCATGACAAGGCTCCAACATGCAAAGCTAATCTGGCAACAGCAATCAGAGAAAGTTGGAGCCAGACTGATGAAGATACTGTTTGTCACTCAAGTCCATGCCTCAGAGACTGCAAGCTGTTATAAAAGCCAGAGGTGGTGCCACAAAATACTAGTGATGTATTGGAGGGATCTTTTGTTTGTTTTTCATGATTCCATAATTTTGTTCCTCATAATTGAGTGATTCCATAATTTTTCCCGTTTGGTCTTGAAAAGTCACCGTTACTGGCTGCACATTATGTTTTTATGATTTTTTTAGTGTTTCTTAAAGCCAGAAAGTTGCCATTTGAAATGACTCTAGTTTTGTGCCGTCTGTGATCGGCTTTTATTATACAAAAGTAAACAACTAAATGAACATCCTCAGAGCCCGGGGAGGCCAGATTTATTGCCAGGGGTTGTATAATGTATTAGATACTATATTGTGATATTTATCCCTCTGCACTTACACCTCACACGTCCTCATGAAATATAATGAGCTTTTGCCCTTTTTTTCCCATATCTTCTTATGTGGAAACCATCAGCAAGTGTGGCGCCCTGGACTAGCCAGATCATCACAAGTACTACAACACAACACCCCCACCCCGAGATAGGCACATCAGCCAGACACCAAATCCTTGTTGCCTCCCTGCAGGGGCTGATGTCCACACCAGGTGGGGTGGAGCCAGGCGGTTGGCCCCACCCACTGAGGAGTTCACAGTCCTGGAGGCGGGAAAAGGAAGTCAGAGCAGATGAGTTAGAGAGGTGAAAGAGAGAGGAGTGAAGTGGTAGTGGAGGAGAGAGAAGAAACTGACTGTGTCCGGGTACGTGGCCCGGACACCAAGAGCAAGGTTGGCAGACGGTGGTGGCCGTCTGCAGGAGAGGCAGATCAACGCGGAACCGTAGGACCGGGGTCGGGCGGTGGCCCACCGGTACCGAACCGGGGATGGAAGTGAAGCCAGCACAAACCGGCAGGGCCTGCGGACCCCGTCCAGGCTTGGAGTCGCCGTTAAATAGGTCAAATCCGTCAGTGACCGGAACCCCAGGGGTTTCCTAACAGCCAAGACCCGATTGAAGGCAACTGTCCAACCATCAGCAAGGAAATACAGCTACCGCCAAGGCTAGAATTCCAAGGGCCAGAGCCTGAGGGCAAAAGGGGCTCCTCCAGCAAATACACACGCTGGGGAGCGGGCTACCGTTGGGAAGCCATCGGGACCGAGCGTACACAAAGGTGCAGGGAAAGGCAGCCACCACCAACCGTCCGGGAGAAACCACAGCAGCCGGCTGCGGGACCCGTCCATCCAGCCGTTTGGTTTACCAGAGACTTTGCATCCATCTGTGGCTGAGTGAGTACTACCGTGCCTTCCAACACTGCGCTGTGCCGCCCAGGCGACCCTGCACCCTTGCCAACCCTGCCTCCCCGTCACCTCACCGGGCCCCGGGACAACCAACCCCTACCCACTGAGGGGAAAACAACATCCAAGCTGCTCCCCGCCATTGCTCCCGGGATCCCCGTTACCAGCAGCGGTGGTGTCCAACCTCACCACAACCCGTGGGTGGCGTCACGGACCACATCCCCAAACCCCAACCACCCTTTTCACTCACGGGCGAGGAGCGCCGCTCGAGTCCCCGGGATCCGGCCCACCGCTCGAGCCACCGAGCAGCCGACGCAGCAGCACCGGACCCGAGCGTTAGCGAGCGTGGCCCCTCCACCCGAAACAACTTGCCATCACGAACAGGATCTTACCGTTCTGCCGGCTGGTAGAAGTGCGCCTTGTGTCCCGCCAGCGGTGTCCGGCCGCAAAATTTCAGAAGCTGCCATCTTGGGCGCGAAGATTTTCCCGCTCGAGCGTCTCCTCGAGCAGTGGAGGCGCGAAAGCCAAAGCCCCGCTCCTGAAGGGGTGCCGAGAAAAGACCAAGGGGGGACGGATGGCGCCCGGCCGCATGTGAACCGTGGCTATAAAAGCAGGGACGCCAGGACTCTGCGGCGATATTTTAGTTCCTGTAAGGTACTGCTGCCAACATGTCCATCCCGTCCGGCCACGCAGAGATCCCAGAGTCGGTGCCCGGAACAGTGGCATGGATCAGAGCCCGCACGGCAGGGATCTGTCGGCGCTACCGGAGTCAGATATGTCTTCTGATGGAGCAATGAACCGCGGAGGTGGAGGAGTTAGCTGCGGTCGCCCGGGTGTACGGGATGGAGGCCATGATGGAGGAGCTGGCGAATGACCCACGCCCCTATGTCCCTGAGGGACTGGCCACTGCGGCTGAGGGACCCGGTCTGCCCCTGGCCCCCATACGGCCTCCGTCTTCCCTGCCCACGTGCCCCGCCGTTGCTGGTCCATCTGGCTTGCGGCTCCCTGCTGCGGCAGCAGAGAGAGTGGCGAGCCTGGAGACTGCGACAGCTGGCGGCAACCCGCCTGGCGCCGGAACAGATGATAGTGACTCCGGGCCTGACACAGAGCCTGTCTCGGAGGAAGAGGGAGTCGTCCGAGTGTATGACATGGAGGACGCTTACATCCCATGGAGCGGAAATAATGGATATCGGGCGGCCCTGCCCCGTCGCGCCTGCCAAGCGCTGGAGGGACTGATACCCGTGTTTCTTCACTTGGAGTCGGGTGAGTCGCATGAAAGTGAGCCGTGAATGCAGCGGTCCCTCCGTTACACCGTTGTCCACGTTGGGACCACCAGTACCGTTACCTGAATGAATGAAAGTAATCAACCAAAGATGTTACCTGATTGTCCGCTTGAAAAAGAACTGTCCCCATTGGAACTGGAGTTGTCTCCTGATTGACACCGTGATTGATCCGGCCGTTGCCGGCAAGTAGTCCCCGTAGGGACCCTTTGCTACCGTGCATAAGAAACTGCTTATGGACAAGCCTGAGAACTTGCAGGGCACCCACGAACTTGTGGAGTTGAAAATAAATACGGCATGTTTCCGTTACCGCCTCCGGAGAGGCTGATTTGGAGGATGGGCCTGGAGGAAAATGATGGCCCAGGCCCGCCACTACCGCAACCGGTGGCGATCCTACGGGGGTAAGGGGTCCCCCATGGACGTGGGGTTTCCTGAAGTGACCGTTGGGTGCGAGACACCGTACCCATTCCCGCTCGGGCAGCCTGGTGCTGGACTGGGGTCAAGGGGTGCTGCCCATTTTCTTAGGGGCAGCATCAGGGCCAGGTTGTTTGGGTGGAAGAGCGGAAGCCGTTGTTAATAAAAATGTAAATATGATTGTTTGCAATGTTCAAGTGTCCTTACAAAAATGCATATGTTGATGTTATTTATTCTTTTTTACAGTTGTGAAAATAAAACCGGTAATGGACGGGCAGCCCGCGGATGGCCTGCATTTAACCAAGGGGGAATGTGGCGCCCTGGACTAGCCAGGTCATCACAGGTACTACAACACCCCCACCCCGAGATAGGCACATCAGCCAGACACCAAATCCTTGTTGCCTCCCTCCAGGGGCTGATGTCCACACCAGGTGGGGTGGAGTCAGGCGGTTGGCCCCACCCACTGAGGAGTTCACAGTCCTGGAGGCGGGAAAAGGAAGTCAGAGCAGATGAGTTAGAGAGGTGAAAGAGAGAGGAGTGAAGTGGTAGTGGAGGAGAGAGAAGAAACTGACTGTGTCCGGGTACGTGGCCCGGGCACCAAGAGCAAGGTTGGCAGACGGTGGTGGCCATCTGCAGGAGAGGCAGATCAACGCGGAACCATAGGACCGGGGTTGGGCGGTGGCCCACCGGTACCGAACCGGGGAGCAAAGTGAAGCCAGCACAAACCGGCAGGGCCTGTGGACCCTGACCAGGCTTGGAGTCGCCGTTAAATAGGTCAAATCCGTCAGTGACCGGAACCCCAGGGATTTCCTAACAGCCAAGACCCGATTGAAGGCAACCGTCCAACAATCAGCAAGGAAATACAGCTACCGCCAAGGATAGAATTCCAAGGGCCAGAGCCTGCGGGCAAAAGGGGCTCCTCCGGCAAATACACACGCTGGGGAGCGGGTGGTTACCGGTGGGAAGCCATCGGGACCGAGCGTACACAAAGGTGCAGGGAAAGGCAGCTACCACCAACCGTCCGGGAGAAACCACAGCAGCCGGCTGCGGGACCCGTCCATCCAGCCGTTTGGTTTACCAGAGACTTTGCATCCATCTGTGGCTGAGTGAGTACTACCGTGCCTTCCGGCACTGCGCTGCGCCGCCCAGGCGACCCTGCATCCTTGCCAACCATGCCTCCCCGTCACCTCACCGGGCCCCGGGACAACCAACCCCTACCCACGGAGGGGAAACAACATCCAAGCTGCTCCCCGCCATCTCTCCCGGGATCCCCGTTACCAGCAGCGGTGGTGTCCAACCTCACCACAACCCGTGGGTGGCGTCACAGACCACATCCCCAAACCCAAACCACCCCTTTCACTCACGGGCGAGGAGCGCCGCTCGAGTCCCCGAGATCCGGCCCACCGCTCGAGCCACCGAGCAGCTGTCGCAGCAGCGCCGGACCCGAGCATTAGCGAGCGCGGCCCCTCCGCCCACGACACAAGCAGGATATTTGCTTTCTTTTTACTCTGCTTTTGGCTTGGATGAATGGACCCTGCAGCTCATTTTGTTGAATAATGTTTTATCTGACTTGCTTGAAATGTCAATTAAAATCCTCCAGCAAAGGCTGGTGGGGGGGGAGGTCCCCCATTCTAGCATCGGGTGGGGGGGTCCCCCATTCTAGCATCGGGTGGGGGGGCCCCCATTCTAGCATCGTTGTTTTACAAATGATCATTTGCTGGAAAACCCCTGAAATTAGAATCACATCCCATTCACAGCATTAATCTATACAATGAGGCCAACAGTAAATAATCCGTCAGAAGGAGCTGCCTACTTGTTGATGGTTTCCACACAGCAAAAGGAGATTTCTTCATCAAATTAATGGGTTAAAAAGGTAATGACGACGTGAGCTCATTTTTATAGATCGTGGAGTGTTTGGTTCGGGGGGGCAGCATTACTTCTTATTAAACCCCTGAGTGCTGATATCGGCTTTGTATTATTACATGTGTATATCTCGTGTTGTGTTTTTACCTTCTAGAAAATATTCAGGTTTTACATTTTACACGTCTTACGTCTTTCATAACATTCTGCCGACCCATGTGCTGACGTCACGTCCTGCTGCATCGCATCACCATGGGCACTTCTCAATATGCAGACGTTACGGGGCTCTAATGTTCATGGACTGTCTGCAGCATGCACAGAGGACCGTCTGCAGCGTGCACAGAGGACCGCCTGCAGCGTGCACGGAGGACCGCCTGCAGCATGCACAGAGGACCGCCTGCAGCGTGCACAGAGCACCGCCTGCAGCGTGCACAGAGGATCGCCTGCAGCGTGCACAGAGGACCGTCTGTAGCGTGCACAGTGTACATGTCCCAAGGTTTCAGCCCTCCATCACCTTTGTGCCGGGGTTGAATTGACCATTCTGAGACGTCAGCGGCCATTGTTGTGACTCTCAGAAGTAACAGACAAAGGGGCGGCATAAACATTGTGTTCTGAGTTCCTGCTACCTGCCAAAAGAATAAGGTAAATGGATATTACCACCTGGAGTATGCCATCACCTTGGGGGGTCACACTGTGTAGTCTCTGTAGTAAGAGCAGTCACACTATGGAATTTTTGCAGTAGGAGCTGTCACACTATGGAATCTTTGCAGTAAGAGCTGTCACACTATGGAATCTTTGCAGTAAGAATGATTACACTACAGAGTCTATAAAAAGAGCAATCACAGTATGGAGTCTGTAGTAAGAGTGGTCACTGTTAATGTTGGCCATAAATTTACTTTGATGCAATCTAATCATGCATCCCTCTTAAACTGTCTGCAGTCCAAATTATGAGTCACTCGTGGTAGCATGCATACCACTCTCTCTCACCCACACCAGAGACGTACTCGGATATGAATAGAAAGTAAGACTGATTTATTCCGGAAGTTGGACAAACATTTAAATGGAGTTATTGGCTAGGTGCCAAGAATACGTAACACGTCTCCTATTGGATAAAATAGAACAGCTTATTCTGTGATATACAATATACTGTAATGTGCTTGCTTCCTCATTTATATTAAGCAATGTCAGCATGATTCACTTGTCACAAGACTTTGTCTGTCTGAGTCTTATGCCAAGAGATATATTTGTGGTACAGTTCAAACACCATCTTAAATCCTGTTCTTTATGGATATCTTCATATAACTCTTATATACTCATAATAGTTCATAATCTTGTCCATAACAGTCCCCCCTTTGGAGATATCCATAAAGAACAGGATTTAAGATGGTGTTTGAACTGTACCACACATATATCTCTTGGCATAAGACTCAGACAGACAGAGTCTTGTGACAAGTGAATCATGCTAACATTGCTTAATATATATGAGGAAGCAAGCACATTACAGTATATTGTATATCACAGAATAAGCTGTTCTATTTTATCCAATAGGAGACGTGTTACGTATTCTTGGCACCTAGCCAATAACTCCATTTAAATGTTTGTCCAACTTCCGGAATAAATCAGTCTTACTTTCTATTCATATCCGAGTACGTCTCTGGTGTGGGTGAGAGAGAGTGGTATGCATGCTACCACGAGTGACTCATAATTTGGACTGCAGACAGTTTAAGAGGGATGCATGACTAGATTGCATCAAAGTAAATTTATGGCCAACATTAACAGTGGCACCTAACGAACCTTAGGACGGAGCTCTGGATGACGGACGGCCGTGCTGACACCTTAATTCGAAAGGCAACTGCACGAGAGGGGAGAATTGCGCACTCCAAATGCAGGTGAGAACATTTGTATAATCTCACCTTGCAAACCTCATGCGTGTACTTGCATTTCGAAAGGGGGGTTGGGCTGTCCCAGTCTAGACACCTAATGACCGCCATCTCGCATGAGATAAGCCGTCCTAAGAGATCCCACACCAAATTGGTCAGGTTCACCTTAAGCTGTCTGTATAAATGTAATTCTAAATCACATAATGTAATGTGGTTTTGGGTTTTTGTCTGCTCTTTGGAGAAAGCAGAAGTTTTAAGTTTAGTTTTTCTCTGAGTCAAAGGTAGAAGAAAATGAGGAAGTTGTTATATACGCTGGTTATATATATATATATGGATATATATATGGTTATATCTGCAGGTGAGATCAGCCACCTGGATGGTATATATAGTGTCCTTATTGTTATGTCATTGTGTTTACCTGTGTCTACCTGTTGAAATGTCTGTTTATCGTGCTAATCGCTGTGTTTGCAGCAAGGCTGGCTGCTGAAAGAGGAAGTCCTGTGTGCTTTGTTCGTACGGCAGAAAAAAGAGGAGTGTCACAAGAATGTACTTTGATACTTTGAAGCTGTTTCTTCTTTGAGTGCATGAGAAACTTGTAACTAGTTAACTGTTTATGTATACTGCTGTGTATACTGCGAGATACACTGGTGTGTGACATGTCCGGTCGATAGTCAGTAGTTGATTAGGCTGAAGGCCATGTACAGAGTTATGGTAAGAGCCCTGACTGTATCCTGGTGCGTCTTCCAGAGAGAGGAGACGATAGGGGGGTTGATGTTGGTTTTGGCCAATACAGAGTTATGGTAAGAGCCCTGACTGTATCTGGTGGAATGTGTTCTCCGCGATCCTAGGTAGGAGGAACATTGGCAGAATCCCTTGACTTTGGTTTTAATCAGTGTTATTGATGTCCTGGATGGACCATTCAAATAAGGTGTATATAGTGAGAACAGAGGTTACTAGTACTTGAAGTAAGATATAGTGAGGGTGAATTTAGTTTCTATCACCCACGTGACCCTTCTTCCTGTTTGTCAGCCTGTTTGTGTTGTGGACTGACATAGAAATCTGTGTATTCTGTGGATGTGTATAGTTGCTGGTGCAGGAGAGGAAGTGCACTACGGCACAGACCAGACATCCAGGTTGACGTGTTAGTTTTAGGTCGTGTACCCTTTAAGCATGGGGTCTAATCAATCTACACCTGACAAGTTAACCGCAGATTAATTAGTAAACGAGCAAGAAGGTAAAAAAAAAAAAGTATGTTAAAAATATGAAGTCGCTCCTCAAGGTGGCAGGGATCACTGCCAAGTGATGGAGATAGTAGATATTTCTATATTGCATCAGCTCAGAAAATGGCACCTCAGGAAGTGGCCAAGCCCATTAGGAAACAATGCCTCCCTCCTCATCAGTCGTCCCCAGAGGGTTGTCTAACGCCCTCCCTAGCCTCCCCAGACTCCATTTCAGGTCGGGACGTACCTAGTTCCCTTTCCCAGCCATCTTAAGTCCCAAGGCCACTAGCCTATTTGTGGCTGGAGCAACAGAAGCCACCGAGGGGGGGGGCAGGAAGATGACAATGATTAACAATGATCCACCCCACCCCCAAAACTGTCCCTAGTAGAGGTAAACCACAGGTGCTGTCCTTATTTGAGGACGTCAGCCCACACATGGCATCGCACCATTATTCCGATAGTCCCAGACAAGAACGCCCTAAATATGTGACATGGAAGCCTCAAGAGGCTGCAGTCCTTGTGAAGGAACACTGAGATAAATACACCTATGAGTGACGTATCATCAATAATTGATGTTTGGTAAGGCCTTGGACCTGGTCTTTGTGGATAGAAGATTTGAAAGGGGGGGTTTTCTATGTACAGGTGCAGTGTTATGGAAAAGGAGGGTAGAGAAGCCCTGACTGTTACCTGGTACAGTTTTCCTGCTAAGCAGTGAGTTGAACGTTGTATGCGTACTCACTGGTCTTGTTTTAGTGGATGTCAATGTATTCTTACCTAGAATTGAATACATTGGGGAAGACCCCTAAACTTTGGCCTTAATCAGAATTATTGAGTATTGGATGGAGCGCCCTCATGGAGGTGTATGTATTGTGAATTCTCCCCCTGATCCTGACTTGCATCCCAGGCCTTTCTATAGGAAGATGTGCCAAATCCAGAAAACCCACTCTGCCACATATGTTGATTTGTATGGGCTCACCCAGATTATAACTGGGGATTCTTTCTGGCCAGTAATAGAACCAGGGTTACAGTGTTACAGTAGGGGTGAGTGGTGTGTGTACTTTATTATCACCCAAGTGACACTGGTGCTCTAGTTTTTCCTGCAAGACGTTTGTATGTATAATGTACGCAGTTTCTGGTGTGGAACACCGTAGGGAAAAAAAAAAAGAGAAGTGTTAGTTCATCTTCTGTGAAGATGAATTGTAAGTGACACACGTATGTCGAAAAGGGAAATGGAGAATTCTCCAAAGGGGGGAGATTAGATGAGAATTGTTTGTTATACAGGACGTGATATTGAATGTCAATATAGTGAAAGTGTTGAGATGATTAGAAGAGATGTAATTCTGAATCTAGCAACTACACTATGTGTATTTTACCTGCCTGTGAAAATGGCTTGTCCAAGCCCATTATTAGAAACATAAGCTAATATATAGGGTGGACTTGTGTACTGTCTGTGGAGCACTGTGTCCACGTAAGCCCACCCCATTATTTCCTGTCCTGAATGTAGATTTCTTTCTGTCCCTCTGTGTTTTGCCCAGCCCTGGGTGGGGTATGGTATGGGGATATTGTTGCAGGGGCTGACAGGAGATGAGGGCGAGTACAGGGTCCCTAGTTACAGGGTCAGCCCAGGGGTCCCTATATAATTCATATTCCCAGTGATGGATTGAATACCTCCTGAATGTAGATGTCACAATCCATGTCACTCCCTCCCAGGCCTCTTCAGACGCCATTTTTGGCCGACACCTTCTTCCTCTTTTAGCAGTTGTTTCTTATCGGTAATTATCTTTAGCGGCCGTTTTAACTCAGACACTACATAGTTCATCTTTTGACGCCATTTTAGTCCAGCCGACACCCAGTTCCCCATTTTTGTTTCAGCAGCCAAAGCCACTGCTCTGTTTATTGCTGATGTAGCAGGGACTGCAGAGGGGGGGGGACATAGGGACCTGAAACACACACTCCGTTTTTGGTCATATATGCAGTTGTTCCCCATTGTGTCCCCACTAATGAACCTTAGCAGAGGTTATTGCTGATAGTCCTGTGGAAACCTTTTCCCTTCACTTTTGCATGTTTGTTTTTGCGGTATCTAGTATACAATTTAGTAGACCATATAGACTGCTCACTATTAGTCCTGGTGGACGGTGAATATTTTTCTGCCTATGGCAGTTGTTACTTAGCCTAGTTTGAGATATTCTCACTTGTATGTTATCCTGCCTGGTATCTTGCACAAGAGTTCCCTGATAGAGAGGATGGAGGATCATGTGGTCCCAAGGGGACATTGATCATGAGGAGTTGGCATATATTAGGGTTTTTGTTGGCAGCACCCAGTAATCCTTTGTGTCTTAGTTTGCAGGGTCTGACAGGAGAGAGGGATACGCTGGAGGCCCGACCCTGACCACCATCAGGTCTACCGTTGGGATGAGGGAGAGTGCAGGGCCCCCAGTTACAGGGTCCGCACAGGAGAGGTAGAGTAGATACGCTCCACTGTTTTTCCTAGTTGTGTATATGTAGTCAGGGGGTGCTGCTTGGTAGTTTCCAAACCCTCTTGTGCTCTTTTCTCTTTCCCCGGGGTTTTAGGGGATCTTAGTTTTTAGAATTTCAGTGTTCTCCTGACCCAAGTTACACTCATTGCTCTTTCTTACAAACCTAGGTATAGTCCTTTGTATCAGGTCTCCGAGAGCCCATATGCAAACAACTACAGCTGGTAACTCCTGATTACAGAAGTGAAGGACCAAGACACCCCCCTTCAAGTGGCAAGATGTCTGGAGATGAATCTAGCAGCTTACAAGATCACCCCACATACAGATGTGCTGCAGTCACAGTCACCTGAGTTACAGTCAGAGTCACCTGAGTTACAGTCACAGTCACCTGAAGAGTATCAGCACGTCATCTCCAGCCCAGACGTCATTCTACCTCTTTGCCATGGAGGAAGACAGCAGCCCCGGACATCTAAGGGACAGCAGCCCTTTGAACACTACTCAGCCAGATTGAACACCTACCTAAAGCAGCAGTTGAAGATCAGTGCCCGTATGACATCACTGCTCCCTGACAAAGTCACCATCTCCCGGTGTGCGATCCTTAATCCTGCTAAACGTCTCCCTCTTCCAAGGGGGGAGGAGTGTCCCACCTCTGACACCTTGGTGGAAGAGGTAGTCGACTCTGGCATAGCTGAGGAAACTCTGGATTCGATACAGTGATGGATACACCTTTGGACCCTGACTTAACCCCTTTGTGGATGGATCAAGATGTGCATCAAGAAGACGGTTCCACATGGGTATGGTGCTGGTAGCAGAAGACGCTGTGCTGATAGAGCAGTCGCTACCCACACGCCTGTCTGTGAAGAAGCAGATGTATGTACTCTCGCTGAAGCCTGCAAGATGGCAGCCAGCATCTACTCTGTATGGAAGACAAAAGACTTGATCACTGCTAATGGAACTGTACGCCGCCATGAGGCCATAGAAGAACTGATGGAAGCTTTGCTATTGCCAGACAGAGTCGCGGTGAGCAGGGTTGAGGCCTAGATTGGAGAAGTCAAGGGAAGCAGTAAGAAGTGCCCTCACTGACAGAACATCCAAAGAAGCCCCAAGACCACTTACCAAAGAAACAGTCAGTCAATCTTTGTTCTTTGAATGACCCCGATGTGAAGAAGAAAGGAAAGATGGAAAGTCTTGAGAAAACGTTGTCCTGACCCTACAAGAGCAAGTCTCAGAGGAGGAAGAGAACTGAGGTAGGGTGCAGCTGTGGGCTCCCGGAGACCATAGAAAGTGGCTAGTGACCTGCTTTCACTGCCAGCCAAAGAGATATGGCAGGCCTTAGACACAGAACTGACTCTACACACCCCATACCAGCCACAGAATAGAGGGAAGGTTGGGAAGATGGGGCAGTGTAGAAGGCAAGGGCATGAGAGTCTTCCCCTTGAATTGTTCAGTGTCAGACACACCCCAGCAGGGACCACTAGGTTGAGACCCTATGAAATCCTGTTTAGAAGTACCCCCAGATACTTCAACTAAGCTTGTTGTTTGTTTAAACATTTGCCTAATATACGTTTTTGAGTTTTCTCCTCCAGATCCAACCAGATCTAGATTTTTCTCTTTTCTTTTTCTCTCTTTTCTCTTTTCCTCTCTCTTTTTCTCTTTCTCTCTCTTTCCTCAATCTTTCTCCCTCTTCCTCTCTTCTCAATCTTTCTCTCTCTCTTCCTCTCTTTTCTCACACTCTTTTTTCTTTCGGACGAAGATCCATGCATTCCACTACAAAGAGATGTCGGACCTGCCTGAGACCAGGAGATGGCTGTCTTCCCTCTTCTACCCGATACTTTGTGCCAGGACGATGATATCTAAGCATGTGGACCAGAAGACGACTGTGTATCCCACCTTTGATGATGTCCCACCATTACCGCCTGAGGACTGAGGAGCATGAGACTCTGAGTGAAACCAACCCTGATAAATATTAGCCAATTAGAGGACTACTGCCACGTTCCCCCTTCCTGAATAACGTGTGCCAGTGGAACATAGCCATGAGGACAGTCTAGAGAATACGATCAGGATCTTGCTTCCTATGCATAGTCTGTTGGGTGGGGAGATTCATCCACAAGGGATGGGTTATCGCGTATGTGAGTGAGGTAACCATCGGCATTAGGACAGATCAATAGACCCGGGAAAAGTAAGGAAAGACTTTTTGGCTATCTCCAAAGGGGGGACTGTTATGGACAAGATTATGAACTATTATGAGTGTATAAGAGTTATATGGAGATATCCATAAAGAACAGGATTTAAGATGGTGTTTGAACTGTACCACACATATATCTCTTGGCATAAGACTCAGACAGACAGAGTCTTGTGACAAGTGAATCATGCTGACATTGCTTAATATAAATGAGGAAGCAAGCACATTACAGTATATTGTATATCACAGAATAAGCTGTTCTATTTTATCCAATAGGAGACGTGTTACGTATTCTTGGCACCTAGCCAATAACTTCATTTAAATGTTTGTCCAACGTCCGGAATAAATCAGTCTTACTTTCTATTCATATCCGAGTACGTCTCTGGTGTGGGTGAGAGAGAGTGGTATGCATGCTACCACGAGTGACTCATAATTTGGACTGCAGACAGTTTAAGAGGGATGCATGACTAGATTGCATCAAAGTAAATTTATGGCCAACATTAACAGTCACAATATGGAATCTCTGCAGTAAGAGCGGTCACACTATGGAGTCTCTTCAGTAGGGCTCTTGTCCACTTGAGTACCGCTTCCGATGCGACAGCATCGGAAGTGATATGCTAATGACCCTCTGCTGCGGGTGTCAGCCAAGGGTCATGTGACCGTGAGCGATCTTGCGATCGCATCACAGGAGCGGAGAAGAGGGGGGAGCACTTTCTCCCATCTCCGCTGTCTGTCTCTGTGTGCACTGCACTGCACTCGGATAACATGCGAGTGCAGTATGATTTTACACACGCGTGAGCCAAGACTCTGTGCAAATTGCAGCATGCTGTGATTGCACCAAGACCACGATTCGTGTGGAGTAAAAACGGGACAGATGACACTCTCATTGATTAACACTGGTGCGAGTGCAATCCGATTTTTTTATCGGATCGCACTCAAACAAAGAAATTGCAGATGGAAAAGCGCCCATAAGAGCAGTCACACTATGGAGTCTCTGCAGTAAGAGCAGTCACACTATGGAGTCTGTAGTAAGTGAGGTCACACTATGGAGGCTCGCTTATGAGCAGTCACAGTATAGAGTCTATACAGTGAAAGCAATCACACTAAGGCTGACAAAGACAAAGTTTAAATACATGATTGATGAGAAAAAGAATGAATGAAATGGAGGGATGGACAAAATAATCCTCTGCTTATCCTCAATGAAGTATCAGGACACTGATAGGATGCACAATAAGTATATAAACAAGGCAGTGTCCGCCAATAATATAATCCCAAAACACACAATACTTGGTTGTAGAGCCTTACCTTGAAGGTAATGTGGCAGTAAGGCTACATTCACACGACCATTCCGTTTTTGCGGTCCGCAAAAACAGTCCTATTTTTCCATGTGACAACTGCATCTGTCCCGTTCCATTCAGTGTACGGTCCGTTTCACATCTGTAACTTACGGGGTTTTTGTTTTGCGGACCACAAAAAAAAACGAAGGGGAGCTATATACAGTCCAGGGTATCTGGCCAGATATTGGTCCCTATATAAAGTCTTTGGAGAACAGAATCTGGCGCAAAGGGGTAGGAGCAAGCGCTACATACTCACCGATCACCGGGCGGCTGTCACACTCCCGCGGCAGCTCTTTGTTCTATCCGAGCCGGCCGCTCATTAGGCTCATACATATTCACTCCTTCCCCCTTCTGTGATTGGTTAGTCAGACACACCCCCACACTGAATGACAGCTGTCTAACTGCAACCAATCACAGCCGCCAGTGGGCGGGTCTATATAGTACAGTACAAAAAAATATATATATAAAAAAACCAGTGTGCGGTTTCCCCTTAATTTTGATACCAGCCAAGATAAAACCTCACAGCTGCTGGCTGGTGTTCTCAGGCGGGGGAGACCCCCTTTATTGGGAGCCCCCTCAGCCTAAAGATATCAGGCAACAGCCGCCCAGAATTGCCGCATCCATTAGATGTGACAGTCCCGGGACTTTACTCGGCTCATCCCGTTGCCCTGGTGCGGAGGCAAATGGGGTAATATATGGGGTTGATACCAGCTGTGTAATGTCACCTGGCATCAAGCCCAGAGGTTAGTGATGTCACGTCATCTATCAGATACCCGACAGCACTAACCCAGTCAGTAATAATAAAAAAAAAAAATAGACCACAAACTAATTTTTATTTGATAAAACACTCCCCAACACATTACCAGTTTCACCAATTTATTGCAAAGAAAAAAGAAATCCGGGTTCGGCGTAATCCAATAAGGAGGTCCCATGATGATCCATACTCACTGTCCCAGTCAGTGAAGAACAGAATGTTCCCCATTGGCTGGGAGAGCAGTGCAGTGACCTGAGCTAACATCATGAATTCAGCCCAGGTCACTGCAGGGGATGACAAGCGCTGACTTCATGAGGTTAGTGATTTACATTACCTGCAGTGATGGAAGCCCCCGCACTCCTGACGTCAACAACTGCCACTGAGTTCAATGATCTCTGCGTTCACAAGCGAAGTATTATTAGTGGCCCATGACGTCACTACTAGTCAAAGTCTCTGGCCGCCCGCGAGAGGTGATGTAAGAACGTGGCTGGCATAGAAGTCAGTGACAAGCGCTGACGTCAGAAGTGCTTTCGTGTGTCATCTGATCCTACACAAAAAACATTGAAAAGATGGTCCTGTCAGTAGGTCCGCAAAAAACCAGGAACTGTCCAGGACAAACAAAACGGTCATCTGAATGAGCCCTAAGTTAACAGAGGGTAGGTTTTAAACCTTTGTTTTTTTCAGCGTTATATATTTTGTATCAGTAAAAGCCAAGATTATATATACATATATATATGTTCCCCTCCTGGTATATATCCCCATCCTTGGTCCTTCTTGGTATATATGTCATCCTTCTCGTATATGTGGCCTCTTCCTGGTATGTATGTTGCCATCTTGGTATATATGTCCCCATTCAGGGCCCTTCCTGGTATATATGCCCCCCTCCTGGGCCCATCCTGGTATATATGTCCCCATCTTGGTTTATTTGTCCCCTTCCTAGCATAGATGTCCTCCTCCTGGTATATATGAGCCCCTTCCTGGGCTCCTCCTGATATATACCAAGATGGGGAGAAATAAACTAGGATGGGGACATATGTCAGGAGGCGCCAAGGAAGGCGCTCATATATACCAGGAGGAGGACATATATGCTAGGAAGGGGACAAATAAACCAAGATGGGGACATATATACCAGGATGGGCCCAGGAGGGGGGCATATATACCAGGAGGGGCCCAGGATGAGACATATATACCAAGATGGGGACAAATAAACTAGGATGGGCACACATATCTGTCTCATCCTGGGCCTCTCCTGGAACATATATCCCCCTCCTGGGCAAATTCTGGTATATATGTTCCCATCCTGGTTTCTGTCCCCTTCTTGGTATATATGTCCCATTTCTGGGCCCCTTCTGGTATATTTGTCTGCCGCAAAAAGAAACAAAAATAACATTTTATGTATAAAGTTTAAGAAGGAAAAATGCAGGCCACTACTCAGACCGGTCAGAGAAAATATATAACAAGCATTGCGCTATAATGTGCTTGCCGTCATGCATATGGGTTACGTGTTACCAGGAGAACCGCAGCTGCGTGGTGCTCATGTGTAAAGTCCACAATAAATCCAAGCATCCAAACGTAAGAAAAAACATAGGCACTCACCGCTTGCTGCTGTGAAGAAAAATTTGCTTTATTCAAGCCTTGGAGTTACATGCTGTGTTGGAGAGGAGTGAGAGGGAGCAGACAGCACGTTAGACGATGGCCGTTTCGCACACCTGCGGTGCTTCGACGGGTCTAACCTGGTTAGACCCATCGAAGCACCGCAGGTATGTGAAACAGCCATCGTCTAACGTGCTGTCCGCTCCCTCTCACTCCCCTCCAACACAGCATGTGTTAGGGCCAGGTGGACGGGCAGACCCAGGAGGTGGATCCACTGGGCCGAACTCCTTGATGAAGGCAAGGGGTCCGGTAGCCGGAGCACTACGGGTAGCAGGACAGTCCGTGTACAAGAGTAGAATGGTGAAGTCCCTGGGACCACGGAGTCACTGATGGTAGTCCGGGTGACGGAGCTCAGGTTCGGAGGCCGAGATGTTGTCAGGCGGAGTCCGGAACCGATGGAGCGAGAGGACGGGTCACCACAGGGATCAGAGGCGGTACGGACTGACAGGATGGCAGATAGTCAGCGTTCGGGGTTCGGGAATCGGCAGGACCGGATGGCGAGGCAGGAACGGCTCTAGAAGAGAGATAGATAAGTATGGCACAGAGACACAAGGAGACCTGACTCCTAGCTTGGAAAACACGAAGAACAGGCCCCGCCCACTTGGACACTAAACCCCTTTATACCCTGTACCTGTGTGCTCAATTTCCTGTCAGTGGACGCTGGCCCTTTAAGAAAGGGTCAATGACCGCGCGCGCGCCCTAATGCGCATGCGCGCGGCCCGGGTGCCAGAAGCCAGGGCAGGGAGCGGTGAGCAAGAAGCAGGAGAGCCGGGCTGGGGCTGTGTAGCCGACGGGCGCTGGGAGCGGGGACCGGGACGCCTGGAGACCGCGGGCAATGGAGGCTGGAGACCGGGGAGAGAAGCAGGGAAGCCGGGGAGCGTGGCAGGTGAGCCGGGGAGCAGGGCAGAGGACCCGGAGAGCGTGACAGTACCCCCCCCACGCCCCCCTCCCCGCAACCGGGACAGGAAGGCACGGATCAGAGGAGTACCCACATTCTCCCGGGGCTCCTATGACCTATCCTCAGGACCATACCCTGCCCAGTCTACCAGGAAGAACTGTCGGCCCCGTACGGTTTTCATGGCCACGATATCCCTTACCGCATAGATGTCATCATCGGCAATAGGAGGAGGAGCCGAACTGGCAGCAGCGGAGAAGGGACCAAGGACAACCGGCTTGAGCAGGGAGACGTGGAAGGAGTTGGGTATCCTCATCGTGACCGGGAGCTGCAGCTTGTAGGAGACCTCATTGATCTTGCTGAGGACTTTAAACGGCCCGATGTAGCGAGGACCCAGCTTGTAGGATGGTAGCTTCAATCGGACGTACTTGGAAGCAAGCCAGACGAGATCTCCTGGAGAGAAACACGGAGGGTCCAAACGCCTCTTGTCTGCGTGTCTCTTCATCCGCAGGGAAGCACGTCCAAGGGACGCCTTGACAGAGTCCCAAATTGTTGCAAAGTCACGGGCTACAGCATCAGCAGCAGGGACATCCGAGGAAGAGGATACAGGTAATGGGACGGAAGGCTGAAGTCCGTAAACGACATGGAAGGGAGAGCTGGAGGAGGACTCACTGACGTGGTGGTTATGGGAGAATTCAGCCCAAGGAAGAAGCGTGGACCAGTCGTCATGATGGGCGTTGACGTAGTGACGTAAGAAGGAGGTCAAGATCTGATTGACTCGTTCCACTTGGCCATTCGACTGAGGATGGTAGGCTGAAGAAAAGTCCAGAGTCACTCCCAGATGTTTGCAGAGGGCCCTCCAGAAGCGGGAGGTGAACTGAGTTCCTCTGTCGGACACAATGTGTGATGGAAAGCCATGCAAGCGGAAGATGTGTTGTATATAGGCGTCAGCGAGTTCCTGGGCAGAGGGCAGTCCAGCCATAGGGACGAAATGAGCCATTTTGGAGAACCGATCCACCACGACCCATATGACTGTGTGTCCGGAGGACAGGGGCAAGTCCGTAATAAAGTCCATCGCAATGTGTTGCCACGGAACTGAGGGTATAGGCAGAGACAGAAGACGGCCATATGGCAGATGTTTGGGCGTCTTGTTCCTGGCACAAGAGGAGCAGGCTGAGACAAAAGAAGCGACGTCCGTGCAAAGGGATGGCCACCAGTAATGACGTACAATCGTACTCCATGTTCTCTTCTGACCAGCATGGCCGGCTGTTTTCGAGGCATGGCCCCAATGCAACACTTTTTGCCTGTCGGTCTCAGAGACATAGGTCTTCCCGGGCGGTATCTGGGCCAGGGTGACAGGAGCCACCGGAATGATCTTACTAGGACAGATGATGGGCTGGGATGTCTTCTCCTCCTGTTCCATGGGCAGGAATGACCTGGACAAGGCATCTGCACGTACATTCTTGTCCGCAGGTCGGAAATGGAGCTGGAAGTCGAACCTGGCAAAGAACAAGGACCACCTGGCTTGCCGTGGGTTCAGTCGCTGAGCGGACCGCAGGTATTCCAGGTTCTTGTGGTCCGTGTAAATGATCACGGGGTACACTGCTCCCTCTAGAAGGTAGCGCCATTCCTCCAGAGCCAGTTTGACTGCCAATAGCTCTCGGTCCCCGATGGTGTAGTTGCGTTCAGGCGCTGAGAAGCTCTTGGAGAAGAAACCGCAAGTCACCATCTTTCCGGAGGAGGACTTCTGCATGAGCACTGCTCCGGCTCCCGAGGAGGAGGCATCCACCTCCAAGGTGAACTGTCAGTTTAACTCCGGACGGTGGAGCACAGGGGAGGAGGCAAATGCCCGCTTCAGAGAGCCAAACGCGGCGTCGGCCGCAGGTGACCAGTCCTTTGGATTAGCCCCCTTCTTGGTCAAGGCGGAGAGAGGAGCAGTCAGAGCCGAGAAGTGAGGGATGAACTGGCGGTAGTAGTTTGCGAATCTCAGAAAGCGTTGGATTGCCTTCAGTCCAGAAGGAGGAGGCCAGTTGAGAATGGAAGAGACCTTCTTCGGATCCATCTGTAGTCCGGTATCGGAGATAACGTAACCCAGGAAGGGAAGAGAAGACTGCTCGAAGACACACTTCTCGTACTTGGCGTACAGCCGATTTTCCCTCAGTCATTGTAGAACCAACTGCACGTTCTCTCTGTGGGTCTGGAGGTCCGGAGAAAAGACCAGGATGTCATCAAGATACACCACCACACAGATGTAGAGAAGGTCCCGGAACACGTCGTTCACCAATTCCTGAAAGACTGCTGGTGCGTTACACAGGCCGAAGGGCATCACACAGTATTCATAGTGTCCATCGCGAGTATTGAACGCGGTCTTCCATTCGTCCCCAGAGCGGATGCGGACCAGGTTGTAGGCACCCCGAAGATCCAACTTGGTGAACACACGAGCTCCCCTAAGCCGATCAAACAATTCGGGGATGAGCGGCAGGGGGTACTTATTTTTCACGGTGATTTGGTTCAATCCCCGGTAGTCTATGCATGGGCGTAGGTCGCCTTCTTTCTTCTTAACGAAGAAGAAGCCTGCTCCAGCAGGAGAGGAGGATCTCCGAATGAATCCCCTTGCCAGGTTCTCTGTGATGTAGGTAGACATGGCCCTTGTTTCGGCAGGAGACAGCGGATATATCCGTCCTCGAGGTGGTGTAGTTCCCGGGAGCAGGTCAATGGCACAATCGTAAGGACGATGTGGCGGAAGTACCTCAGATTCCTTTTTGTCAAAGACGTCCGCGAAGGACCAATAGGCCGAGGGCAGTCCCGGTAGGGACTCTGGAACCGGAGGCCGTCGGATGGGTTGTATGATCTTCAGACAGTTCTCGTGGCAAGAGGAGCCCCATCGGGTGATTTCACCAGTGCCCCAGCTGACTGACGGTTCATGTGTCCGTAACCAGGGGAGTCCCAGCAGGATTTGATGGGACATGTGTGGGAGGACGTAGAGAGCGATGTTCTCGGTGTGCAGGGCACCGATACGCAGTTCGACCGGCCTGGTGATCCAGGAGATGGTGTCAGAGAGGGGTCTCCCATCCACAGAGGCAATCAC
Organism: Anomaloglossus baeobatrachus; assembly: GCF_048569485.1. NCBI lineage: Eukaryota > Metazoa > Chordata > Amphibia > Anura > Aromobatidae > Anomaloglossus > Anomaloglossus baeobatrachus. The sequence continues at coordinate 574,762 of NW_027443435.1, read as the reverse complement.
GAGGGGTTTGTCGAGTGGAGTAACAGGCACTTGGTACTTGTCCACCGTGGCTTGCTGGATGAAATTGCCTGCTGCCCCAGAATCGAGGTACGCCTCGGCCGTGAACCGCGTCTCTCCCGTTGTCACTTGAACTGTCCACGTAACCGGGTCTGAGAGAGTCCCAGCACCTAGGGTGGCCTCTCATACCAACCCTAGGCTTTGGAGTTTCCTGGCCTCTCTGGACAGGAGCGTAGAAGGTGTGTGCCCTCTCCGCAGTAGAAGCAGAGGCCCTTGGCGAGCCGCTCTGCTCGGCGTTGTTCAGACTGCCGCACACGGTCGATCTGCATGGGCTCGTGGACGGAGACACCAGATGCCGTTGACTGAAGTACGGTGGGCTTCTGCGGAGGAGAGGAATGCCGTATCGGACGTCTCTCACGAGACACTTCTTTGGATCGCTCCTGAAAGCGAAAGTCCACTCGAGTCGCTAGGGTAATCAGGGCGTCCAGGGTGGACGGTACGTCACGACCAGCCAGCTCATCTTTAATTCGACCCAAGAGTCCTTCCCAGAAGGCGGCGGTTAGAGCCTCATTGTTCCACCCGAGTTCTGAAGCCAAGGTGCGAAAACGGATGGCGTATTGACCCACCGTCAGAGTCCCCTGACGTAACCGGAGAAGAGATGAGGCAGACGCGGAGGCGCGTCCGGGCTCGTCAAAGGTGCCACGAAATGCCTGCAGGAACTCCTGGATGTTCGTGGTCACAGGATCCTCCTTTTCCCACAAGGGGTTCATCCACGCCAGTGCCTCACCCTCTAGATGGGACATGATGAACGCGACCTTGGCTTGGTCGGAGGCAAACAAATGCGGCAGCTGCGTGAAATGGAGGGAGCATTGGTTTATGAATCCCCTGCAGGTCTTGGGATCTCCGGCGTACCGGGGTGGTGAGGCCAAACGAAGTCTGGAAGCATCCGAAGAGGTTGCCACGGGAGCTGGAGCCGTGGATTGTCTAGTGGAAGCCCGAGATGCTGAAGATGTAACTGACGCTTGTAGTGTGTTCAGGCGGGCGTCCACAGAAGACATGAATTGCAGCATGCGGGTCTGAGTCTCACGCTGGCGTGTGAGTTCCTCCTGTAAGGCTGCTAGTGCTTCGGCGGGATCCATGGCCTGTTCTTACTGTTAGGGCCAGGTGGACGGGCAGACCCAGGAGGTGGATCCACTGGGCCGAACTCCTTGATGAAGGCAAGGGGTCCGGTAGCCGGAGCACTACGGGTAGCAGGACAGTCCGTGTACAAGAGTAGAATGGTGAAGTCCCTGGGACCACGGAGTCACTGATGGTAGTCCGGGTGACGGAGCTCAGGTTCGGAGGCCGAGATGTTGTCAGGCGGAGTCCGGAACCGATGGAGCGAGAGGACGGGTCACCACAGGGATCAGAGGCGGTACGGACTGACAGGATGGCAGATAGTCAGCGTTCGGGGTTCAGGAATCGGCAGGACCGGATGGCGAGGCAGGAACGGCTCTAGAAGAGAGATAGATAAGTATGGCACAGAGACATAAGGAGACCTGACTCCTAGCTTGGAAAACACGAAGAACAGGCCCCGCCCACTTGGACACTAAACCCCTTTATACCCTGTACCTGTGTGCTCAATTTCCTGTCAGTGGACGCTGGCCCTTTAAGAAAGGGTCAATGACCGCGCGCGCGCCCTAATGCGCATGCGCGCAGCCCGGGTGCCAGAAGCCAGGGCAGGGAGCGGTGAGCAAGAAGCAGGAGAGCCGGGCTGGGGCTGTGTAGCCGACGGGCGCCGGGAGCGGGGACCGGGACGCCTGGAGACCGCGGGCAATGGAGGCTGGAGACCGGGGAGAGAAGCAGGGAAGCCGGGGAGCGTGGCAGGTGAGCCGGGGAGCAGGGCAGGGGACCTGGAGAGCGTGACAGCATGTAACTCCAAGGCTTGAATAAAGCAAATTTTTCTTCACAGCAGCAAGCGGTGAGTGCCTATGTTTTTTCTTACGTTTGGATGCTTAAAAATAACATTTTAGTCAGCTTCCACGTCACATAGCGTCCTCTCTAAGCTGCGATACATTTGAGTTGGATGTGTGACCTCCAACCCACATCCAGCTAAAGCAAGGCAGGGACTGGGGTCAGCAGGCCCCCCAGCACCCACCGGGAATCTTTCTGTCTTGAGCGCACGGAGCGCTTACCTTTCCATGCCAGTCTCATGTGTCCTTGCCACCTCCACGACTCTGAAGCAGTGTGCAGTGTGATGAGGTCGCAGTGTGATTACCTCATCACATGCCCTGATGGCAGCCCTAATGGTGACTACGGAGTCTCTGTTTTTTGGTTTTTTTTTAATTACCCGAGTTGCCGGATCTGGATTATTACCTGGAGTGCTCTGAGAGCTCTGGGCCCCAGGTCGGTGCTCGGGTACTTTTGAACCCGCGTGGATCTGGACTTTTACAGTCTGGATCCGTTCCTCACTAATCAGGACCATTGTTCTGGGAAGCACATCACTTGGTATAAACAGGTCCTGTGCTGGTAATAACATGATCTGTATGGGGACAGAGTGATCTATTAGTGATCGTTCTAAGCCCATCTCACTTTGTCCATCTGGGTGAGAGGAACTATACACAAGTGCTGGATGACATTACTATGGTCGATCACCATCGTTTAAAGGACTGAAATCAGCTTCTAAAAATATAGCTTAAATGTTTGTGTGTGATTGTGCAATATGTTAGCGGTTGCGGCCCCACTTTAAACTTTTGCTCAGGGCCCCACTTAGTCTAAAACCAGCCTTTGTCTGAAACCTGCAGTAAAATTCACCCAATTCATATTCATTGAAAGGCGCACACCACTTAATGAATTAGGAATCTTACATGTCCCGTACGTCTCTAGCACAAATGTATATAAATTAACAAGTGCAAAACACAAAATCCCTCTAAAAATAATCTTTAAAGATAATTATTAAAAATCACCCAAGTGAATAAACCGCGTACAAAAATATGTTAAAAGGTCGACGGTACTCAGTGAGGGATAGCCTTATACAAATAATAACCTACGGCAGAGGATCAGAAATTGGTCACATTCACTACAATGGTTTAAAGTTAATAATGACCCTATGCAATCTCTGAATCTTACCCCTGGCTAGCAACGGAGTGTATGACACCCTAACTTAGCTGGGACTTCCGATGGCGCCGGTTAAGTGAATGTTTACTGCGGCGCGCTGTTTCATCACACTATCACATTTTGACAGCAAGATGCAAGGGGTTAACAGGCGAGAGTGGATCGCGGATCCACTCGTGCCTGATAGCCGCACATGTCAGCTGTTCAAATCAGCTGACATGTGCAGCGATCGCTGCCGACTGACAGCGGTAGCCGGTGGGAATTAACCTGACACGATCCATGACATACCCAGTACGTCATGTGTCGTGAAAAGGTTAAATACAAAAGAGCAAATGATAAACAATTTAAAACAAAAAACAATGGGAGGGAAAATACGTAATTACTTACAGAGAATGTGTCTTCTCTGAACTCATGACGGCACCACGAGAGAGGGGATCCGCCCTTCAAGGACAGGAAACCTCCAGGATAAAAAGGGGCAGTACCTCTCCCCACATGAGTTGGATTATAGAGCATGACAGGACCTCCGAAAAAAGGAACTTTGACAAGACATGCCCCACTAGTATCAACTTCCCCATGAATAGGAGCGAAATAATAAACTGGCAACACATAAGTGTAGGGAGGGAATGTAAGTGTGCCGTCATGGGTTCAGAAAAAACACATTACCGGTAAGTAATTACGTATTTTTCAGCACCCATGACGACACCAAGAGAGAATTACAGAGATAAGAACTTAGGGAGGGACTACTGATTGCAGAATCCGTCTCCCAAAAGGTGATGTCAGTGAAGGACAAATCAAGGCGATAATGGTTAAAAAAGGTGGATGGAGAAGACCACGTGGCCGCCTTACAAATCTGCTCGATGGAGACATCTGATTTCTCCACCCAGGAAGATGCCATTGCTCTGGTGGAGTGAGCCTTCAGACCAGCCAGCACTTCCTCACCACTAGCTATGTAAGCCGTCGAGATGGCATCCCTTATCCACCTGGCTAAGGTGGACCTAGAAGCCCTAAGCCCCTTCCTATGACCCTGAAAGACTACAAATAATGAGCTGTCCCTCGTCCACCTTGTAGTGACTGATAAATACTGCTGAAGACAACATTTAACATCTAGGCAGTGCCACCCTCTCTCTTCCTGAGTAGAAGGGTTGTCTTAAAAAGAAGTGAGCGCAATCTCATGAGTTTTATGGAAATGAGAATTTACTTTCGGTAAATAGGCAGGGTCTGTTCTTAAGAGTACTCTGTCCTCAAGAAACTGAGTATAAGGATGACTGATGGAAAGAGCCTGTAAGTCGCTAACCCTGCATGCCAAGGTGAGGGCCACTAGGACAATAATTTTGAGGAACAGATGCTTGAGCGATATAGAATCTAGGGGTTCAAATGGGTATTTAGTTAAGGCAGAGATCCCATGATGGCAGGGGTAGACTACGTCATGGTCTGGACCTAGAACAGGCTCTAATAAACCTGGAAAACCAAGGTTCTCTGGCCAGGTTATGGTTATATAAAGCACCCAGGGCTGAAATTTGGACCTTTATTGTTTTAACCGACAGACTTAATTCCCAACCCTTCTGGAGGAATTCTAGAATGATCGAGACTGAGATTGGCCCAGCAGGATCTGCACCCGTGGAGGCTAAGAACTTGTTCCACATCCGCCCATAAGTCTGTGTTTCCTACAGTGCATCAAGGTAGAAATTAAACCCAGAGAAAACCCCCTGCCTCCTAGTGACCTCTCAAGTTCCACGCCGTTAGATGTAACCTGTTGTTCAGGGGGTGGAAGGATGGACCCTGAGAGAGGAGGTCTGGCAGTTCTGGAAGGACCCATGACTTGGTTATGGACAGTCTGGTCAGCCAATAAAACCATGGCCTCTTTTCAGGACTGCTGGAATGAGGTTGATTAGAGGGAAGGCATAAGCGAGGTTGAAGTCCCATTGGAGCAACAGAGCATCCACTGAGTAGGGATGATCCCTTGGATCTAGTGAACAGAATTGGTGAACTTTCTTGTTCTGCCTGGTTGCAAACAGATCTATCTCTGGGACCCCCCACCGTATCATCATCATGTTAAAAACAGACTGTTTTAGGGTCCATTCTCCTTGATGTAACTTGCTGCGACTGAGAAAATCCACCATAGTGTTTTCTTTCCCTCTTATGTGCACAGCCGATAAGGATTCCAGATGAGTTTCTGCTAAAGCAAGGATCCTGCTTGCTATGCTCATAAGTGGTCTAGAACGAGTACCTCCCTGGTGGTTGAGATATGCGACTGTTGCCTGGTTGTCTGACAGGACCTTGACATGGCGATCCGTCAGTGATGGCAGGAAGTGTCTTACCGCTTTTTCTACCGCCAGTAATTCCTTTGTATTGGAGGAACTTCGAGTTTCTACTCCAGACCATCTCCCTTGTATTAGATGATCGCGCAAGTGGGTTCCCCAACCGTACAAGCTTGCGTCGGTGGTTACTACCTCTGGTTCTGGGATTATCCAAGGCACCCCTCTTCTCAAATTGGTTGGATTCAACGACCAACGCAGAAACCAAAGCGCGCGAGGGCTGAGAACAATAGATTCGTCCAGGTGATGCCCCAGAGCTTCCTGATGTTCCAAGATATTCTACTGGAGGATTCTTTTTTTTTACATAAGATTTTTTTTTATTAAACAATTAGGAATCAATACAGAGAAAATATATTGCATCTTATATAACTAGTAAAGGTGTACATTGAAAAAACATATGCTGTCTATAAATCAGGTTCTTCCTCTGTATAAAAAAAAATAAAATTCTTAGATCACAGTTCTATAAATTGAGCCTACAAACAACATGGCTCCACAGATAAACAAAAGTTAAATTATGCAATAATACCTCAGTCTAATAGGAAAGTCTCCTCCATCAGCCGTGTCGCTCGGCATCATATTTCCATACCCGCTTGCCTCTCTCCCTCCCCGTTTAGTCATCAATCACACCCTTCCGGCCCATCTCACAGCGGCGATCACATAACAACTCGTCACTTCCGGTTTCGGGTCCCGGACCGGAAGTGACGTCAGGATATGGAATAACAAGAGAAAGCGGCGATGGGAGCACATATCAGCTATTTTTAACAGCTGACATGTGCGACTACAAGTTACAAGTGGAATCGCTTCCACCTGCAACTTGTAACCCCTTAAACCTCGCTGCCAAAATCTGGCAGCGAGATGTATATGCACGGGCATTACTATCACTTACCACCGCCCCCACCGAAAGTCACGTGCGAGAAAAGCGAGTCAATGACCGCCAATTCGCAAAAAAAAAAAAAAACCCCACTGTAGCCAAGACCATAAATAATTGTTTGCAGGCTTTTTGTGTTCTGGGGTGCGTGATGGGTCAGAAGCACCCCGAACGCTGCTCAGAACTCTTCACGTACTGCAATACCATTTTCAACTCCTATAAAACCCATGGGGGTTCTGCGTGGTGGAAGTACGACGAAGAATTTAGAAGATGCTTGGCACTCTAACTGTTGGGGCATTAAGGCCACCAATTCGTGGCTCAGACTTATGATGGCGCAAAAAGTCCCAGCAGTCCTTTCCATACTTTTCCTCCCACTGCGCTACACCGGGAGCTGCAAATGTCCGCAGACCAGGTTGCTGCTGGCTCTTCAACGAATGACATTGCAGATTTCAAGGACTCCGCAAATACAAACACGAATGCTCATCATGCGGAGGCAATCACACCTCCTCCAAATGCGATAAGCAACCAGCCAGGCGTCACACTAAAAATGCACCTCCAGGTCCCAAAGACTCCAGTGAACATGCACGAGGTGGAGCCATTGCTAGAACGTTACCCTAATAAGGCTGCGGCCAACGCTATTAGGGACGGTTTCAACCACGGCTTCTTTATCCCCTTTATGTTCTCCTCAGAACCAACCTTCGCCCCAACCTCAAATCGGCCCGGGACCTCCCACAGGTCCTGGAGAACAAACTACTGAAGGAAGTGGCGCTAGGCCGACTAGCAGGCCCATTTATAGATTTACCATTCTCAAATCCTCGCGTTTCACCCCTAGGAATAGTGCCTAAGAAAGAAAAGGGTGAATTTCGCCTCATACACCACCTGTCCTTCCCGGCTGGGCGGTCAGTCAATGACAGCATCCCCACAGAGAACTCAGCAGTTTCCTACCCGTTTTTTGACAAAGCGATCGCACTTCTGCGAAAAGCAGGGTAAGCAGCCCTAATGGCAAAATCGGACATAGCATGTGCCTTTCGCCCGCTACTAGTGCACCCTGATTGTCAGCACCTGCTGGGGTGCTATTTCAACAAAAAATTCTGTTACGACATGTGTCTTACCATGGGTTGCTCCATATCCTTCTCACACTTCGAGCTCTTCAGCTCTTTTCTGGAATGGGTGGTTAAGGACGTAGCAAAGAATAAATCGGTCACCCATTATTTGGATGATTTCCTGTTCGTTTCCCCCACCAACTCTAAAGCATGCTCAACCGCGTTAAAATCTGTCCAGGTCATAGCGGACAAGTTTGGGTTTCCGTTGTCGGCCGAAAAAACAGTTGGCCATGTGACCTGCCTTTCCATTTGAGAATCGAAATAGACTCAATTATCATGATGTTTCGGCTACCACTCGGAAAGGTTGATAAAACCACATCGCTCAATGACGGTTTCTGCGCCATTCGCAAGGTAACCCTGGCGCAAATGCAATCTTCATTAGGCTTGCTCGCCTTCGCCTGTAGAGTCATGCCCATGGGAAGGGGCTTTTCCCTGAGGCTCTGCCTGGCCACTAGGAGCATAACTGCCTCCCATCAAAGGATTCGCATCACCAGCGCTCTACGTGAGGACCTGGGTGTATGGAGGTCCTTCATAGCTACTTACAATGGGCGTTCATGTTTCCAGGAACAGGAAGTTTCCAGCGCTGATATATCTCTATTTTTGGATGTTGCCGGGTCCACCGGATTCGGAGTTTACCTTGGTCCCAATTGGTACGCTAATTGCTGGCCCAACACATGGCACCTGTCTGGGTGGACAAAAAAAAAAAACAAAAAAACCACAAAACATCACTTTACTCGAGCTGTTCCCTATAATAGTAGCTACAACTCTTTGTGCAGAAAAGTTGGCGAACAATCAGATCCGCTTCTGAACTGACTACATAAGTGTCATCCACGCCGTTAAGCACCTCGCATCTTCCTCACCACCGGTGATCAGCTGGCTACGATACTTAGTTCTCAAGTGCCTTGAACATAATATCTGGGTCAAGGCCAGCCACATACCGGGGATTGATAACACTATCGCTGATGCCTTATTGTGCTTCATTTTCAGAAGTTTCGAGCATTGCACCCAGAATCTGACAACAATGGCCAAAAGTGTCCACAGCCCCTCTGGATGGTCCTCGTGGACAGTTGATTCCGCTGGTTAAGGTATCCCTAGCTCCATCAACATAGCATTTGTATGGCAAGGCTTGGGGCGATCATTATAGTTCAACCGCTGCCTAGCCAGGTGTCAGCGGTTTTTATTAGCAATTCCGTTGCTCGATACATAACGCATCTACATACCAGTGGCTTGTCGGGCACAGTAGCGTAGTAGCGGGTTGCAGGAATAGCCTCTCACTTTCAGGTTCGTGGATGGACCAATGTCACCAAGGCCTTTCTGTTCAAACAGGCCGTTAAAGGCTGGAAGCGCTGGTGCACAGAGAACAGGAAGGCCATTACATTCGCCATCCTTTCCAGCATAATAAACCAGCTAGATGACATTTGCACTAATGACAGCGAGGTCCTCTTGTTCTCGGCCGCCTTCTCGCTAGCATTCTTCGGAGCCTTGACGATCAGCGAATCAGTTAGCAGGTCCCTAGGTCGCCCTGGTGGTCTGCTACGCGACAATGTTATAGTTTGCAATGCTGGAGTATGGGTTCGCATAATGCGCTCCAAAACAGATCAGCTCGGTAGAGGAGTTTGGTTCCCTATTTTCCCGTTTTCCGGTATCCTGTGTCCCATCCTTACCTTGCAGAGACACTTAGAGTCTTGGGTTCCCAACAAATTCTTCATGGTGCACGCAGAGGGATCCCGCTCACGGCGACACAACTTTCGGCATTGCTCAAAATGTCTATTTCCAGCCTGGACCTACAACCAGGAGATTATGGCACGCACTCCTTCCGCATCGACACGACAGCCGAGGCAGCAAGGGCCAGCTTCATACCTATCCGTGCAGTCCTGTAGTTCCCTGCCACCAGTTGTCCACTGTTTGGCACGTTTATATATTACACAAAAAAAATAAAATAAATTGATAAATAAATATATGCATATCATTTCGGTTATCTAAGCACCTTCAAACCTAAAGAAACATTAATACAATGATGTTTACTGACACGATGATGGAAAATGTTTTGCATGCAAGAGAGGTAACAGTTTTTCTTTTAGATCTATCGAGACCTAGCAACTGGATCCTAGGTCACTCACACATATTCTGGGCAGCACGGCGGGCCGAGTCGAGACCGGGTGGAAGCGTGCTGAGAGTTTGTGACCTCAAGTTTCACTGGAGAAGAGTTCGGGGCCCAGGTCCTGCCCGTCGTAGTGAGCATATCCAGAGTAGCCACTGGCCCAGTAGTGCTGGTCATTCACGCGGGTGGAAATGACCTGGTAAATGTGAGGATCCAGGATCTGCTTGCGGTCATGCAAGTGGTCCTAGATAAGTTCAGCAGCTTCTTTCCTAGAAAAGTTCAGCAGCTTCTCTAGCAACGTGGGGGTATGGTCCAGTATATTACCGAGATTGAGTTGGACAGGAGCAAGGAACATAGCAGCTGTGGAAAGGTCAAGGCAACACGTTAATATGCGGATCGCCAAATTTATAGCGTCAGGAAGAGGGATAGTGCTGGGACACGAGATGCTGGAAGTAGAGGTCAGCCGTTTGGTGCTAGAGGATGGTTTTAGCCTTAATGATATAGGCCTAGACAATATCCTGTCGGACAGTAAGGACGGGGTTGAGCGGGCCATAAGGGCTCTGTGTGGGGGTCGCAGTTCAGGCTTGGGCCTTCGCCACTCCGTGGCCGGTGGAAGAGGGATTTGGTGAGAGCCAACCTGCCACGGACAGCCGTAGGCATCGGGCCTCCTCCCCCAGGTTTAAGGTGGATTTGTGCCTGTGGTTAAAGCTGTGGCCAAAATAACAAGCAACCCCCTTTTTATATCAAAATTGAATGGTGTTATGTGAATACCTTCAATAAAGTACAAAAGAAAGATATTCCATGTGTGGTCTCATTCATTGCGCGGTGGGGAGGGGGAACCGGTTGGTGGGTCTCGGCAGTCTCTTCCTTGCTTGATACAGGATACGGGCTATTCCCAGGGCTGTTGGAGAGTCCGGGTCTACTCCTCCCTCCCACAGACTCAACAAACATAGACGAGGCGACGGTTGTATTGTAATATGATATATTTGGTCTATGAGTCCCAGGGTTTGTTTCCAGAAATCACCAATGTGTCCACACTCCCACATAACATGTATCAAATGGGCATCACCCTGTCCACACCTAACACATTGTGCATTTGGTCTAAGTCCCATCCTGAATAATAGGCTGGGAGTTTTATATACCCTGTGGATGAGATATATTTGAGAAAGCCTTTGGCACTCAGAGACCGCCAGTTTAGGGACCTGTTCTAGAATGTTGGACCACTGGTCTTCCCGTCAGGGGATCAAGGTCCCGTTCCCATTTACTTTTAACAGTTAGTGGGTACGTCTCCAGATGGGCAGGTAGTAATCTTTTGTATAGTTCAGAAATAAGACCTTTAGAGGACTCAGATATAAGTAGCATATGTAATGTTTGATTATTTGTCACTGTCACCGGATTTGTCCTCCCCTGTCTTTCCAGTGTGTGTCTCAGCTGTAAGTATTGATAAAAGAAGACATGCGGGAGGTGAAACTCCGTTCTCAATTGCTCAAAACTCTTATTATTTTGTAGTACTTGTGACACTAAATGGATCCCTTTATCTTCCCATCCTCTGAACCCGACTAATTTTTTAATTTCTGGCAAATCCGGGTTCCGCCACAGTGGCCAGAACTCCGTAGGCCCATTTATCTTCAAAAAAAACGTACCTCTTTCCCATGCTCTAAATATCATAGCCAAGGTAGGATATCGTGCCCCATTTATCTGTCTTTGTCCCACATCCAACTGGCAACCTGGACATTTCCATACCGATCCCTCTCTCACTATATCACCACTATTATCATACGCTCCTTCTTTGCCCCAACCCCTAAGATGTTGCATCTGGGAGGCTATATAGTATATATATGGGTTTGGTACCGCCAGTCCTCCCTTCTCCTTTCCCCGCTGTAGCACTTCCAGTCGAATCCTAGCCTGTTTTTTCTTCCAGATAAGTTCCCGGAATAATGTATTAATTTTTGCAAAAAATTCCCTACATATCCACACTGGAGAATTATGTATAAGATATAGTAATTGTGGCATCATTACCATTTTGATTAAGTTGGATCTACCGATATTTCATAGCGGCAAGCGACACCAGGTGTGTACCTTTGCTCTGAAACGCTGCAACAGGGGTTCCAGATCTAGGGCCTGGAAATCCTTCGGAATCGGGCTTACAGTTACTCCCAGATACTTAAACTCTCGGACCACAGGAACCGGTATCTGCAAGTCCGAGAAATCCACCGGGAGAGCGTCTATCGGCATTAAAGCCGATTTGGACCAATTAATCCGAAGGCCAGACCTCCGCCCAAATTCTTGAATAATATCCATTGCCGGCAAAATCGAGGAATGTACCCTGTCTAAATATAAAAGTAGGTCATCCGCATATAATGATATTTTCTGCTCCACACCTAAATCCCGTTGTCTCCCTGGACTTCCGTATTGCAACTGCCAATGGCTCCACTGCAGTAGCAAATAGCAAGGGCGAGAGCGGGCACCCCTGTCTAGTACCTCTTCCGAGAGGAAAAGACTCAGAGACCCTGCCATTAGCCCTAACCTTCCCCACCGGTGAGTCATATAGCAGCTTCACCCAATTTATAAATCTGTGTCCAAAACCCATTTTCCGAAGTACCGCCCACAAATACCCCCATTCTAAGCTAACGAACGCCTTAGCGGGGTCTAAGGACAAAATTGCCCTTTTCCCTGGCTTCTCAGAACTATGCTGAATCCCTAAGTATAATTTTCTAAGATTCATAGATGTGGCTCTACATGGAATAAATCCTGTTTGATCATTCTGTATAATAGATGAGATGACTCGGGACATCCTATTGGCAAGCACCTTGGCCAGTAATTTAACATCTGTTGGTAGTAGAGAGATTGGGCGGTACGAATCCGGGATCTCTGGATCTTTTCCAGGTTTTAATATTAAGACTATTAAAGACTCCCTCATAGAGGGCGGGAGGACCCTCTGCCTTTCAGCCTCTTCAAATACTTTAAGTCACAATATAGTATCTAATACATTATATATAACAAAACGCTCAATAAACGTCCCCAGGAACCACATCTGTGATTGGCACAACAAGGAAGTCTGATGTGAAGTGGGGGGGTCCTGATAATGTTGTTCCCAGAATAGGGATCCCTCCCACTCCAAATACTTATTGTGTAATCCAGTGTTATACTCCAGAGCTGAATTCACAATTCTTCAGGCTTCAGAGCTGAAATCTCACTGTGTCCCCCTTGCTCGGGGTCTGTACAGTGTTTGCTCTGGTGATTTGGGATATAAAAGGAGGCCTGGCATCTCTGGATGTTTTTATTTTGCAATGGGGGGTATGTTATTAAAACAAAAGAGGGCATCCAAGTAGTGGACAACCCCTTTAAATGAGCTTCTAAAATGCGGGGACAGCTAGGATAACATGTCACATAATATGATATCACCCGAGTGAGCGCTATACAGACACTGAGCAGGCGGACACATGGAGGTGAGATATTAGGAGCGAGTCTGCTGACAGTCATGCTGACTGTTTCCTATACTAGAACTCCAATGTTACAGAAGCAGAACATGCAATCTATAAACCTTGTCAGCAATTTAGTGCCCCCTAGAGGAAGTAATATGCATAAACCTGCCTTTGTCTCATAGTGGGTTGTAAATTATTCCAACAGCGCCACCCTTGCCCGTAGGTTATGAATGGTATTACAGTTCAACTCCATTAAAGAACAGAAGCTGAGCCTCACTGCCACCTATAAACTGTAGACAGGTGAGGGTAGAGACAATCATGTATACTGCTCTACCTCTGTGCATATAACCTACTGGGGGGCAAACTGAAGCCCGAAAACTAAGCCTCTGGGGTCCGTGCTTTTATACCCTTTAATTATGATACTGTTTTGCGTATTATTGATCCTACAATGACGGCTGAACACTCGTGAAGCCAACAGCTTTCCCTCCCGCCCTCCTCACATGTGCAGGTTCAGTTCAATTGAGCACGCGTTTCTTCTTAATCCACTTATCTCCCCCAAAAACAAAAGGATTAGGTATGTTGCAATTCAATTGTCTGATCCTTATCGCTCCCTCAATAGGGGGAGAGTCGGGAGGCCCCCATACATTATAGAGGCCACTGAGTATGTACGACCACCGCTCCTAAAGGCAGGAAACACATATGTGGTCGCACATGCTCAGTACAGCTCCATTCACACAGGGCACTTTGGGAGCCTCAGCCTAAATATCCGAGCAGTCAGACCCCCAGAGATGGTGAATTTATCATCTATCCTGTGGATATATATATTATTTATGGGACAACCCCTTTAAATATAATGAGTGAAACAGCAACATTTTCTTTTTGGGTGCTCCTGTCCATCCACACCTAGTGGCGCTCCATATTCTACACACGGTGTATATTTTTCCATGCAGTTCTCGGGATCTTATAGAAGCCCCTGAATACTCCAGTGCAATATACAATCCAAAATCTATAGGTGTCCATTCTAGATATTATGCTGCCCTATAGGGGATGAGCACAATAAACTTCATACGATCTGCACCGATTACGCTCCTGACTCTGCACCTTCCTCCACGACGACTAAAACAAAAGGGAAATAATGAAGGTAAAACCGGGGCGACGAAACCTGATTGTGCTTATACGGCTAGAACTGCCCCCGAGGAGCGATCCAGGCTCCGCCTGTGCATAGATGTCACCATGGAAGCGTCCACACTGTGTCTGTATGCAGCCGATACTGTATCATAAATGTAGCGGTGTACTGTCCACAAGGGGGTGTCACATCCCCCCGATACAATCTTTTAGTGCTGGGTGTGTCAGGGGATAGGACGATCTCTATTTTATGTTCTTTAATAATGCTGTCTGGGCATTCACCACTGCCTTAAAGGCGTCTTCACTTCCTGGAGCCACGCATTTGTCCGGGTGGAGGAGCACAGCGAGCCTCCGATAGGCTTTATTTACTTCTTCTCTACAAGAGGAACATTTATTAATAAAGAAGATATTACGCTATAGCGCCACCTAGCAGTAACTGTTAATGAAGATAAGGAGGAATTTATATACTGTATTTTTTTTATAAGAAAACTAAGTACACCCTCTTTCTTTCAATTCCATGGTTTACATATTGGGATATAATAAAAAAAATAAATTGGTCTTTAGATACTTTTAACTAGTGATGAGCGGGCACTAACATGCTTGGGTGCTCGGTACTCATAACTAGTGATGAGCGGGCACTACCATGCTCGGGTGCTCGGTACTCGTAACTAGAGTTGAGCGCGGTTCGTGGTTCGTGGTTCTCCAGTTCGCGGCTCGAGTGATTTTGGGGCATGTTCTAGATCGAACTAGAACTCGAGCTTTTTGCAAAAGCTCGATAGTTCTAGAAACGTTCGAGAACGGTTCTAGCAGCCAAAAAACAGCTAATTCCTAGCTGGCTTTCCGCTGTAATAGTGTAAGTCACTCTGTGAATCACACTATTATGACATTTCAGTGTATAGTGTGCGTGAACAGCGCCTTCAGATCACTGCTGTTTCTATAATGGCGATCGCCATTTTTTTTTTTTTTTTTCTTGTCTTCCTTCCCTAAGCGCGCGCGTCTTGTGGGGCGGGCCAGCATGTCAGCCAATCACAGACACACACACACCTAAGTGGACTTTGAGCCAGAGAAGCAACGGCATGTGTGATAGGATCTGCATGTCACATGTCCCTGCATTATAAAACCGGACATTTTCTTCACGAACGCCATTATCTGCCTTCTGCGTCTTTGGTGTCAGACATCAGTGTCGCAGCTCCGTCCTCCTGAGTCCTATAGCCGATACAGCTGTATGTGCTGCATACACAGCGTTAGACAGCTTAGGGAGAGCACATTCTAGCAGTCCTTTTAAGGGCTCGTACCGGCAGGGTCAGAGAGCCATAGGTGACAGGTCCTGAAAACAGCGCCAGCGTCTGTGCAGCCAAGGTCAGGGATTTCCTCCCTGCATTTCACCATTAGGAGGGAATAGAAAGGCAGGCTTCCATTCCTCTACCCAGAGCACCACAATCCTGCCACTGTACCCTCTTGTCCTCTGCACACTCCAACTCATTCTAAGTAAGCCATTATACTAGCAAACATTCAGTGTACCTAGTGGCATCCTATACGTGGCTATTGGACTTTGCTATAGTCCCACTAGTGCCAAGACATTTGCAGAGCGCATCTGCCTGCGTTGCACACTCCAACGAATTATAACTAAGCCATTATACTAGCACACACTCAGTGTACCTAGTGGCATCCTATACGTGGCTATTGGACTTTGCTATAGTCCCACTAGTGCAAAGACATTAGCAGAGCACGTCTGCCTGCATTGCACACTCCAAGTTTTTTAAACTAAGCAATTTTACTAGCAAACACTCAGTGTACCTAGTGGCATCCTATACGTGGCTATTGGACTTTGCTATAGTCCCACTAGTGCAAAGACATTTGCAGAGCACGTCTGCCTGCATTGCACACTACAACTTTTTTAAACTAAGCAATTTTACTAGCAAACACTCAGTGTACCTAGTGGCATCCTATACGTGGCTATTGGACTTTGCTATAGTCCCACTAGTGCAAAGACATTTGCAGAGCACGTCTGCCTGCATTGCACACTACAACTTTTTTAAACTAAGCAATTTTACTAGCAAACACTCAGTGTACCTAGTGGCATCCTATACGTGGCTATTGGACTTTGCTATAGTCCCACTAGTGCAAAGACATTTGCAGAGCACGTCTGCCTGCATTGCACACTACAACTTTTTTAAACTAAGCAATTTTACTAGCAAACACTCAGTGTACCTAGTGGCATCCTATACGTGGCTATTGGACTTTGCTATAGTCCCACTAGTGCCAAGACATTTGCAGAGCGCATCTGCCTGCGTTGCACACTCCAACTAATTATAACTAAGCCATTATACTAGCACACACTCAGTGTACCTAGTGGCATCCTATACGTGGCTATTGGACTTTGCTATAGTCCCACTAGTGCAAAGACATTTGCAGAGCACGTCTGCCTGCATTGCACACTACAACTTTTTTAAACTAAGCAATTTTACTAGCAAACACTCAGTGTACCTAGTGGCATCCTATACGTGGCTATTGGACTTTGCTATAGTCCCACTAGTGCAAAGACATTTGCAGAGCACGTCTGCCTGCATTGCACACTACAACTTTTTTAAACTAAGCAATTTTACTAGCAAACACTCAGTGTACCTAGTGGCATCCTATACGTGGCTATTGGACTTTGCTATAGTCCCACTAGTGCAAAGACATTTGCAGAGCACGTCTGCCTGCATTGCACACTACAACTTTTTTAAACTAAGCAATTTTACTAGCAAACACTCAGTGTACCTAGTGGCATCCTATACGTGGCTATTGGACTTTGCTATAGTCCCACTAGTGCCAAGACATTTGCAGAGCGCATCTGCCTGCGTTGCACACTCCAACTAATTATAACTAAGCCATTATACTAGCACACACTCAGTGTACCTAGTGGCATCCTATACGTGGCTATTGGACTTTGCTATAGTCCCACTAGTGCAAAGACATTTGCAGAGCACGTCTGCCTGCATTGCACACTACAACTTTTTTAAACTAAGCAATTTTACTAGCAAACACTCAGTGTACCTAGTGGCATCCTATACGTGGCTATTGGACTTTGCTATAGTCCCACTAGTGCAAAGACATTTGCAGAGCACGTCTGCCTGCATTGCACACTACAACTTTTTTAAACTAAGCAATTTTACTAGCAAACACTCAGTGTACCTAGTGGCATCCTATACGTGGCTATTGGACTTTGCTATAGTCCCACTAGTGCAAAGACATTTGCAGAGCACGTCTGCCTGTGTTGCACACTCCAACTAATTATAACTAAGCCATTATACTAGCACACACTCAGTGTACCTAGTGAAATCCTATACGTGGCTATTGGACTTTGCTATAGTCCCACTAGTGCCAAGACATTTGCAGCACGTCTGCCTGCGTTGCACACTCCAACTAATTATAACTAAGCCATTATACTAGCACACACTCAGTGTACCTAGTGGCATCCTATACGTGGCTATTGGACTTTGCTATAGTCCCACTAGTGCCAAGACATTTGCAGAGCGCATCTGCCTGCGTTGCACACTCCAACTAATTATAACTAAGCCATTATACTAGCACACACTCAGTGTACCTAGTGGCATCCTATACGTGGCTATTGGACTTTGCTATAGTCCCACTAGTGCAAAGACATTTGCAGAGCACGTCTGCCTGCATTGCACACTACAACTTTTTTAAACTAAGCAATTTTACTAGCAAACACTCAGTGTACCTAGTGGCATCCTATACGTGGCTATTGGACTTTGCTATAGTCCCACTAGTGCCAAGACATTTGCAGAGCGCATCTGCCTGCGTTGCACACTCCAACTAATTATAACTAAGCCATTATACTAGCACACACTCAGTGTACCTAGTGGCATCCTATACGTGGCTATTGGACTTTGCTATAGTCCCACTAGTGCCAAGACATTTGCAGCACGTCTGCCTGCGTTGCACACTCCAACTAATTATAACTAAGCCATTATACTAGCACACACTCAGTGTACCTAGTGGCATCCTATACGTGGCTATTGGACTTTGCTATAGTCCCACTAGTGCCAAGACATTTGCAGAGCGCATCTGCCTGCGTTGCACACTCCAACTAATTATAACTAAGCCATTATACTAGCACACACTCAGTGTACCTAGTGGCATCCTATACGTGGCTATTGGACTTTGCTATAGTCCCACTAGTGCAAAGACATTTGCAGAGCACGTCTGCCTGCATTGCACACTACAACTTTTTTAAACTAAGCAATTTTACTAGCAAACACTCAGTGTACCTAGTGGCATCCTATACGTGGCTATTGGACTTTGCTATAGTCCCACTAGTGCAAAGACATTTGCAGAGCACGTTTGCCTGCATTGCACACTACAACTTTTTTAAACTAAGCAATTTTACTAGCAAACACTCAGTGTACCTAGTGGCATCCTATACGTGGCTATTGGACTTTGCTATAGTCCCACTAGTGCCAAGACATTTGCAGAGCGCATCTGCCTGCGTTGCACACTCCAACTAATTATAACTAAGCCATTATACTTGCACACACTAAGTGTTTTTTAGTGGCATCCTATACGTGGCTATTGGACTTTGCTATAGTCCTACTAGTGCCAAGACATTTGCAGAGCGCATCTGCCTGCGTTGCACACTCCAACTAATTATAACTAAGCCATTATACTAGCACACACTCAGTGAACCTAGTGGCATCCTATACGTGGATATTGGACTTTTCTATAGTCCCACTAGTGCCAAGACATTTGCAGCACGTCTGCCTGCGTTGCACACTCCAACTAATTATAACTAAGCCATTATACTAGCACACACTCAGTGTACCTAGTGGCATCCTATACGTGGCTATTGGACTTTGCTATAGTCCCACTAGTGCCAAGACATTTGCAGCACGTCTGCCTGCGTTGCACACTCCAACTAATTATAACTAAGCCATTATACTAGCACACACTCAGTGTACCTAGTGGCATCCTATACGTGGCTATTGGACTTTGCTATAGTCCCACTAGTGCCAAGACATTTGCAGCACGTCTGCCTGCGTTGCACACTCCAACTAATTATAACTAAGCCATTATACTAGCACACACTCAGTGTACCTAGTGGCATCCTATACGTGGCTATTGGACTTTGCTATAGTCCCACTAGTGCCAAGACATTTGCAGCACGTCTGCCTGCGTTGCACACTCCAACTAATTATAACTAAGCCATTATACTAGCACACACTCAGTGTACCTAGTGGCATCCTATACGTGGCTATTGGACTTTGCTATAGTCCCACTAGTGCCAAGACATTTGCAGCACGTCTGCCTGCGTTGCACACTCCAACTAATTATAACTAAGCCATTATACTAGCACACACTCAGTGTACCTAGTGGCATCCTATACGTGGCTATTGGACTTTGCTATAGTCCCACTAGTGCCAAGACATTTGCAGAGCGCATCTGCCTGCGTTGCACACTCCAACTAATTATAACTAAGCCATTATACTAGCACACACTCAGTGTACCTAGTGGCATCCTATACGTGGCTATTGGACTTTGCTATAGTCCCACTAGTGCCAAGACATTTGCAGCACGTCTGCCTGCGTTGCACACTCCAACTAATTATAACTAAGCCATTATACTAGCACACACTCAGTGTACCTAGTGGCATCCTATACGTGGCTATTGGACTTTGCTATAGTCCCACTAGTGCCAAGACATTTGCAGAGCGCATCTGCCTGCGTTGCACACTCCAACTAATTATAACTAAGCCATTATACTAGCACACACTCAGTGTACCTAGTGGCATCCTATACGTGGCTATTGGACTTTGCTATAGTCCCACTAGTGCCAAGACATTTGCAGAGCGCATCTGCCTGCGTTGCACACTCCAACTAATTATAACTAAGCCATTATACTTGCACACACTAAGTGTTTTTTAGTGGCATCCTATACGTGGCTATTGGACTTTGCTATAGTCCTACTAGTGCCAAGACATTTGCAGAGCGCATCTGCCTGCGTTGCACACTCCAACTAATTATAACTAAGCCATTATACTAGCACACACTCAGTGACCTAGTGGCATCCTATACGTGGATATTGGACTTTGCTATAGTCCCACTAGTGCCAAGACATTTGCAGCACGTCTGCCTGCGTTGCACACTCCAACTAATTATAACTAAGCCATTATACTAGCACACACTCAGTGTACCTAGTGGCATCCTATACGTGGCTATTGGACTTTGCTATAGTCCCACTAGTGCCAAGACATTTGCAGCACGTCTGCCTGCGTTGCACACTCCAACTAATTATAACTAAGCCATTATACTAGCACACACTCAGTGTACCTAGTGGCATCCTATACGTGGCTATTGGACTTTGCTATAGTCCCACTAGTGCCAAGACATTTGCAGCACGTCTGCCTGCGTTGCACACTCCAACTAATTATAACTAAGCCATTATACTAGCACACACTCAGTGTACCTAGTGGCATCCTATACGTGGCTATTGGACTTTGCTATAGTCCCACTAGTGCCAAGACATTTGCAGCACGTCTGCCTGCGTTGCACACTCCAACTAATTATAACTAAGCCATTATACTAGCACACACTCAGTGTACCTAGTGGCATCCTATACGTGGCTATTGGACTTTGCTATAGTCCCACTAGTGCCAAGACATTTGCAGCACGTCTGCCTGCGTTGCACACTCCAACTAATTATAACTAAGCCATTATACTAGCACACACTCAGTGTACCTAGTGGCATCCTATACGTGGCTATTGGACTTTGCTATAGTCCCACTAGTGCCAAGACATTTGCAGAGCGCATCTGCCTGCGTTGCACACTCCAACGAATTATAACTAAGTTACATTGTCAGGGATATTTATTCTTTATTATTCTGCTGTTAATAAAGCTAGACCACCACTGCAATCTTCACCACCTCTCAATTTTTACTACCACATTTTCAGTCCACAATCTTGTCGCAATCAACATGAGTGGCAAAATGACAGATGCTGGTGGAAAGGGGAAGAGGCGTGGTGGAAAAGGCAAAAAAGGTTTTGTCAGTGGGGAAGGTGGCAAAGCTCCATTATCATCTGCTGAAGATAGACCATCTACTAGCAAAAGTAAGATGTCTACTACTTATTGTGGACAATCCGATGTGCTCCCTTTTTTACGGACACGAACAAGAGGAACAAAGGTAGATGATGGGCAAAAAAGGAAAATGCTTGAATGGATCTCAAGTGGTCCAACAAGTGCCCTCTCAGCCACTTCAAGTACCGCATCCAAAAAACACCATTCCTCTGAGTTGTCATCCCAATCACACTTGATTTCTCCCAGCTCTGAAGTCTCCATCAGCCCTGCACAGTATGGTGGAACTGAGATGGCTGAGTCTGCAGAGCTGTTCAGTCACACTATAGCCTGGGAATCAGAGGTCTGCTCCCAAGCTACAGTGAGTACAGAACAGGAAATGGTCTGCAGTGATGCCCAGAACCTTTGTGACTCAGATTCAGGCCGTGAGGACCAAGTTTCTGAGCATAATGTTGACCCTTTGTCACAAACTGTAACACCTGTGGTTATAGACAATGAGGAACATACTGATGAAGATGAGACGCAGATACCCGATTGGGATGACAACTTAAATATTCGGTCAGGGCAAGAAGAGGCTCGGTCTGAGGGGGAGGGGAGTGCAAACACAACAATTGATGATGACGTTCTAGATCCCACCTACTGTCAACCCCCAGTCAGGCACTCGAGGAGGTCAACAGAGGCGGTGGAGGAGGATGCAACCGACGACGAAGTTACCTTGCGCCTTCCTGGACAGAGTCGGAGCACTGGTAGCACGTCTACAACTGCATCCTCAGCCACCACTCTGCCTATGAGCATTATTCGGGGTGGATCAACAGGTCGCATGGCCTCTAAGCCTTGCCTAGCCTGGGCCTTTTTTCACATCGAAAAAGATCGCCCAACTCATGTGATATGTAACATTTGTCATGATTCTGTTAGTAGAGGTCAAAACCTCAGCAGTTTGACAACTTCTTCCATGAATCGTCACATGAATAAATATCATAAGTCCCGGTGGGAAGCTCACCGTGCTGCAATGCCGGCTAGCGGAGCGAACCATCCACCGCCCGCCCCTTCCAGTGCATCCGCGCGCTCTTCATCTTCTAGGACTGTGGGGACAGCTGTCACACCTGTTTTTCCACGCAAAACTTCCACCACTGTAACCGCAACAGGCAGTTTGCTTGTAAGGTCGTCAGTTGGTTTGGAAGGGGAAACAAGTGAGTGTGTACAGCTCTCTCAGACATCGATAGCACCAACGTTGGATGAAGGCAACATCATGTCTCCGCCTGCACTTTCCTCACAAACCTGCATTTTTCCAGGGACACCCTACTCAACACTGTCTACACACAGCAGCCAGATCTCTGTCCCTCAGATGTGGTCAAATAAAAGGCCACTTCCTCCGACCCATGACAAAGCTAAGAGGTTGACTCTATCCCTCTGTAAGCTGTTGGCTACCGAAATGCTGCCTTTCCGCCTAGTGGACACACAGGATTTTAGAGACCTTATGTCTGTCGCTGTGCCCCAGTACCAGATGCCTAGTCGCCACTACTTCTCTAAGAAAGGTGTGCCCGCGCTACACCAGCATGTCGCACACAACATCACCGCTTCCTTGAGAAACTCTGTGTGTGAACGGGTGCATTTCACCACCGATACTTGGACCAGTAAGCATGGACAGGGACGTTACATGTCGCTGACTGGGCACTGGGTAACTATGGTGATAGATGGTGAAGGGTCTGCTGCACAAGTCTTGCCGTCCCCACGACTTGTGTGTCAATCCTCTGTCTGTCCAAGTTCCGCCACAGCTTCTGCATCCTCCACCTCATCTGGGTCCTCCACCTCCGCCCCAAGCCTGCCTGGTCAGGCCACCAGCGTTCTCACTGCGCAGAAGGAATCACGCACGCCTCATTACTATGCTGGCAGCCGAGCGCAACGGCATCAGGCGGTCTTTAGCTTGACATGTCTTGGTAATAAGAGTCACACAGCTGAGGAGTTGTGGTCAGCTCTGCGGTCCGAGTTTAATAAATGGTTGTCTCCACTCAACCTGCAGCCTGGTAAGGCCGTGTGCGACAATGCTGCAAACCTGGGTGCGGCCCTTCGCCTGGGCAAGGTGACACACGTACCTTGTATGGCTCACGTGTTGAACCTTGTCGTGCAGCAATTTTTAACACACTATCCCGGCCTAGATGGCCTTCTGAACAGGGCACGAAAACTGTCTGCTCACTTCCGGCGTTCAAGCGCCGCAGCTGAGCGACTTGCATCGCTCCAGAAGTCTTTCGGCCTGCCGGTTCATCGCCTGAAATGCGATGTGGCGACACGCTGGAATTCAACTCTCCACATGTTACAGCGACTGTGGCAGCACCGCAGAGCCCTGGTGCAATACGTCATGACGTATAGCCTGGGCCAACGAGATGCAGAGGTGGGGCAGATCACCCTGATGGAGTGGTCTCAGATCAAGGACCTATGCACCCTTCTGCACAGTTTCGACATGGCGACGAATATGTTTAGCTCTGACAATGCCATTATCAGCATGACGATTCCAGTCATTTACATGCTGGAGCACACGCTAAACACTATTCGGAGTCAGGGGGTGGGACAACATGAAGGGGAGGAACTACAGGAGGATTCATATGTGCAAGGGACAACAACATCACCAAGGTCCAGACGTTCATCATCACCAACGCAGCAGGCATGGGACCATGGGGAACAGGGATCGACAAGGGCGCATAGTAGCAGGCGAAATGTTGAGCAAGGTGCAGGAGAACATGAAGAAATGGAGGACGAACTGTCCATGGACATGGAAGACTCAGCGGATGAGGGAGACCTTGGTCAAATTTCAGTTGAAAGAGGTTGGGGGGAGATGTCAGAGGAAGAAAGAACGGGTAGCACCTCTATGCCACAAACACAGCGTGGACTTGGTCCGCATGGCTGCGCAAGACACATGAGTGCCTTTTTGTTGCACTACCTCCAACATGACAGTCGTATTGTCAAAATTAGAAGTGATGATGACTACTGGATTGCCACATCCCCGGTACAAGTCCAAATTTTGTGACATAATTCCAGCCATAGAAAGGGACGCACGTATGCAGGAGTATCAGCAGAAGCTGTTACTCGATCTTAGCTCGGCTTTTCCACCAAACAACCGTGCAGGTGCAGGGAGGGAATCTCCCAGTTGTAACTTGACAAACATGGGACGGTCTCGTCATCTTCACCAGTCTACCCGTACCAGTAGGACCGTATCTGGTGCCGGTAACAGCAATTTTATGGAATCTTTTCATAATTTTTTTAGACCCTCTTTTGCAAGGCCACCAGAGACAACAAGTCTGACACATACTCAACGGCTGGAGAGGATGATACAGGAGTATCTCCAAATGAACATCGATGCCATGACTGTGCAACTGGAGCCTTGCTCCTTTTGGGCTTCAAACATAGAAAAATGGCCAGAGCTCTCCAGTTACGCCTTGGAGATTTTGTCGTGTCCAGCTGCCAGCGTTGTCTCTGAACGTGTATTCAGTGCTGCTGGGTGTGTGCTGACAGATAAGCGCACGCGTCTGTCCAGTGACAATGTGGACAGACTGACGTTCATCAAAATGAACAAGTCATGGATCCAGAAGGAATTTACTACCCCTGTGTCATCCTGGGGAGAGTAAATGCTTGTGGATTTGGAATGTGCTTGATGCAAATCAAAACATCCTGTTTGCAACTAGGGCCCAAGTGCTGCCACTGATGGGGTGGGTGTCTGTGTGGCCCAATTTTTGGAAAAAAGGGAGACTCCGCTTGGAGTAACCCTTGCTTACATTGTTTTTAAAAGAAGCCAAGATGAACAAGTCATGGGTCAGCAAAGACTTTGCTACCTACCCCGGTGTCATCCTGGGGACGGATAAGAATGGCGTATTTTTGAATGTGCTTGATGCAAATCAAAACATCCTGTTTGCAACTAGGGCCCAAGTGCTGCCACTGATGGGGTGGGTGTCTGTGTGGCCCAATTTTTGGAAAAAAGGGAGACTCCGCTTGGAGTAACCCTTGCTTACATTGTTTTTAAAAGAAGCCAAGATGAACAGAGCTGGGATCAGGAAAGACTTTGCTACCTACCCCGGTGTCATTATGGGGACGGATAAGAATGGCGTATTTTTGAATGTGCTTGATGCAAATCAAAACATCCTGTTTGCAACTAGGGCCCAAGTGCTGCCACTGATGGGGTGGGTGTCTGTGTGGCCCAATTTTTGGAAAAAAGGGAGACTCCGCTTGGAGTAACCCTTGCTTGATGTGTTTTTAAAAGAAGCCAAGATGAACAGAGCTGGTATCAGGAAAGACTTTGCTACCTACCCCGGTGTCATTTTGGGGACGGATAAGAATGGCGTATTTTTGAATGTGCTTGATGCAAATGTAGCTGTGAAGTGTACAACTAGGGCACAAGTGCTGCCACTGAATGGGTGGGTGTGTGGGGCCCAATTTTTGGAAAAAAGGGAGACTCCGCTTGGAGTAACCCTTGCTTACATTGTTTTTAAAAGAAGCCAAGATGAACAAGTCATGGGTCAGCAAAGACTTTGCTACCTACCCCGGTGTCATCCTGGGGACGGATAAGAATGGCGTATTTTTGAATGTGCTTGATGCAAATCAAAACATCCTGTTTGCAACTAGGGCCCAAGTGCTGCCACTGATGGGGTGGGTGTCTGTGTGGCCCAATTTTTGGAAAAAAAGGGAGACTCCGCTTGGAGTAACCCTTGCTTGATGTGTTTTTAAAAGAAGCCAAGATGAACAGAGCTGGGATCAGCAAAGACTTTGCTACCTACCCCGGTGTCATCCTGGGGACGGATAAGAATGGCGTATTTTTGAATGTGCTTGATGCAAATCAAAACATCCTGTTTGCAACTAGGGCCCAAGTGCTGCCACTGATGGGGTGGGTGTCTGTGTGGCCCAATTTTTGGAAAAAAGGGAGACTCCGCTTGGAGTAACCCTTGCTTACATTGTTTTTAAAAGAAGCCAAGATGAACAGAGCTGGGATCAGGAAATACTTTGCTACCTACCCCGGTGTCATCCTGGGGACGGATAAGAATGGCGTATTTTTGAATGTGCTTGATGCAAATCAAAACATCCTGTTTGCAACTAGGGCCCAAGTGCTGCCACTGATGGGGTGGGTGTCTGTGTGGCCCAATTTTTGGAAAAAAAGGGAGACTCCGCTTGGAGTAACCCTTGCTTGATGTGTTTTTAAAAGAAGCCAAGATGAACAGAGCTGGGATCAGGAAAGACTTTGCTACCTACCCCGGTGTCATCCTGGGGACGGATAAGAATGGCGTATTTTTGAATGTGCTTGATGCAAATCAAAACATCCTGTTTGCAACTAGGGCCCAAGTGCTGCCACTGATGGGGTGGGTGTCTGTGTGGCCCAATTTTTGGAAAAAAGGGAGACTCCGCTTGGAGTAACCCTTGCTTACATTGTTTTTAAAAGAAGCCAAGATGAACAGAGCTGTGATCAGGAAAGACTTTGCTACCTACCCCGGTGTCATCCTGGGGACGGTTAATTATGGGGTATTTTTGAATGTGATTGATGCAAATCTAGCTGTGAAGTGTACAACTAGGGCACAACTGCTGCCACTGAATGGGTGGGTGTGTGTGGGGCACAATTTTTGGAAAAAAGGGAGACTCCGCTTGGAGTAACCCTTGCTTACATTGTTTTTAAGAGAAACCAAGATGAACAGAGCTGGGATCAGGAAATACTTTGCTACCTACCCCGGTGTCATCCTGGGGACGGATAAGAATGGCGTATTTTTGAATGTGCTTGATGCAAATCAAAACATCCTGTTTGCAACTAGGGCCCAAGTGCTGCCACTGATGGGGTGGGTGTCTGTGTGGCCCAATTTTTGGAAAAAAGGGAGACTCCGCTTGGAGTAACCCTTGCTTGATGTGTTTTTAAAAGAAGCCAAGATGAACAGAGCTGGGATCAGGAAAGACTTTGCTACCTACCCCGGTGTCATCCTGGGGACGGATAAGAATGGCGTATTTTTGAATGTGCTTGATGCAAATCAAAACATCCTGTTTGCAACTAGGGCCCAAGTGCTGCCACTGATGGGGTGGGTGTCTGTGTGGCCCAATTTTTGGAAAAAAGGGAGACTCCGCTTGGAGTAACCCTTGCTTACATTGTTTTTAAAAGAAGCCAAGATGAACAGAGCTGTGATCAGGAAAGACTTTGCTACCTACCCCGGTGTCATCCTGGGGACGGTTAATTATGGGGTATTTTTGAATGTGATTGATGCAAATCTAGCTGTGAAGTGTACAACTAGGGCACAACTGCTGCCACTGAATGGGTGGGTGTGTGTGGGGCACAATTTTTGGAAAAAAGGGAGACTCCGCTTGGAGTAACCCTTGCTTACATTGTTTTTAAAAGAAGCCAAGATGAACAAGTCATGGGTCAGCAAAGACTTTGCTACCTACCCCGGTGTCATCCTGGGGATGGATAAGAATGGCGTATTTTTGAATGTGCTTGATGCAAATGTAGCTGTGAAGTGTACAACTGGGGCACAACTGCTGCCACTGAAGGGGTGGGTGTGTGTGTGGCCCAATTTTTGGAAAAAAGGGAGACTACGCTTGGAGTCACCTTGCGGTGTTTTACATGATTTTAGAAGGGCGTGCCATGCCTATATCTGTGTGTCCTCCTCTTTTTCCTTGTCCAGCTGTTTTGTTTTCGCATGAGTATATGTCCTTGTCACTTTCCAATGTGTTTGAGTTGTTTGTCACCTTTAGGACACCTTTGAGGGTGTTTTCTAGGTGTTTTTCTGTGTTTGTGATTGCCTGCCATTGTTTCCTATGCAGTTCGAGTTCGGTTCGTCGAACGTTCGACGAACCGAACTCGAACGGGAGGTCCGTTCGGCGAACCAACCTCGAGCCGAACCGCGACCGGTTCGCTCATCTCTACTCGTAACTAGTGATGAGTGAGCACTACCATGCTCTGTGCTCGGTACTTGTAACTAGTGATGAGGGAGCACTACCATGCTCGGGTGCTCAGTATTCGTAACTAGTGATGAGCGGGCACTACCATGCTCTGGTGCTCAGTACTGGTTACTAGTGATGAGCGGACACTACCATGCTCGGGTGCTCAGTACTTGTAACTAGTGATGAGCGGGCACTACCATGCTCGGGTGCTCGGTACTGGTAACTAGTGATGAGTGAGCACTACCATGCTCGGTACTCGTAACTAGTGATGAGCGGGCACTACCATGCTCGGGTGCTCGGTACTCGTAACTAGTGATGAGCGGGCACTACCATGCTCGGGTGCTCAGTACTGGAAACTAGTGATGAGCGGGCACTACCATGCTCAGGTGCTCAGTACTCGTAACTAGTGATGAGTGGGCACTACCATGCTCGGGTGCTCGGTACTCGTAACTAGTGATGAGCGGGCACTACCATGCTCAGGTGCTCAGTACTCGTAACTAGTGATGAGTGAGAATGCCAAGAGTGTGCAAAGCAGTAATCAAAGCAAAAGGTGGCTACTTTGAAGAACCTAGAATATAAGACATATTTTCAGTTATTTCACACTTTGTTGTTAAGTATTTCATTCCACATGTGCTAATTCATAGTTTTGATGCCTGCAATGTGAATCTACAATTTTCAGAGTCATGAAAATGAAGGAAATTGTTTGAATGAGAAGGTGTGTCCAAACGTTTGGTCTGTACTGTGTATATATATATATATATATATATATATATATATTGTGAGACTGTGACCGGGGTTATCTATGACGGCCGGTATGTCTCGCCCCGGTTGTGCTCACTCCATGATAGAAAGTAAATCCACTCTAGGGTTAATACTGTTTCCCTACAGGCTGAAGGAAGGGTTAAATGGAAACAGGAACGAGGGCAGGTGTGCCGGAGTGAACAGAACTCCCTGAGTTCTCTGCTGGAGAGGCACATGTATATTGCTGTGGACTTTTGTTTGGACATTAAACGGTGTGCTGTGAACCTTAATGCCTGGATCCCGTGTCTTCTGCTGCGCAGCCGACCGTGCTACCTCACATATGGTGGAGAATGCGGGCATGACAGCCGGTGAGGTGAAGCATCCATCCCTGGTGACCCAGTAGCACATGTCCTGGATTCGAGCGGCTATACTACAGCCCAAACCCGGCAACGCCATGGAGGACATACTAAAGCAGCAGCAACAGACTAATGCACAGCTGCAAGAGGCTAATGCACAGCAGCAACAGACCAATGCACACCTGCTCCGGGCGTTGGAACGTCAGCAGCAATCCTTGCAAATGCAGGACAAAAGGCACCAAGAACAGCTGGTTCAGGCCAATACACGTCAGCAGCAAGCCTTGCAATTGCAGGAACAAAGACATCAAGAACAGATGATTCTCCTGGCCAAGTCGATCCGTACCGGACCGGCAGCAACAACCCCGGGACCGGGTGACGACTGCAGCGTCCGGAAAGCGGTGAGACAAGCGTTGCAAAAGATGACCCCGGGGGATGATGTGGAAGCGTTCCTGGCGGTGTTTGAGCGGGTGGCCGAGCGGGAAAAGCTGCCGACCCCCCAGTGGGCTGAGGTATTGTCGCCCTATCTGACGGGGGAACCCCAAAAAGCGTACCTGGACCTCTGTACCGAGGACGCCATTGACTATGTGACCCTGAAAGCCGAAATACTGGCTCGGTTGGGGGTGAATACCTATGTGCGGGCTCAGCGGGTAAATCAGTGGTTCTATGAGGAAGCCAAACCCGTACGCTCCCAGGCCTATGACTTGTTGCATCTTGTAAAAAAGTGGTTGCAGCCTGACACTCTGAGCCCGGCGCAAATGGTGGAAAGGGTAGTAGTGGATCGTTTTGTGCGCACTTTACCCGTCACCGTTCAACGGTGGGTAGGACAGGGTGACCCGAGTACCCTGGACCAATTAGTGTCCCTGGTAGAGCGGCATGTGGCTACGCAGGACTTGATACGGGACACTGAGACTTTGCGTACCGCCCGTCGGTCCGGCCCCTCCAAGCCTAGGGCCAAGGACCCACCGCTGACAACGGTGCAGGAGTCCCCTACCGTCCCGTCTGAGGCTGCGGCCGCCATTCCTGAGGTCCGGAAGGTTCTGTACCCTAAACGACAACCCGTCAAGTAGGTTTCCGTCCCCATTAGATGTTGGCGGTGCCAGCGGGTGGGACATATGGAAGCCCAGTGTCCACTCACCACGGAGCCCATGGATTGTGGGGTTACCCGGCGGGGTTCAATGTATGCTCAGGTGGTGTGTACCGCTGACCTGATCTCCCCAGAGACGGAGCCCCACTTGTGCCAAATACAGGTGAATGGATGTCCGGTTACAGGATTGTTGGATTCCGGAAGCTTAGTGACCCTTGTGCGATCCACCTTGAGGGCTAAAGTAAAGGCCACAGGACGTACCGTGGGGGTGGTTTGCATACATGGGGACCGCCGAGACTATCCCACGGGGATTGTCACCATCACAGCACCTTGCGGTCAGGTGCAACATGAGGTGGGACTTCTTAACACTCTTCCTTATGACGTGATCCTAGGAAGGGATCTGCCCTATTTTTGGACTTTATGGAGGGGACCCCCTAAGTCCCCTCAGATATTGGTCAGTCCGGGACCTGGGCCCTACAATCCTGAATCCGGGACGCCTGCCGTAGGGGTCCCCATGATAGGGACAGAGTGTGAACCCGATAGGTCACCCCTAGAGGTATTGGCAGGAGAGGCTGAGATGGTCGAACCCATCCCGGAGTTGGAGGCGTCCCCGGATACGTTTGGGACAGCCCAACTCCAGGACCCTACGTTAATACATGCCCGGAGTCGGGTGACAGTAGTTGACGGGGTGGCACAGCTGCCCGGTGCCCAGGTAAGGTACCCCCATTTCGCTCTTAAGCAAGATTTACTCTACCGGGTAGATGAAATACGGGGCATGGGGGTAGAACAGTTGGTGGTGCCCCAGCCGTATCGCCGGCGGGTCCTCGACTTGGCTCATAAACACCTGATGAGTGGCCACCTAGGGGTCAAGAAAACGCAGGAGCGAATATTGCAAAGGTTCTATTGGCCTTTGCAAAGGTTCTATTGTCTTTGGGGAGGTAAAACGGTTCTGCGAAACCTGCCCGGAGTGTCAGCTTACCGCACCCCTGACCCACTTTCGCAGTCCGTTGGTACCGTTACCCATTATAGAAGTCCCTTTTGAACGGATAGGGATGGATCTGGTGGGGCCCCTCGTAAAGTCCGCTCGAGGGCACCAACACATCCTAGTGATCGTTGACTATGCCACCCGGTATCCCGAGGCGATACCTCTCAGACATACTGCAGCAAAGCTTATAGCTCGGGAGTTGTTTGCTGTGTTCTGCCGGGTGGGGTTGCCCAAGGAGATCCTTACGGATCAGGGGACCCCATTCATGTCTAAAGTGACCAAAGAGCTATGCCGGCTACTCCAGATCAAGCAGTTGCGTACGTCTGTGTATCATCCTCAAACGGACGGTTTAGTCGAGCGTTTCAATAAAACCCTGAAAACCATGCTCAAAAAGGTGATTTCAAAAGACGGGAAAGACTGGGATATGATGCTTCCCTATTTGATGTTTGCCATACGAGAAGTGCCACAGGCATCCACGGGGTTTTCGCCTTTTGAATTGTTATACGGGCGACATCCCCGGGGATTGTTGGACCTGGCAAAGGAAACATGGGAGCAAGAGCCCACCCCCCACAAAAGTGTGATTGAACACATTTTGGGTATGCAGAACCGCATAAGCGCGGTCATGCCAATTGTGAAGGAGCATTTACAGGAGGCTCAGGCCGCGCAAAGCGGCCGCTACAATAGACAAGCCACCGTGCGGACCTTTAAACCCGGGGATCGGGTGTTGGTATTAATCCCCACGGCGGAGAGTAAATTCCTGGCTCAGTGGCAAGGCCCCTACGAGATAAAGGAAAGAGTAGGGGTGGTTAACTATAAAGTATTGCAGCCCGGTAGGCGGAAACCTGAACAAATATACCATGTCAACCTATTAAAACCTTGGCAGGAACGGGAAAGCCTGATGGCTGTTTTTTCCCCACCTCCCTCCTCTTCGGGTCGTTCACATCCGGCTCCAGCGACCTCCGGAGAGGACGAACCGGAAGTAAGGATTGGAGAAGCCCTCACCAAGACTCAGAGGCGAGAGGCCAGACGGTTGGTTCAGCAGAACCCCGATGTCTTCTCCGAGCTGCCCGGTAGGACCAGTCTGATACGACATGATATTGTCACCGAGCCCCACCTGAAGGTACGCCTGAAGTCATACCGGGTACCGGAGGCTCGACGACAAGCCATATCGGAGGAAGTAAAGACAATGTTACGCCTGGGGGTCATCGAAAAATCCCGGAGTGAATGGGCTAGTCCGATTGTCCTAATACCAAAACCCGATGGCTCCTTAAGGTTCTGCAATGACTTTAGGAGATTGAACGAAATATCCAAGTTCGATCTCTACCCCATGCCCCGGGTGGATGAGCTGATTGATAGGCTGGGACAGGCGCGATATTTTACCACGCTCGACCTGACCAAGGGGTACTGGCAGGTGCCACTGACGGAGTCCGCCAAGGAGAAAACCGCTTTTGTTACGCCGGAGGGTCTCTTCCACTATGTTGTCTTGCCTTTTGGGTTACATGGCGCTCCGGGCACGTTCCAGAGGTTGATGGACTTAGTGCTGGAACCCCAGCAGGCGTATGCATCAGCGTACCTGGATGACATCATTATCTACAGCTCCGATTGGCAGACCCACTTGGAACAGGTACAAGCGGTGGTGGACGCGCTTCGAACAGCCGGATTGACAGCCAATCCCAAGAAATGTGCATTGGGACTCACGGAAGCCCGCTACTTGGGCTACGTGATAGGCCAAGGAGTGATTAAGCCCCAAATTAACAAGGTTGAGGCGATCCAGAAGTGGCCTAGACCCCTGACCACGAAGCAGGTTAGGGCTTTCCTGGGTATCGTGGGGTACTACAGGAGGTTTGTAAAGGATTTTGCGGGACTATCAGCCCCCTTGACGGACCTTCTCAAAGGCAAGAAGTCCGTCATGGTGCGCTGGACTCCGCAGGCCGAGGACTCCTTCCGGGCCCTGAAGGAGGTCCTGTGCGGACAGCCCGTTCTTGTACACCCTGATTTCCGGAAGGAGTTCATAGTACAGACTGACGCCTCAGAGGTCGGCCTGGGGGCAGTGCTGTCTCAGGTGGTTCAGGGGGAGGAACACCCCGTCACCTTCTTGAGTAGGAAGCTCACCCCTCCCGAGCGGAATTATAGCGTAGTGGAGAAGGAGTGCCTGGCGATCAAGTGGGCCTTGGAGTCCCTACGCTATTACCTGCTGGGACGGCAGTTTCGCTTGGTGACGGATCACTCTCCACTGGTCTGGATGAGGTCCGCCAAGGAACGGAATGCCCGGGTTACCCGGTGGTTCCTTTCTCTGCAGAACTTCCGGTTTACGGTTGAACATAGGGCCGGTGGGTTGCAGGGCAACGCCGATGCCTTGTCCCGCGGCCCGTGTTTGATGGCGGGAATTCAACCCCGCACGCTTGAACTGAGGGGGGGGGTATGTGAGACTGTGACCGGGGTTATCTATGACGGCCGGTATGTCTCGCCCCGGTTGTGCTCACTCCATGATAGAAAGTAAATCCACTCTAGGGTTAATACTGTTTCCCTACAGGCTGAAGGAAGGGTTAAATGGAAACAGGAACGAGGGCAGGTGTGCCGGGTGTGAGGGAGTGAACAGAACTCCCTGAGTTCTCTGCTGGAGAGGCACATGTATATTGCTGTGGACTTTTGTTTGGACATTAAACCGTGTGCTGTGAACCTTAATGCCTGGATCCCGTGTCTTCTGCTGCGCAGCCGACCGTGCTACCTCACAATATATATATATATATATGTATACAGACCACCAGGAGTCTATACATTGTAGGCTCCATCACACACACGTCCATTCTCATCACTGGTGGTCTGTGCTGTATATACAGAGCTGGGTCTCGCAGATAATGAAGAGGACGCTGCTCTGCACATAATGCTGCGGTCACAGCTGATGGGCAGGGATACACAATCACATCCCCCTGAGCTAATATTGATGATCTATTCTACAGACAGGGGACCAGGGAAGATGTTGTTGTCACTGGTGATAATTTTGGACACATACCACTTAGGGAAGGTGCAATAACATTTTTGGGGGCAGATCCCACCATGGAAACCACTATGAAGAATCCTGGAATGACATCTGCCTCTCCTCGCTGTGCACAGGATCAGGCTTTTCCGCATCTTTTACCCACTTCAGGTTTCTAAAACCACCAAATGATTATAAGAAGTGACCGGTCCATTCTTCTGGTGTTTTCCACTCGGAAGACGCTCTGTATTTTACAATGCAGATCAATGGGAAGGCTCGGAAAATGCCGGAATCTACAACTCCCAGCTTAACAATGGTGAGGAGATGCTGGGAGTTGTTGTTATCAGACTGCGGACCCTACAGGAACCACAATACTGATAACACGCAGCAATATCACAAATAATCATCTACATCCAGGTACCTTTATAGGTGACATCTTCTGAGTCGTTCCCGTCCCTTTTGTCTCCACCCAGTACAGACGCCATGATGAGGTTTCGTGCCCACCGCTCGTCTCTGAAGACCTCCCTCTTTATTCTTCAGCAGCACTTCCCCTCACAGCACCTCTAAAAATAAAAGTATCATTATACTGCCCCATAAATATAAAAATCTCCCATGCTGTGCCCCTGAATAAATAATCATTGTGCTTCCTTCACAAAATATCCCCCACACTGCCCTTATCCAAAATACCTCCCACACTGCCTCTCTCCTTAATATACCACCACGCTGCCTCTTTCCATAATGTCCCCATACACTGCCTCTCTCCATAATATCCCCCATATTGCCCCTCTCCTCTCCAAAATATTCCCCCCTAACTGCTCTTTTGTAACCCCCACACAGATGCACAATATAATACACCCCCTTCCCCGCACACACCCACACACAATATAATGCACCCCCAATAACCCCTCCACACACACACACACTACAATGCACCCCCCCATCACCCCCTCCCCACACACTATACAATGCACCCCCCCATCACCCCCTCCACACACACACACAATACACCCCATCACCCCTCTTGCCACATACACACACAATACGCCCCCATCACCGGGTTGCCAAACACACACCTATTACAAAGTACCCCCCAACACCCCCTCCCCCACACACACAATGCAGCCCCCATCACCCCCTACACACACACACACATGCAATGCAATGTACCCCCTATCACCACACACACACACAATATGCACCCCCCCATCACCACACACAAATACAATGCACCCCCATCACCACACACACACCCTCCTCCCTCCCTCGGAATTCAGTACTCCCCCTCTGCCTGTCGCAAAGCTGTGTTCCTTCACAAGTGTTTCCCCATTATGTGCCCTCAGCTTCTCCCCACTCATTTTTATTAATTAAACCTGTCATCTTCGGCTCCTCCATGGAGCGCTTACCACTGCCCGATGTGTCTGTGTCTCCCGCAGCACTATGATGACGTCAGCAAGGTGCTGATCTCATCACGCTGCTGCACGTCGGGGGCGGGGCCCAGTCATGGCACTACACACTGTTCAAATGTATATACGTCTGAGAGCCGCAAATATATTTGAATAGGAAGGAGGAAGCTGCGGTCACCGACATCGCCACCGCCGCGCTCCACCACAGTGTGTGCATGCCGGGCACACCATCACACAGCAGGGGCGGCACAGCACAGCACAGCCTCCTGGTCCTGCTGCAGCTACTGTGCGCATGGCAAATAATGCTGCCCGGCCACTACAGGCACCGGCCCATCTGGCATCTGCACGAATTGCCATATTGCCTTTCCGAGCCTATATACAGTTAGGTCCAGAAATATTTGGACAGTGACACAATTTTCGCGAGTTGGGCTCTGCATGCCACCACATCGGATTTGAAATGAAATCTCTACAACAGAATTTAAGTGCAGATTGTAACGTTTAATTTGAAGGTTTGAACAAAAATATCTGATAGAAATTGTAGGAATTGTACACATTTCTTTACAAACACTCCACATTTTAGGAGGTCAAAAGTAATTGGACGGGGGGGCGTGGCCGGAGCTTCATGGAGTAGGACGCCTGTGGATTGAGCTCCTCTCCCCGGGTGAAAAATAAGCCCACTTACATAAGCTTAGAGAGCGCAAGATGGGGAAAAAGAAGCCCCCTAAGACCACCAGAGACCCAGGAGCCCCAGCACCGCTTACTATGGACTCCTTCCTAACCAAGGAGCTGCCAGAAGAGCAGGACCAGGAGGACGCCCGGACGGCTGGAGCGCCACACCATCTGCTTACACAGACGGCGGCAGCACCAGGAGGTGTGGGAGGCAGCGGACGGAGTGAGCCGGGCCACGTTGCAGCCGGAGGGAGGGGTGAAGAGCCCGAAGAATCCGACGGCACAGATGGAGGGAGAGCCGGAGATCCCGCGGACGCCGGCAGAGGGGGAGCCAGCCTCGCGGTCAAGATGGCGGCGGCGGCGGAGAAGACGCGAGGTGACTCACCTGCCTGCGGGCGGGAATGGGACTGCAGCGAGCCAGCCGGGACCGTGAGCCTGGAGGCTGCGGAGCCGGACAGGAGGTACATGCTCTCCCTAGACACGAGCCCCGGCAGCCACACGGAGATGGTGGGGATGCCGTCCGTCCCCCCTCTGGAGATACTGGAGAACGGCAGCGGTTGGAGCCCGCCGGCTCCTGTGGAACACTTGCAGGGGGAGCCCGGCATCATGGCGTGGTGCGGCGGGAGTGGGGGAGCCCCGACTGTAGGATGATGGATGGTGGGGGGGGACTGGGGAGAGGCACAGAAAGAGGCTCGAGAGGCCATGAGTGAAGCCCTTCTGCCTGCTATAGTTCCCCAGCATGTGTGGGATGACTCTAAATCTCCTCAGGAAGCCCCCCTGTCCTCCCCACTAGGACCACCAATCTTGCAAAATGAATCTCTCACTCCCAGGCCCCAAAGAAGCCAGACCGTATCTGGAAATACAGGGTCAGGGAGCCCAGCCCCTGTGGCACAGCTTAAAGGGACATCCAGGACCCCCCTGAGCTCGCCTGCTAGAGAAGTTTCCAGGAAGGGAGCTCCGGGGACCCTGATTGCTGCACCCACACAGCCTCCATGTCCCCCAGCGGGTTGGTGGGAATTTGTCAGTCAGCTTCCTACAAAAAAGGACTTCCAAGACCTTATTTCTGAAGTAAAAGACACCTGCAGGTCCGAGATAGCGGCGGTCAGACGGGATGTAGTCTCTATCTCCAAAAGAATAAACCAGCTGGAGACCGACCATAATGATGCTAGAACAACCATTCGCCACCTCCAGTCCCACACCTCCTCCCCAGCCGACGCCATAAGAGAGTTACAACGTCATATTGAAGACCTTGATCATCTATTCTACAGACAGGGGACCAGGGAAGCTGTTGTTGTCACTGGTGATAATTTTGGACACATACCACTTAGGGAAGGTGCAATAACATTTTTGGGGGCAGATCCCACCATGGAAACCACTATGAAGAATCCTGGAATGACATCTGCCTCTCCTCGCTGTGCACAGGATCAGGCTTTTCCGCATCTTTTACCCACTTCAGGTTTCTAAAACCACCAAATGATTATAAGAAGTGACCGGTCCATTCTTCTGGTGTTTTCCACTCGGAAGACGCTCTGTATTTTACAATGCAGATCAATGGGAAGGCTCGGAAAATGCCGGAATCTACAACTCCCAGCTTAACAATGGTGAGGAGATGCTGGGAGTTGTTGTTATCAGACTGTGGACCCTACAGGAACCACAATACTGATAACACGCAGCAATATCACAAATAATCATCTACATCCAGGTACCTTTATAGGTGACATCTTCTGAGTCGTTCCCGTCCCTTTTGTCTCCACCCAGTACAGACGCCATGATGAGGTTTCGTACCCACCGCTCGTCTCTGTTACTGTTAGGGCCAGATGGATGGGCAGACCCGGGAGGTGGATCCACTGGGCCGAACTCCCCGATGAGGGAAAGGAGTCCGGTAGCCGGAGCACTTTAGGCAGCAGGACAGTCCGTGCACTAGAGCACAATGGAGAAGTCCCTGGGACCACGGGGTCAC
Organism: Anomaloglossus baeobatrachus; assembly: GCF_048569485.1. Taxonomy (NCBI): domain Eukaryota; kingdom Metazoa; phylum Chordata; class Amphibia; order Anura; family Aromobatidae; genus Anomaloglossus; species Anomaloglossus baeobatrachus. The sequence continues at coordinate 536,586 of NW_027443435.1, read as the reverse complement.
TGATGGTGGTCCGGGTGACGGAGCTCAGGTTCGGAAGCCGGGATGATGTCAGGCGGGGTCCGGAACCGTTGGAGCGAGATGACGGGTCACCGCAGGGAACAGAGATGGTACGGACTGTCAGGATGGCAGATAGGCAGCGTTCGGGGTTCGAGATACAGCAGGACCGGATGGCAATGCAGGATCGGCTCTAGAAGAGAGAGAGGTAAGTATCTGACAGAAACACAAGGAGACCTGACTCCTAGCTTGGGAAACACGAAGAACAGGCCCCGCCCCCTTGGACATTAAACCCCTTTATACCCTGTACCTTAGTGCATCATTTCCTGTTAGTGGACACTGGCCCTTTAAGAAAGGGTCAGTGACCGCGCGCGCGCCCTAATGCGCATGCGCGCGGCCCGGGTGCCAGAAGCCAGGGCAGGAAGCTGAGAGGAGGAAGCAGCAGAGCCGGGCAGAGGCTGGGAAGCCGACGGGCGCCGGGAGCGGGGACCAGGAGGCCTGGGAAGCGCCGGGCAATGGAGGCTGGAGAGCGGGGAGCGTGGCAGGTGAGCCGGGGAGCGGAGCAGAGGACCCGGGGAGCGTGACAGTACCCCCCCCCACGCCCCCCTCCCCGCAACTGGGACAGGAAGGCACGGATCAGAGGAGTGCCCACATTCTCCCTGGGCTCCCAGGACCTATCCTCAGGACCATACCCTGCCCAGTCCACCAGAAAGAACTGTCGACCTCGTACGGTCTTCATGGCCACGATATCCCTTACCGCATAGATGTCGTCCTCAGCAATAGGAGGAGGAGCCGGACTGGCAGCAGCGGAGAAGGGACCAAGGACAACCGGCTTGAGCAGAGAGACGTGGAAGGAGTTGGGTATCCTCATCGTGGCCGGGAGCTGCAGTTTGTAGGAGACCTCATTGATCTTGCCGAGGACTTTAAACGGTCCGATGTAGCGAGGTCCCAGCTTGTAGGATGGTAACTTCAATCGGACGTACTTAGAAGAAAGCCAGACGAGATCTCCTGGAGAGAAACATGGAGGATCCAGACGTCTCTTGTCCGCGTGTCTCTTCATCCGCAGAGATGCACGTGCAAGGGACGCCTTGACTGAGTCCCAAATGGTTGTAAAGTCACGGAGTACTGCATCAGCAGCAGGGATATCCGAGGAAGAGGATACAGGCAATGGAACAGACGGCTGAAGTCCGTAGACGACATGGAAGGGAGAACTGGAGGAGGACTCACTGACGTGGTGATTATGGGAGAATTCAGTCCAAGGAAGAAGCGTGGACCAATCGTCATGATGGGCGTTGACGTAGTGACGTAAGAAGGAGGTCAATATCTGATTGACCCGTTCCACTTGGCCGTTCGACTGAGGATGGTAGGCAGAAGAAAAGTCCAGAGTTACTCCCAGATGTTTACAGAGAGCCCTCCAGAAGCGGGAGGTGAACTGAGTTCCTCTGTCGGACACAATATGTGATGGAAAGCCATGCAAGCGGAAGATGTGATGTATATAGGCGTCCGCGAGTTCCTGGGCAGAGGGCAGTCCAGCCATAGGGACGAAATGGGCCATTTTAGAGAACCGATCCACCACGACCCATATGACTGTGTGTCCGGAGGACAATGGCAAGTCCGTAATAAAGTCCATCGCAATGTGTTGCCAGGGAACTGAGGGTATAGGCAGAGGCAGAAGACGGCCATATGGCAGGTGTTTGGGCGTCTTGTTCCTGGCACAAGAGGAGCAGGCAGAGACAAAAGAGGCGACGTCCGTGCGAAGGGATGGCCACCAGTAATGACGTACAATCGCACTCCATGTTCTCTTCTGACCAGCATGACCGGCTGTTTTCGAGGCATGGCCCCAGTGTAACACTTTTTGCCTGTCAGTCTCAGAGACATAGGTCTTCCCAGGCGGTATCTGGGCCAGGGTGACAGGAGCCACCGGAATAATCTTACTAGGACAGATGATGGGTTGGGATGTCTCCTCCTCTTGCTCCATGGGCATGAAAGACCTAGACAAGGCATCAGCGCGTACATTCTTGTCCGCAGGTCGGAAATGGAGCTGGAAGTCGAACCTGGCAAAGAACAAGGACCACCTGGCTTGCCGTGGGTTCAGTCGCTGAGCAGACCGCAGGTATTCCAGGTTTTTGTGGTCCGTGTAAATAATGACGGGGTACACTGCTCCTTCCAGAAGATAGCGCCATTCCTCCAGAGCCAGTTTGACTGCCAATAGCTCTCGGTCACCGATGGTGTAATTGCGTTCAGGCGTGGAGAAGCTCTTGGAGAAGAAACCGCAAGTCACCATCTTCCCGGAGGAAGACTTCTGCATGAGCACTGCTCCGGCTCCCGAGGAGGAGGCATCCACCTCCAAGGTGAACTGGCGGTTTAACTCTGGACGGTGGAGTACAGGAGAGGAGGCAAAGGCTCGTTTTAGAGAGCCAAACGCGGCGTCGGCCGCAGGTGACCAGTCCTTTGGATTAGCCCCCTTCTTGGTCAAGGCGGAGAGAGGAGCAGTCAGAGCAGAGAAGTGAGGAATGAACTGGCGGTAATAGTTGGCGAATCCCAGAAAGCGTTGGATTGCCTTCAGTCCAGAAGGAGGAGGCCAGTTGAGAATAGAAGAGACCTTCTTTGGATCCATCTGCAGTCCGGTATCGGTGATGAGGTAACCCAGGAAGGGGAGAGAAGACTGTTCGAAGACACACTTCTCGTACTTGGCGTACAGACGATTCTCTCGCAGTCTTTGTAGAACCAGTTGCACGTTCTCTCGGTGGGTCTGGAGGTCCGGAGAGAAGACAAGGATGTCATCCAGATATACCACCACACAGACGTAGAGAAGGTCCCGGAACACGTCGTTCACTAATTCTTGGAAGACTGCTGGCGCGTTACACAGGCCGAAGGGCATCACGCAATATTCATAGTGCCCATCGCGAGTGTTGAACGCGGTCTTCCATTCGTCCCCCGAGCGGATACGGACCAGGTTGTAGGCACCCCGAAGATTCAACTTGGTGAACACACGAGCTCCTCTGAGCCGATCAAACAATTCGGGGATGAGCGGCAGGGGGTACTTGTTTTTTACGGTGATATGGTTCAATCCCCGGTAGTCTATGCATGGGCGTAGGTCGCCCTCTTTCTTCTTTACGAAGAAGAAGCCTGCTCCAGCAGGAGAGGAGGATCTCCGAATGAATCCCCTAGCCAGGCTCTCTGTGATGTACGTAGACATGGCCCTTGTTTCGGCTGGAGACAGTGGATATATCCGTCCTCGAGGTGGTGTAGTTCCCGGGAGCAGGTCAATGGCACAATCGTAAGGACGCGAAGGACCAATAGGCTGAGGGCAGTCCCGGTAGGGACTCTGGAACCGGAGGTCGCCGGATGGGTTGTATGGTCTTCAGACAGTTCTCATGACAAGAAGACCCCCATCGAGTGATATCACCAGTGCCCCAGCTGACTGAGGGTTCGTGTGTCCGCAACCAAGGAAGGCCCAGCAGGATTTGATGTGACATGTGTGGGAGGACGTAGAGAGCGATGTTCTCGGTGTGCAGAGCACCGATACGCAGTTCAAGCGGCTTGGTGATCCAGGAGATGGTGTCAGAGAGGGGTCTCCCATCCACAGAGGCAATCACAAGAGGTTTGGCGAGTGGAGTAACAGGCACCTGGTACTTGTCCACCGTGGCCTGCTGGATGAAATTGCCTGCTGCCCCAGAATCGAGGTACGCCTCAGCCGTGAACCGCGTCTCTCCCGTTGTCACTTGCACAGTCCATGTAACCGGGTCTGAGAGAGTCCCAGCACCTAGGGTGGCCTCTCCTACCAACCCTAGGCTTTGGAGTTTCCCGGCCTCTCTGGACAGGAGCGTAGCAGGTGTGTGCCTTCTCCGCAGTAGAAGCAGAGGCCCTTGGCAAGCCGCTCTGCTCGACGTTGTTCAGACTGTCGCACACGGTCAATCTGCATGGGCTCATGGACGGAGACACCAGAGGCCGTTGACTGGAGTACGGCGGGCTTCTGTGGAGGAGAGGAATGCCTTACTGGACGTCTCTCACGGGACACCTCTTTGGACCGCTCCTGAAAGCGAATGTCCACTCGAGTCGCTAGGGTAATCAGGGCGTCCAGGGTGGACGGTACGTCACGACCAGCCAGCTCATCTTTGATTCGACCCGAGAGTCCTTCCCAGAAGGCGGCGGTTAGGGCCTCGTTATTCCACCCGAGTTCCGAAGCCAAGGTGCGGAAACGGATGGCGTACTGACCCACCGTCAGAGTTCCCTGACGTAACCGGAGAAGAGATGAAGCAGACGCGGAGGCGCGTCCAGGCTCGTCAAAGGTGCCGCGAAAGGCCTGCAGGAACTCCTGGAGGTTCTTGGTCATAGGGTCCTCCTTCTCCCACAAGGGGTTCATCCACGCCAGTGCCTCGCCCTCTAGATGAGACATTATGAAGGCGACCTTGGCTTGGTCGGAGGCAAACATATGCGGCAGCTGCGTGAAATGGAGGGAGCATTGGTTTATAAACCCCCTGCAGGTCTTAGGATCACCGGCGTACCGGGGTGGTGAGGCCAAACGAAGTCTGGAAGCATCCAAGGAGGCTGCCACGGGAGCGGGAGCCGTGGATTGACTAGTGGAGACCCGGGGCGCTGAAGATGTGACCGAGGCTTGTAGCGTGTTCAAGCGGGCGTCCACGGAAGTCATAAAGTTCAGCATGTGGGTCTGGACTTCACGCTGGCGTTGGAGTTCCTCATGCATGGCCGCTAGTGCTTCGGCGGGATCCATGGCCTGTTCTTACTGTTACTGTTAGGGCCAGATGGATGGGCAGACCCGGGAGGTGGATCCACTGGGCCGAACTCCCCGATGAGGGAAAGGAGTCCGGTAGCCGGAGCACTTTAGGTAGCAGGACAGTCCGTGCACTAGAGCACAATGGAGAAGTCCCTGGGACCACGGGGTCACTGATGGTGGTCCGGGTGACGGAGCTCAGGTTCGGAAGCCGGGATGATGTCAGGCGGGGTCCGGAACCGTTGGAGCGAGATGACGGGTCACCGCAGGGAACAGAGATGGTACGGACTGTCAGGATGGCAGATAGGCAGCGTTCGGGGTTCGAGATACAGCAGGACCGGATGGCAATGCAGGATCGGCTCTAGAAGAGAGAGAGGTAAGTATCTCACAGAAACACAAAGAGACCTGACTCCTAGCTTGGGAAACACGAAGAACAGGCCCCGCCCCCTTGGCATTAAACCCCTTTATACCCTGTACCTTAGTGCATCATTTCCTGTTAGTGGACACTGGCCCTTTAAGAAAGGGTCAGTGACCGCGCGCGCGCCCTAATGCGCATGCGCGCGGCCCGGGTGCCAGAAGCCAGGGCAGGAAGCTGAGAGGAGGAAGCAGCAGAGCCGGGCAGAGGCTGGGAAGCCGACGGGCGCCGGGAGCAGGGACCAGGAGGCCTGGGAAGTGCGGGCAATGGAGGCTGGAGAGCGGGGAGCGTGGCAGGTGAGCCGGGGAGCGGAGCAGAGGACCCGGGGAGCGTGACAACCTCCCTCTTTATTCTTCAGCAGCACTTCCCCTCACAGCACCTCTAAAAATAAAAGTATCATTATACTGCCCCATAAATATAAAAATCTCCCATGCTGTGCCCCTGAATAAATAATCATTGTGCTTCCTTCACAAAATATCCCCCACACTGCCCTTATCCAAAATACCTCCCACACTGCCTCTCTCCTTAATATACCACCACGCTGCCTCTTTCCATAATGTCCCCATACACTGCCCCTCTCCATAATATCCCCCATATTGCCCCTCTCCTCTCCAAAATATTCCCCCCTAACTGCTCTTTTGTAACCCCCACACAGATGCACAATATAATACACCCCCTTCCCCGCACACACCCACACACAATATAATGCACCCCCAATAACCCCTCCACACACACACACACACACACTACAATGCACCCCCCCATCACCCCCTCCACACACACACACAATACACCCCATCACCCCTCTTGCCACATACACACACAATACGCCCCCATCACCGGGTTGCCAAACACACACCTATTACAAAGTACCCCCCAACACCCCCTCCCCCACACACACAATGCAGCCCCCATCACCCCCTACACACACACACACATGCAATGCAATGTACCCCCTATCACCACACACACACACAATATGCACCCCCCCCATCACCACACACAAATACAATGCACCCCCATCACCACACACACACCCTTCTCCCTCCCTCGGAATTCAGTACTCCCCCTCTGCCTGTCGCAAAGCTGTGTTCCTTCACAAGTGTTTCCCCATTATGTGCCCTCAGCTTCTCCCCACTCATTTTTATTAATTAAACCTGTCATCTTCGGCTCCTCCATGGAGCGCTTACCACTGCCCGATGTGTCTGTGTCTCCCGCAGCACTATGATGACGTCAGCAAGGTGCTGATCTCATCACGCTGCTGCACGTCGGGGGCGGGGCCCAGTCATGGCACTACACACTGTTCAAATGTATATACGTGTGAGAGCCGCAAATATATTTGAATAGGAAGGAGGAAGCTGCGGTCACCGACATCGCCACCGCCGCGCTCCACCACAGTGTGTGCATGCCGGGCACACCATCACACAGCAGGGGCGGCACAGCACAGCCTCCTGGTCCTGCTGCAGCTACTGTGCGCATGGCAAATAATGCTGCCCGGCCACTACAGGCACCGGCCCATCTGGCATCTGCACGAATTGCCATATTGCCTTTCCGAGCCTATATACAGTTAGGTCCAGAAATATTTGGACAGTGACACAATTTTCGCGAGTTGGGCTCTGCATGCCACCACATCGGATTTGAAATGAAATCTCTACAACAGAATTTAAGTGCAGATTGTAACGTTTAATTTGAAGGTTTGAACAAAAATATCTGATAGAAATTGTAGGAATTGTACACATTTCTTTACAAACACTCCACATTTTAGGAGGTCAAAAGTAATTGGACGGGGGGGCGTGGCCGGAGCTTCATGGAGTAGGACGCCTGTGGATTGAGCTCCTCTCCCCGGGTGAAAAATAAGCCCACTTACATAAGCTTAGAGAGCCCAAGATGGGGAAAAAGAAGCCCCCTAAGACCACCAGAGACCCAGGAGCCCCAGCACCGCTTACTATGGACTCCTTCCTAACCAAGGAGCTGCCAGAAGAGCAGGACCAGGAGGACGCCCGGACGGCTGGAGCGCCACACCATCTGCTTACACAGACGGCGGCAGCACCAGGAGGTGTGGGAGGCAGCGGACGGAGTGAGCCGGGCCACGTTGCAGCCGGAGGGAGGGGTGAAGAGCCCGAAGAATCCGACGGCACAGATGGAGGGAGAGCCGGAGATCCCGCGGACGCCGGCAGAGGGGGAGCCAGCCTCGCGGTCAAGATGGCAGCGGCGGCGGAGAAGACGCGAGGTGACTCACCTGCCTGCGGGCGGGAATGGGACTGCAGCGAGCCAGCCGGGAGCGTGAGCCTGGAGGCTGCGGAGCCGGACAGGAGGTACATGCTCTCCCTAGACACGAGCCCCGGCAGCCACACGGAGATGGTGGGGATGCCGCCCCTCCCCCCTCTGGAGATATACTGGAGAACGGCGGCGGTTGGAGCCCGCCGGCTCCTGTGGAACACTTGCAGGGGGAGCCCGGCGTCATGGCGTGGTGCGGCGGGAGTGGGGAGTGGGGGAGCCCCGACTGTAGGATGATGGATAGTGGGGGGGGGACTGGGGAGAGGCACAGAAAGAGGCTCGAGAGGCCATGAGTGAAGCCCTTCTGCCTGCTATAGTTCCCCAGCATGTGTGGGATGACTCTGAATCTCCTCAGGAAGCCCCCCTGTCCTCCCCACTAGGACCACCAATCTTGCAAAATGAATCTCTCACTCCCAGGCCCCAAAGAAGCCAGACCGTATCTGGAAATACAGGGTCAGGGAGCCCAGCCCCTGTGGCACAGCTTAAAGGGACATCCAGGACCCCCCTGAGCTCGCCTGCTAGAGAAGCTTCCAGGAAGGGAGCTCCGGGGACCCTGATTGCTGCACCCACACAGCCTCCATGTCCCCCAGCGGGTTGGTGGGAATTTGTCAGTCAGCTTCCTACAAAAAAGGACTTCCAAGAACTTATTTCTGAAGTAAAAGACACCTGCAGGTCCGAGATAGCGGTGGTCAGACGGGATGTAGTCTCTATCTCCAAAAGAATAAACCAGCTGGAGACCGACCATAATGATGCTAGAACAACCATTCGCCACCTCCAGTCCCACACCTCCTCCCAAGACGACGCCATAAGAGAGTTACAACGTCATATTGAAGACCTTGATAACAGAGGCAGGCGCCACAATATAAGGGTCAGAGGTGTTCCTGAGTCCCAAATAAAAGAGGACGTTACAAAAATCCTGCAGACCACATTTAACTCCCTCCTCCAGCGTCCTCCTGATAGTCCAATTCCTATGGACAGAGCACACAGGGCTTTGCGCCCCAAAAATTTGACAGGGAACCCGAGAGACATTATTTGTCATATCGTGGATTTTCAACTTAAAGAGGAAATAATGTTCAGAGCACGACCGCCAAAACAAGCAATGTACCAAGGCACTAAGATTCAACTGTTTCAGGATCTCTCATGGCTGACACTACAGCAGCGGAGGGCCCTCCGCCCATTACTGTCATCCCTAAAGGCCAATAATATCCTCTACAGATGGGGGTTCCCGTTCAGCCTATCTGCACGGCGAGGGGAGACATCGGCCAACCTTCGGACCCCCGCAGACTTGGAGTCCTTTTGCCGGGCATTTGACCTTTCAGTCCCGGATCTCCCAGATTGGACTCTGCCCCAACAGATACAGCAGCTTCCTCAGACCTGGCAGCCAGCCACAGCAACACGGAAACGGCGACCTAGAGGCCCAAGAGCGGAAGGACCTACCTGATTGTTTTTTCCCGTGATTTTACAGTCATTTATTGATCTCATATGGGAACTCCAGGGGGTCAACTGGTCTACTTATATTGCTTCCCTTTTTCCTGGGACTTTCTCCCTCTTAAGAAAAATCCCGGGGGGGAGGGGTTTGGATCCCCAGTCCGGTTTGTGAGATTCCGCCACTCACCCTTCTGCAGAGTCGTACCAATTGATTCGCACTTTGGTTTATAGTGCAGGTTATATATAGTGAAATACCCTTAACTTTGTATAAAAGTCAGTTGACTCTGCTGGTGGGGTAGTGGACGGTCGGGATTGATTCCATACCCTTATCGTATAATTGAAGAGTTTCTATTTTTTGGTAGAGCATAGATATGTTTTGGTTTATTCTTTATTGTTTTGCTTGTACTCACAGGTATGCAACTTACTATAGTAGAGACGCTAGGTTTCAGAAGGGCTCAGGGAGTATATCTACCTTACATATCAAGCGACAGTATCACACACTAGTCCTTACACTAGCTTACATTGAGACACTGGGATGGCTACGTTGATGAGCCTTAACGTGAAGGGGTTGAATTCCGATGTTAAAAGGAGGCTGGTTCTCCAGGAGATGAGAAAATCACTGGCGGATGTGGTGTTTCTGCAAGAGACACACTTTACGGAAAAAAGCTCTTTTAATTTTGCCCGCCATTGGTTTCCTCAATCCTTTTCGGCCACAAACACAAAAAAGAAAGCTGGGGTGGCTATACTAATTTCTCGCACTTGCCCGCTTCAAGTGAGTAAGTGGGAAGCAGATCCCTCAGGTCGGTACCTGATCATCCAGGGCACGCTGAATGGGATGAAATTAATCCTATGTAACCTCTATGCCCCAAACTCTAATCAGATTAGATTTGTTTCTTCGGTCCTTTCGCGCCTCCCGTCAGACCGGGGGGTCATTCACATTATAGGGGGGGACTTTAATATGGTGTTCTCACACAGAGCTGATAAAATGCTAGCACCTTCACACTCCACAAGCCCATGTAAGTCATCTAATCTGTCTACGGGATTTCGCAAATTGATCCATAAATATCAACTATTTGATCTGTGTAGAATTGATAATCCAACAGCAAGACAATACACCTTCTTCTCACACCCTCATAATTCCCATAGCCGAATCGACTATTTCTTTGGTAATGTTCTTACTCTTAGAACACTCCGACAAGCACAAATAGGCAGTATCACGTGGTCAGACCATGCCCCTTTACTACTACACCTTAATTTAACAAATGTTCCCTCAAAAAGAACCCACTGGAGACTAAATGAATCCCTACTCGCCAACCCTACTTCTCGAGAATCTATCCGTAAGGCCATACAGAATTACTTTGAGGAGAATTCTCAGACCCCTCCATCTTTCCCAGTGATATGGGAAGCCCACAAGGCGGTTATTAGAGGGGAGTGCATAGCCATTTCTTCCAAGCTTAAAAAGGACTCACAGCAACTTTATCGTCAATGTGAAATAGAACTCCGATCAGCGGAGGAACGCCTTCGCACCCACCCCTCTAAGACTCGCCTGAAAGAGGTAATAGACCTTAGAACTAAATTAAAAGAGATATCACACGGGAAAATAGAAAAGCTCCTACGTTACTCACGCCAGAAGTATTATGAGTATGGCAATAAACCACATGCGATGCTGGCCAGAAGGCTTCGGGACCAAACGATAACTTCCGCCCCCTGCGCCATAAAGGATACTTCGGGCACCCCTCATTATGATCCCACAAAAATCGCACAACTCTTCCACGCATACTATACATCCTTATACTCTATCCCGCCGTCATTATCAATGTCCCACCCAGATAGAACAGCAATATTGAATGATTATTTGACTGACTGTCACCTTCCAAAACTGTCCCAGGAGGCTCTGGAGGACCTTAACCAAGAAATAGTCCCGGATGAGATCCATCAAACCATTAAAGACCTCCCAAACCACAAAGCTCCGGGCCCGGATGGGTTTACTTACCTATAGTATAAAACCTTCTTGGGAGAACTGTCACCTCATTTGACACATCTTTTCAACCTTTTTATGAAGGGTGAGGACATCCCAAATACTTTTTTACACTCTTACATAACTGTCATCCCTAAAGCGGGTAGGGACCCCATGGAATGTGCGAGCTATCGCCCTATCAGCCTCTTAAATTCTGATCTTAAAATATTCACCAAACTGTTGGCGGACCGCCTAAATAATTGGCTTCCACAGCTGGTCCATAAAGACCAAGTAGGTTTCGTTCGCTATAGACAGGCGGGGGACAACACCCGTAGGATCTTAGATCTGGTGGAGGTGGTGAATAGGGAGGGAGTGGAAGCACTTCTTTTGGGACTAGACGCGGAGAAGGCTTTCGATAGGCTGGATTGGTCCTTCATGTTTTCTGTGTTGGGCCACTTCGGCTTGTCGGGACCATTTCTCTCAGCACTGCGGGGCTTGTATTCTCTCCCTGCGGCGACAATTCGCCTCCCTCATGCGCACTCCAATCCCCTGCCCATCCGAAATGGAACTAGGCAGGGCTGCCCTCTGTCCCCTTTGCTATATGTTCTAAGCATTGAACCACTGGCAGCACATATTCGACTCAATCCGGACATTATGGGGGTCAAGGTGCGGGATAAATCCTTTAAAGTCGCCCTATTTGCAGACGACGTCCTGTTGTCCCTGACTAATCCCGTCATTTCCCTACCAAACTTACATGCAGTACTTACTCAATATGCTAGACTCTCGGGTTATAAACTTAACTCCGACAAAACAGAGGCCTTGCCGCTCAACATCCCAGAAACTAAATTACAGACCCTCAAACAAAATTTTAAGTACTCCTGGCGTTCAGATTCCCTACGATATTTAGGAGTCAAAATAACCCCCAGTTATAAAACATTATACCAAGCCAATTTCCCGCCCCTGATACGCGAAGTGGAAAATAGTCTGAAAAAATGGTCATCATTACAGATCTCTTTTTTGGGTAAAATTGCTATAATTAAAATGTCAGTTGTCCCTAAATTTCTGTATCTGTTTGAAACACTCCCGGTGCGGGTTCCCCTGGGGGTATTGAAAAAAGTCCAATCAAAACTCCTGCAATTTATATGGCACTCAGGAAGGCATCGCATCCCAGATTCTGTACTATATACACCACGTAAAAAGGGGGGCTTGTCGTGTCCGAATCTTAAACTTTATTACTATGCCGCACACCTGCGCAGCCTGGCGTCATGGACGACTCTGCCGGCTTTTAACAAGTGGACGGAGATAGTGAAGCTTTGGATGGCACCTTTCCACCCTAGCTCACTAATATGGGGACGCCCTAGTGAAACCCCCTCCAGAGACCTCCTGGGCCCGATGACATTTACAAGAGAGGTGTGGCGACAGTGTAGAATGAAGTTCCAGCTGGCCTCACAGTCTTCCTTGTTGACCCCTTTCCTGTTCACACCACACTTGACAAAGGGCATGAATCCGGGGGTGACGGGGCAGTGGGCGAAGGGGGGTCTCTACTGTTTTCGGGACGTGGTTAACCCGGTTACGCTGAAATTGAAGCCATTTTCGGACTTACGATATCAATACAACCTACCCCTCCATCTTTATTCCTCATATCAACAGATATCACATTTTTTCACAGACATTATGGGGCAGGTGGGGGTGCGTCGTCCCACAGCATTTGAAACCCTTTGTTCTGGCAGGACCACCACCAGGGGACTGATCTCGGCCATTTATAACATTCTGATAATCGGGGACTCACTGGAACCACTGAGGCATTCATACATGAAGAGATGGGAGGGATGGGTTGGACGCCCCCTTACAGATGCACTCTGGTCAGTAATATGGGCTAGGACATTTAGGTCCTCAATTAGCACTCTTTATAAGGAAAATCAAGTAAAGATCCTCATGACATGGTACCACACACCAGAACTCCTTCACAAATTTAACCGTACCTATCCAGACGTGTGTTGGAGATGTGGCCTTGGGGGAGCATCCCAATACCATATATTCTGGACATGCCCAATCATTGAAGGCTTCTGGGAGGAGGTGGAGTCCCTGATTGGCAGATTGGTGGGTGGTAGTGTGACCAGAGATCCGGTAGTCTATTTGCTGAATGCCCTTCCATCGTCTCTAAGCAAACCAGAACTAAAGCTTTTACTTCATGTCCTCACTGCGGCCAAGTGTCTAATTTCACTGTTCTGGAGAAGGGTAGCCCCGCCCTCTGTCTCAGATCTATATGCCAGAATAAAAGATGTCAGGAGTATGGAAAAGCTCACAGCTCAGCTCCATAATACAATGGATGGGATGCCCTTGTAGATACCTGCCAGGTGTAGGGTTGGATATAGGATTGGAATCTCTGATACTCGGGATTTAGACCGGTTTCGTACAGCTATTCATGTAACTGCATGTCAGTGTGTTATTCTTTTCTTTTGTGTTGTATAACATGTTAAAAAAAACCTTTTTCAAAAATAAAAAGTTGATTAAAAAAAAAAAAGTAATTGGACAAATAAACCAAACCCAAACAAAATATTTTTATTTTCAATATTTTGTTGCGAATCCTTTGGAGGCAATCACTGCCTTAAGTCTGGAACCCATGGACATCACCAAACGCTGGGTTTCCTCCTTCTTAATGCTTTGCCAGGCCTTTACAGCCGCAGCCTTCAGGTCTTGCTTGTTTATGGGTCTTTCCGTCTTAAGTCTGGATTTGAGCAAGTGAAATGCATGCTCAATTGGGTTAAGATCTGGTGATTGACTTGGCCATTGCAGAATGTTCCACCTTTTTGCACTCATGAACTCCTGGGTAGCTTTGGCTGTATGCTTGGGGTCATTGTCCATCTGTACTATGAAGCACCGTCCGATCAACTTTGCGGCATTTGGCTGAATCTGGGCTGAAAGTATATCCCGGTACACTTCAGAATTCATCCGGCTACTCTTGTCTGCTGTTATGTCATCAATAAACACAAGTGACCCAGTGCCATTGAAAACCATGCATGCCCATGCCATCACATTGCCTCCACCATGTTTTACAGAGGATGTGGTGTGCCTTGGATCATGTGCCGTTCCCTTTCTTCTCCAAACTTTTTTCTTCCCATCATTCTGGTACAGGTTGATCTTTGTCTCATCTGTCCATAGAATACTTTTCCAGAACTGAGCTGGCTTCATGAGGTGTTTTTCAGCAAATTTAACTCTGGCCTGTCTATTTTTGGAATTGATGAATGGTTTGCATCTAGATGTGAACCCTTTGTATTTACTTTCATGGAGTCTTCTCTTTACTGTTGACTTAGAGACAGATACACCTACTTCACTGAGAGTGTTCTGGACTTCAGTTGATGTTGTGAACGAGTTCTTCTTCACCAAAGAAAGTATGCGGCGATCATCCACCACTGTTGTCATCCGTGGACGCCCAGGCCTTTTTGAGTTCCCAAGCTCACCAGTCAATTCCTTTTTTCTCAGAATGTACCCGACTGTTGCTTTTGCTACTCCAAGCATGTCTGCTATCTCTCTGATGGATTTTTTCTTTTTTTTCAGCCTCAGGATGTTCTGCTTCACCTCAATTGAGAGTTCCTTAGACCGCATGTTGTCTGGTCACAGCAACAGCTTCCAAATGCAAAACCACACACCTGTAATAAACCCCAGACCTTTTAACTACTTCATTGATTACAGGTTAACGAGGGAGACGCCTTCAGAGTTAATTGCAGCCCTTAGAGTCCCTTGTCCAATTACTTTTGGTCCCTTGAAAAAGAGGAGGCTATGCATTACAGAGCTATGATTCCTAAACCCTTTCTCCGATTTGGATGTGAAAACTCTCATATTGCAGCTGGGAGTGTGCACTTTCAGCCCATATTATATATATAATTGTATTTCTAAACATGTTTTTGTAAACAGCTAAAATAACAAAACGTGTGTCACTGTCCAAATATTTCTGGACCTAACTGTAGATATATATGTGTGTGTGTGTATCTCTCCTGGAATAAACACTCTAGTGGTGTCTATGAGGCTCTGTCTAGATTGAAGGTGATGCTTTGATGGAGGGAGATCCTCAATATATCACCTCCATTCTAGTCCCCTCAGTACAGAGCCGTCTTCACTGGAGACTGCAGTCACCTCACAATATCACCTCCATTCTAGTCCCCTCAGTACAGAGCCGTCTACACTGGAGGCTGCAGTCACCTCACAATATCACCTCCATTCTAGTCCCCTCAGTACAGAGCCGTCTACACTAGAGACTGCAGTCACCTCACAATATCACCTCCATTCTAGTCCCCTCAGTACAGAGCCGTCTACACTGGAGGCTGCAGTCACCTCACAATATCACCTCCATTCTAGTCCCCTCAGTACAGAGCCGTCTACACTAGAGACTGCAGTCACCTCACAATATCACCTCCATTCTAGTCCCCTCAGTACAGAGCCGTCTACACTGGAGACTGCAGTCACCTCACAATATCACCTCCATTCTAGTCCCCTCAGTACAGAGCCGTCTACACTGGAGACTGCAGTCACCTCACAATATCACCTCCATTCTAGTCCCCTCAGTACAGAGCCGTCTACACTGGAGGCTGCAGTCACCTCACAATATCACCTCCATTCTAGTCCCCTCAGTACAGAGCCGTCTACACTGGAGGCTGCAGTCACCTCACAATATCACCTCCATTCTAGTCCCCTCAGTACAGAGCCGTCTACACTGGAGACTGCAGTCACCTCACACTATCACCTCCATTCTAGTCCCCTCAGTACAGAGCCGTCTACACTGGAGGCTGCAGTCACCTCACAATATCACCTCCATTCTAGTCCCCTCAGTACAGAGCCGTCTACACTGGAGGCTGCAGTCACCTCACAATATCACCTCCATTCTAGTCCCCTCAGTACAGAGCCGTCTACACTGGAGACTGCAGTCACCTCACAATATCACCTCCATTCTAGTCCCCTCAGTACAGAGCCGTCTACACTGGAGACTGCAGTCACCTCACAATATCACCTCCATTCTAGTCCCCTCAGTACAGAGCCGTCTACACTGGAGACTGCAGTCACCTCACAATATCACCTCCATTCTAGTCCCCTCAGTACAGAGCCGTCTACACTGGAGGCTGCAGTCACCTCACAATATCACCTCCATTCTAGTCCCCTCAGTACAGAGCCGTCTACACTGGAGGCTGCAGTCACCTCACAATATCACCTCCATTCTAGTCCCCTCAGTACAGAGCCGTCTACACTGGAGACTGCAGTCACCTCACAATATCACCTCCATTCTTGTCCCCTCAGTACAGAGCCGTCTACACTGGAGACTGCAGTCACCTCACAATATCACCTCCATTCTAGTCCCCTCAGTACAGAGCCGTCTACACTGGAGGCTGCAGTCACCTCACAATATCACCTCCATTCTAGTCCCCTCAGTACAGAGGCGTCTACACTGGAGACTGCAGTCACCTCACAATATCACCTCCATTCTAGTCCCCTCAGTACAGAGCCGTCTACACTGGAGGCTGCAGTCACCTCAGAATATCACCTCCATTCTAGTCCCCTCAGTACAGAGCCGTCTACACTGGAGGCTGCAGTCACCTCACAATATCACCTCCATTCTAGTCCCCTCAGTACAGAGCCGTCTACACTGGAGGCTGCAGTCACCTCAGAATATCACCTCCATTCTAGTCCCCTCAGTACAGAGCCGTCTACACTGGAGACTGCAGTCACCTCACAATATCACCTCCATTCTAGTCCCCTCAGTACAGAGCCGTCTACACTGGAGACTGCAGTCACCTCACAATATCACCTCCATTCTAGTCCCCTCAGTACAGAGCCATCTACACTGGAGGCTGCAGTCACCTCACAATATCACCTCCATTCTAGTCCCCTCAGTACAGAGCCGTCTACACTGGAGACTGCAGTCACCTCACAATATCACCTCCATTCTAGTCCCCTCAGTACAGAGCCGTCTACACTGGAGACTGCAGTCACCTCACAATATCACCTCCATTCTAGTCCCCTCAGTACAGAGCCGTCTACACTGGAGACTGCAGTCACCTCACAATATCACCTCCATTCTAGTCCCCTCAGTACAGAGCCGTCTACACTGGAGGCTGCAGTCACCTCACAATATCACCTCCATTCTAGTCCCCTCAGTACAGAGCCGTCTACACTGGAGACTGCAGTCACCTCACAATATCACCTCCATTCTAGTCCCCTCAGTACAGAGCCGTCTACACTGGAGACTGCAGTCACCTCACAATATCACCTCCATTCTAGTCCCCTCAGTACAGAGCCGTCTACACTGGAGACTGCAGTCACCTCACAATATCACCTCCATTCTAGTCCCCTCAGTACAGAGCCGTCTACACTGGAGACTGCAGTCACCTCACAATATCACCTCCATTCTAGTCCCCTCAGTACAGAGCCGTCTACACTGGAGGCTGCAGTCACCTCACAATATCACCTCCATTCTAGTCCCCTCAGTACAGAGCCGTCTACACTGGAGGCTGCAGTCACCTCACAATATCACCTCCATTCTAGTCCCCTCAGTACAGAGCCGTCTACACTGGAGACTGCAGTCACCTCACAATATCACCTCCATTCTAGTCCCCTCAGTACAGAGCCGTCTACACTGGAGACTGCAGTCACCTCACAATATCACCTCCATTCTAGTCCCCTCAGTACAGAGCCGTCTACACTGGAGGCCGCAGTCACCTCACAATATCACCTCCATTCTAGTCCCCTCAGTACAGAGCCGTCTACACTGGAGGCCGCAGTCACCTCACAATATCACCTCCATTCTAGTCCCCTCAGTACAGAGCCGTCTACACTGGAGACCGCAGTCACCTCACAATATCACCTCCATTCTAGTCCCCTCAGTACAGAGCCGTCTACACTGGAGACTGCAGTCACCTCACAATATCACCTCCATTCTAGTCCCCTCAGTACAGAGCCGTCTACACTGGAGACTGCAGTCACCTCACAATATCACCTCCATTCTAGTCCCCTCAGTACAGAGCCGTCTACACTGGAGACTGCAGTCACCTCACAATATCACCTCCATTCTAGTCCCCTCAGTACAGAGCCGTCTACACTGGAGACTGCAGTCACCTCACAATATCACCTCCATTCTAGTCCCCTCAGTACAGAGCCGTCTACACTGGAGACTGCAGTCACCTCACAATATCACCTCCATTCTAGTCCCCTCAGTACAGAGCCGTCTACACTGGAGGCTGCAGTCACCTCACAATATCACCTCCATTCTAGTCCCCTCAGTACAGAGCCGTCTACACTGGAGACTGCAGTCACCTCACAATATCACCTCCATTCTAGTCCCCTCAGTACAGAGCCGTCTACACTGGAGACTGCAGTCACCTCACAATATCACCTCCATTCTAGTCCCCTCAGTACAGAGCCGTCTACACTGGAGACTGCAGTCACCTCACAATATCACCTCCATTCTAGTCCCCTCAGTACAGAGCCGTCTACACTGGAGGCTGCAGTCACCTCACAATATCACCTCCATTCTAGTCCCCTCAGTACAGAGCCGTCTACACTGGAGACTGCAGTCACCTCACAATATCACCTCCATTCTAGTCCCCTCAGTACAGAGCCGTCTACACTGGAGACTGCAGTCACCTCACAATATCACCTCCATTCTAGTCCCCTCAGTACAGAGCCGTCTACACTGGAGACTGCAGTCACCTCACAATATCACCTCCATTCTAGTCCCCTCAGTACAGAGCCGTCTACACTGGAGACTGCAGTCACCTCACAATATCACCTCCATTCTAGACCCCTCAGTACAGAGCCATCTACACTGGAGACTGCAGTCACCTCACACTATCACCTCCATTCTAGTCCCCTCAGTACAGAGCCGTCTACACTGGAGGCTGCAGTCACCTCACAATATCACCTCCATTCTAGTCCCCTCAGTACAGAGCCGTCTACACTGGAGACTGCAGTCACCTCACAATATCACCTCCATTCTAGTCCCCTCAGTACAGAGCCGTCTACACTGGAGACTGCAGTCACCTCACAATATCACCTCCATTCTAGTCCCCTCAGTACAGAGCCGTCTACACTGGAGACTGCAGTCACCTCACAATATCACCTCCATTCTAGTCCCCTCAGTACAGAGCCGTCTACACTGGAGACTGCAGTCACCTCACAATATCACCTCCATTCTAGTCCCCTCAGTACAGAGCCGTCTACACTGGAGGCTGCAATCACCTCACAATATCACCTCCATTCTAGTCCCCTCAGTACAGAGCCGTCTACACTGGAGACTGCAGTCACCTCACAATATCACCTCCATTCTAGTCCCCTCAGTACAGAGCCGTCTACACTGGAGGCTGCAGTCACCTCACAATATCACCTCCATTCTAGTCCCCTCAGTACAGAGCCGTCTACACTGGAGACTGCAGTCACCTCACAATATCACCTCCATTCTAGTCCCCTCAGTACAGAGCCGTCTACACTGGAGACTGCAGTCACCTCACAATATCACCTCCATTCTAGTCCCCTCAGTACAGAGCCGTCTACACTGGAGGCTGCAGTCACCTCACAATATCACCTCCATTCTAGTCTCCTCAGTACAGAGCCGTCTACACTGGAGGCTGCAGTCACCTCACAATATCACCTCCATTCTAGTCCCCTCAGTACAGAGCCGTCTACACTGGAGGCTGCAGTCACCTCACAATATCACCTCCATTCTAGTCCCCTCAGTACAGAGCCGTCTACACTGGAGACTGCAGTCACCTCACAATATCACCTCCATTCTAGTCCCCTCAGTACAGAGCCGTCTACACTGGAGGCTGCAGTCACCTCACAATATCACCTCCATTCTAGACACAACCGTCGCCTCGCGCTTTGTGACATCAGACCACGCCCCTAACACGTGTCAAAGTGACGTCATACCAGACAGCAGCCCGTACATTCTAGCATAGAGTTGATTTTTTTTGAGGGAATGACGTCACCGGAATGGGCGGGGCCTCCTCATGCTGTGCAGATCTGTGAGGGGAAGCAGCAGTGCTCGGGCTCCTGTGCAGAGCGGACGGATCCTGACCCTGAGGTGGGAAGATTCAGCTTTTCCTCATTAGTTATAGAGCTGAGGTCACACTGGATTTTGGGGGAAGAAATAAAAGTGTCTCCTGTCACTACTGGGGGCTGCAGCTCGTGTATATATCACAGGGAAGGGGCTGAAGCTGCAGCACAGGGCTGTGGAGGCTTCCATAAGGAAGGGGGATATGGGGGGCTACACAGGGCAGGGGGCGATGCTGCATATTGGGGGCTTACACTGGGCGATACTGCATGATGGGACCACATCGGGGGTGAGGAGTGTAGGAAGGATGGATGGGGCACATCGGGGGTGGGGGCTATAGAAGTCCATGGCTTATAGGGAACCTGTCACCAGTTTTTTGGCGTATAAGCTGCGGCCACCACCGGGCTCTTATATACAGGATTCTACCATGCTGTATATAAGAGCCCAGGCCGCTGTGAGAACATAAAAAACACTTTATAATACTTTCCTAACGGTTGTGCGGTTGGCCATATGGGCATCTCCATTCTCCGGTGTCAGCGCCGCCTCTTTCGGCCATCTTCGTCCTCTTTCTGAAGCCGCGGTGCATGACGCGTCTACGTCATACACACTCGCCGATCCTGCGCAGGCGCACTACAATACTTTGATCTGCCCTGCTCAGGACCTGAATGCCGGCGAGTGTGGATGACGTCAGACGCATCATGCACCCGGCTAGAGAAGGAGGACGAAGATGGCCAAAAGAGGCGGCGCCGGCACTGGAGAACATAGACGCCCATATGGCCCACCGCACGACCGTTGGGTAAGTATTATAAAGTGTTTTTTATGTTCTCACAGCGGCCTGGGCTCTTATATACAGCATGGTAGAATCCTGTATATAAGAGCCCGGTGGTGATTGCCGCAGCTTATACGCCAAAAAAGTGGTGACAGGTTCCCTTTATCATATTTCCTTCAGCAGGATATATATTTTCTCTTCCTCCTTTTATGGAGCTGAAATCCCGGGAAGATATCATAGTCTCTCACTGCTGAGTGTCCCTCACTGCTGAGTGTCCCTCACTGCTGAGTGTCCCTCACTGCTGAGTGTCCCTCACTGCTGAGTGTCCCTCACTGCTGAGTGTCCCTCACTGCTGAGTGTTTGGTGCAGTGTAGCAGGAGGTGGGTTTCATCCTTCCTTAGCCTCCAGGTCAGTGTTGGCACAGTCTGTCCTCCCTGGGCTTGTAGCTCTGCTTGTGTGGGAATTAATGGCTAGACTGTGGGCACTGAGTCTATATTCGCTCATAGTCCTGCGGTCTCTGGGATCTGGGGGTTTCTCCAGATATGGGGCCAGTCTGTAGTCTCTGGTACGTGGTCTGTTTCTGTGAGGTGTTAACATCGGTCCTCCAGTCACTGATGTACAGTGCTGGCCAAAAGTATTGGCACCCCTGCAATTCTGTCAGATAATACTCAGTTTCTTCCTGAAAATGATTGCAATCACAAATTCTTTGGTATTATCTTCATTTAATTTGTCTTCAATGAAAAAAAAAAAAATTCTCATAAAGCCAAATTGGATATAATTCCACACCAAACATAAAAAGGGGGTGGACAAAAGTATTGGCACTGTTTGAAAAATCATGTGATGCTTTTCTCTAATTTGTGTAATTAACAGCACCTGTAACTTACCTGTGGCACCTAACAGGTGTTGGCAATAACTATATCACACTTGCAGCCAGTTGACATGGATTAAAGTTGACTCCACCTCTGTCCTGTGTCTTTGTGTGTACCACATTGAGCATGGAGAAAAGAAAGAAGACCGAAGAACTGTCTGAGGACTTGAGAATCCAAATTGTGAGGAAGCATGAGCAATCTCAAGGCTACAAGTCCATCTCCAAAGACCTGAAAGTTCCTGTGTCTACGGTGTACAGTGTAATCAAGAAGTGTAAGGCCCATAGCACTGTGGCTAACCTCCCTAGATGTGGAAGGAAAAGAAAAATTGACAAGAGATTTCAACGCAAGATTGTGTGAATGGTGGATAAAGAACCTCGACTAACATCCAAACAAGTTCAAGCTGCCCTGCAGTCTGTGGGTACAGCAGTCTCAACCCGTACTATCCGTCGGCGTCTGAATGAAAAGGGACTGTATGGTAGGATGCCCAGGAAGACCCCACTTCTTACCCCGAGACATAAAAAAGCCAGGCTGGAGTTTGCCAAAACTTACCTGAGAGAGCCTAAAACGTTTTGGAAGAATGTTCTCTGGTCAGGTGAGACAAAAGTAGAGCTTTTTGGGAAAAGCCATCAACATAGAGTTTACAGGAAAAAAAAGAGGCATTCAAAGAAAAGAACACGGTCCCTACAGTCAAACATGGTGGAGGTTCCCTGATGTTTTGGGGTTGCTTTGCTGCCTCTGGCACTGGACTGCTTGACCGTGTGCATGGCATTATGAAATCTGAAGACTACCAACAAATTTTGCAGCATAATGTAGGGTCCAGTGTGAGAAAGCTGGGTCTCCCTCAGAGGTCATGGGTCTTTCAGTAGGACAATGACTCAAAACACACTTCAAAAAGCACTTGAAAATGGTTTGAGAGAAAGCACTGGAGACTACTAAAGTGGCCAGCAATGAGTCCAGACCTGAAACCCATAGAACACCTGTGGAGAGATCTCAAAATGGCAGTTTGGAGAAGGCACCCTTCAAATCTCAGGGACCTGGAGTAGTTTGCCAAAGAAGAATGGTCTAAAATTCCTGCAGAGCATTGTAAGAAACTCATTGATGGTTACCGGAAGCGGTTGTTCGCAGTTATTTTGGCTAAAGGTTGTGCAACCAAGTATTAGGCTAAGGGTGCCAATACTTTTGTCTGGCCCATATTTTGAGTTGTGTGAAATGATCAATGATTTGGTTTTTGTTTCATTCTCTTGTGTTTTTTCATTGCAAGCAAAATAAATGAAGATAATACCAAAGAATTTGTGATTGCAATCATTTTCAGGAAGAAACTGAGTATTCTCTGACAGAATTGCAGGGGTGCCAATACTTTTGGCCAGCAGTGTACCTCTCTTGGTCCTCGTCTACCATCTTCCTGATTCTGGCTTTTGTCAGGCTGCTGTGATTGGTCATTTTGTCCCGTTGGGTTTGGGAGAGCTGTGCCAGGGGTCCTGGTTTATCTGGACCACCTATATGTATCAGGGCTTTATGGTGATGGGAGCGTGGATTGTTATTCTATAGGTGAGACCGAAATGACAGTGCCCTCTTCAGAACTGCTAGGTGTAGAGGGAATCTGCCCAGCTCGGCCTGACAGGCACTGTTGGAGGTGCTTTGATGGACCTGGAGAAGGCGCTTACAAAATTCCAGGTTGAATATTTATGTTGGGCTGGAATCCCACCTTGATCAATCTGCGTAAGCCCGGTTTCACACATCCTTTTTTTTCCAGCACCCATGACAGCACCACGAGTAATGTAAGGGTGCTGTCATGGGTTCAGAAAAAACACATTACCGGTAAGTAATTACGTATTTCGCCGGTTTGGCGGATGCGGCAAACTCCTGTACAGTGTATACAGTACAATGACAGCGCTGTAACTTCCGGTCACATGACAGCTTGTCGCGCTGCCACTGTACTGTATACACTGTACTGGCGTGCACCGCATCCGCCAAACCGGCGAAAAGCTGGATGTGTGAAATCGGGCTAAGTGTGAGGACCCCAGACTTCACTGCCGTACAGGAGGATTGGGGTGATGATGGAATTAAAGCTTTTTAGCCAGACTCTCACTGGTGGCTTCAGATGATAGTTTCCTTCAGGTGGCATAGCAATCTCTATTGCTTATTTGAAGCTCCGTGACTGGTGAATTTCCAGGCCCAGGTAGGTGTATGTGTCCGTTCCTGTAAGAGCACAGTTATTTAAAACAAATTAAGGTGCTGGTCCGATCTTCATTTTTCTCTTCTGGAACTCTGTGATGTTGACCTCCTTTTAGGTTGATCACTGGTGCACACGTAGAGCTGAATTTCTCCAAGATTTGTAGGTTGTCTTGGAGGCCTTTCCCAGTTGGTGTCAGGAGCAGGAGGTCATCTGCATAGAGCAAGGATTTCACCTGGGCGTCATGGAGTGTGAGATCTGGATCTGTTGAAGACTCCAGAGCAGTGTTTGCTCATTGATGGAGATATTAACCCCTTCACGACCTTTGACGGATCTATCCATTATGGAGCATGTGGCGTTAAGCCCTGCCCCCTGCCGCGGGCAGGATGCGACGATCGGCGCACATATCAGCTGTTTTCAACAGCTGACGTGTGCCTGCATGTTATGAGTGGAATCGCAATCCACCCGTAAAATTAACCCCTTACATCTCGCTGCCAAAGTCTGGCAGCGAGATGTATATACTCGCGGTCATGATTTTTACTTATCGCCGCCTCCACCGGAAGTCACGTGAGTGATCACGTGACTTTCGGTGGTTGCCATGGTAGCACAGGGTCATGTGATGACGCCTGCAGCTATGACGAGTCACTTTCGTTTTCACTCAGCCCGGAGCTGAACGAATCAGGAAGTGACCGTATCTGATGTTTACAGCTGTATAGCTGTGATCAGCAGATAGGGCAGAGCGATCGGATTGCTGATCGCTATAGCCCCCTAGGGGGACTAGTACAAAAGTTTTAAAAAATAAAAAAACCCCTAAAAGTTCAAATCACCCCCCTTTCACCCCATTGAAAATTAAAGGATTAAAAAAAATATAAATATACACACATTTTGTATCGCCGCGTTCAGAAATGCCCGATCTATCAAAATATAAAATAAGTTAACCTGATTGGTAAACGGCGTAGTCGCAAAAAAATTCCAATTGCCAAAATTACGTTTTTTGGTCGCCGCAAGTTTTACGCAAAATGCAATAACAGGCGATCAAAATGTAGCATTTGCGCAAAAATGGTACCATTAGAAATGTCAGCTCGAGACGCAAAAAATAAGCAGTCACTGAGCCATAGATCCTGAAAAATGAGAAGGCTATGGGTTTTGGAAAATGGCACAAAACGTACGCCACTTTTATTGGACAAGCTTGTGAATTACATGTTTGGTGTCTACAAACTCGCACCGACCTCAGGCATCATACCCACACATCAGTTTTACCATGTAGTGAACACCATGAATAAAACATCCCAAAAACTATTGTGCCATCACACTTTTTTTGCAGGGTTTCCACATTTGGAATTTTTTTGCTGTTTTCCAGTACACCATATGGTAAAACTTATGGCTTCATTTAAAAGTACAACTTGTCCCGCAAAAAACAAGCCCTCAAATGTCAAGATTGACGGAAAAATAAAAAAAAGTTATGGCTCTCAGAAGAAGGGGAGAAAAAAACAAAAACGCAAAAACTGAAAATCCCCGGGAGATGAAGGGGTTAAAGAGCGTTAGACTTTGTCTGCAGCCCTGTCTGACTCCTTGGCTCTGCTGGAAATAAGCCATTCTTCTACCGTTCACACTCACACTGCAGAGGTTCTCAGTTTAGGAGCTTTTGATGACATTGTAGGACTTTCCTACTATTCCGCTCTCCAGAAATTTCAAGAACAAGCCCGGGTGCCACACTTAGTCAAAAGCCTTTTTAAAGTCCATAAAACAGGCGTATATCTTCACATACTTTTTCGTGGATGTGGCTCCGAATGAGACTGTGCAGGGTGTAGATGTGGTGCGGTGGTTTGGCAGGAAGCCTGGTTGGCTCTTGCTGAGGACATTGTGCTCGGTGAGGAAACTGAGGATCGTCTTGTTCAGGAGGCTGGTGAACAGTTTTCCCAGGTTCCTGCTGACACGTCTTCTTCTGTAGTTGGCAGGGTCATACCTGTCCCCACTCTTGTGGATGGGTGTGATAGACGCTTGCTTCCAGGTACGAGGGAAGAAGCCGGCACTCAGCACAATATTGAACAGTTTAACCATTGCAGCTTGTATTTCCGGTGGGCTTTATTTCAGCATCTCTGGGGGGATTCCATCCGGACCCCTGGCTTTTTTACACCTTATGGAAGAGATTCAACTTCCTCTAATGTAATTGGTGTATCCAGAGGGTTTTAGGAAATTTGACTTTCTCCTCCATCACCTTTTAGTTTTGATGTTCTGTTTTCCTGCTCTTGGCTTAGTCCTTCTTTTGGGATGTCTTTGTAGAGATCTCTGAAGTACTGGAGACAGATATTGCCATTTTGGATTTGGATGTTGTTATTCTTGCTCTTTGTGTCCATGTGACTCCATAGTTCCCAGAAGTAGTTGTCTTGGAGTTGGCTAAAGGGCCCCGTCACACACAGATAAATCTTGGGCAGATCTGTGGTTGCAGTGAAATCATGGACATATTGTTCCATTTGTACACAGCCACAAACCTGGCACTGATTGTCCACAATTTCACTGCGACCACAGATCTGCCGCAGATTTATCTCTGTGTGTGACAGGGCCTTAAGGCTATGTGCCCACGCTAGAATGTCCCTGCGGATTTTT
This sequence comes from Anomaloglossus baeobatrachus, assembly GCF_048569485.1. NCBI lineage: Eukaryota > Metazoa > Chordata > Amphibia > Anura > Aromobatidae > Anomaloglossus > Anomaloglossus baeobatrachus. Next base: position 510,325 of record NW_027443435.1, on the reverse strand, counting down.
TTGCCTGAAAATCCGCGACTTTCGCGGCAAATCCGCACCCGCGGATTTGCCGCGGATTTACCGCGGATTTGCCGCAGATTTTGATGCGGATTTTTTTTTTTTTTTTTCCCCATTCAAAGCCAAAAATCCGCACCAAATCTGCAACAAACAATTGACATGCTGCAGATTTTTCCGGATCAAAATCCGCGGCAAATCCGCCGCGGAAAAATCCGCAGCATGGGCACAGCATTTCCAAAATGCCATTGAAATGGCTTGGAAGTGCTGCTGCTGCAGATTTTCCGCAAATCCGCGGTAAATCCGCGGCTAAATCCGCGGTAAATCCTGTAGCGTGGGCACATAGCCTAAGTTTGTTAGAGATGTAGCTCTGCTTCTTCCTCCTGAGGATGGTTTTGTGCTGCCTTTGTATGGTGTCATAGGCTTCCCTCAGGCCCGGGTGGTTGGGGTCTCTGTGTTTGTTTGAGGCTGTGTCAGGGTCTTTAGTACGGCTTTACTTTCTCTGTCACACCAACCATTGATCTGCTCTTCTTTTGGCCTATTATAGTTTACTTGTTTAAAGGGAAGGTATCGTAAAAAAAAAATTATAATAACTGAAAAAATGTAAAGTAATGTTTAAATGTTTTGTTTAAATATTATTATTATTTTTTTTAATTGTGCAAAATATAAAAAAAAAAGTTTGATATTTTCCACTGTTAAACACTAGGGGGAGCAGCTTCTGAAATCCTACTGAATTTCCACTGTATAAAAAGCTCAGATTACAGCCTGCCGTAAAGTAGGCGGAGTCTGCTCTCCTGTGTGTGATGGCACGCCTCCCTCCTCCTAATCTGAATGTTTACAACAGATAACAGAGAATGACATGTAAGGACACAGTGCACAGCCATTTTCCTGGTGACCAGAAATGTCTAAAGTGTCACCAAGGACAGCAGGAGTATCACACAGGACAGGATTAGATACACAGCCGTGCAGACCATGTCACACAGCAGAGGATTAGATGTTTAGCTTTGCAGACATCACACAGGATTAGATACATAGCTGAGCAGACAGTTTCACACGATAGGATTAGATACACGGCTCAGCAGACCGTATTACACGATAGGATTAGATACACAGCTCAGCAGACAGTATCACACAGGAGAGGATTAGATACACAGCCCTGCAGACAGTATCACACAGGATAGGATTAGATACACAACCCTGCAGACAGTATCACCGGTACACACACAGGTACTCACATGCAGTGGCGCACACACACACACACACACACACACACACACACACACACCCTGATGGGGAACTTGTGCCACACACACCTTTCACATCATTCCTCCCTGTGACCTCCGGTGGGGGCTCCAGGCTGCTGTGCTGCATGCCATCCTCCCCTGCGTCTGGAGGACATTTCACACATTCGATCGCATACACTCACACATCCGATCGCATACACTCACACACACTCACGATATCGCACATACCTGTACAATCGCGTGCACACACTCACAACATCCGGAGATATCACATGCTTCCCATGTGATCCTCTCGCAGGTCCTGGAAGCATCGCAAGCGCCGACACACAATCACACTTGATGGGGACCTTGTGACACACACACACACACACACACACACCAGTGGCGGGCAGAGCTGGGGGAGCTGCGGCAGCGGGCAAAGCGGGGACCTTGGGAGAACGGAGGGAGGGGGGTGTCATTGGAGACGGTAACGGCGGGGGGAGGGGCGGCGGCAGTAGCTGGGGCAGAGCAGGGGCTGGGGAGAACGGAGGGATGGGATGTCATCGGAGACAGTAACGAGGGGAGGGTAGGCGGCTCGTACTCACATCCCGGCAGGTGAGAGGGGTAAAGTGGAGCAAACAGCACACTCTGTGAGCTCCACAATAATGGCGCTGGTCTCCCCCCCCCCCCCCCCCCCGCGCTCTTCTCCCCCCCCGCGCTCTTCTCCCCCCCCGCGCTCTTCTCCCCCCCCCGCGCTCTTCTCCCCCCCCCGCGCTCTTCTCCCCCCCCGCGCTCTTCTCCCCCCCCGCGCTCTCCCCCCCCGTGCTCTCCCCCCCCGCGCTCTCCCCCCCCGCGCTCTCCCTCCCCCCGCGCTCTCCCTCCCCCCCGCGCTCTCCCTCCCCCCGCGCTCTCCCTCCCCCCGCGCTCTCCCTCCCCCCGCGCTCTCCCTCCCCCCGCGCTCTCCCTCCCCCCGCGCTCTCCCTCCCCCCGCGCTCTCCCTCCCCCCGCGCTCTCCCTCCCCCCGCGCTCTCCCTCCCCCCGCGCTCTCCCTCCCCCCGCGCTCTCCCCTCCCCCCGCGCTCTCCCTCCCCCCGCGCTCTCCCTCCCCCCGCGCTCTCCCTCCCCCGCGCTCTCCCTCCCCCCGCGCTCTCCCTCCCCCCGCGCTCTCCCTCCCCCCGCGCTCTCCCTCCCCCCGCGCTCTCCCTCCCCCCGCGCTCTCCCTCCCCCCGCGCTCTCCCTCCCCCCGCGCTCTCCCTCCCCCCGCGCTCTCCCTCCCCCCGCGCTCTCCCTCCCCCCGCGCTCTCCCTCCCCCCGCGCTCTCCCTCCCCCCGCGCTCTCCCTCCCCCCGCGCTCTCCCTCCCCCCGCGCTCTCCCTCCCCCCGCGCTCTCCCTCCCCCCGCGCTCTCCCTCCCCCCGCGCTCTCCCTCCCCCCGCGCTCTCCCTCCCCCCGCGCTCTCCCTCCCCCCGCGCTCTCCCTCCCCCCGCGCTCTCCCTCCCCCCGCGCTCTCCCTCCCCCCGCGCTCTCCCTCCCCCCGCGCTCTCCCTCCCCCCGCGCTCTCCCTCCCCCCGCGCTCTCCCTCCCCCCGCGCTCTCCCTCCCCCCGCGCTCTCCCTCCCCCCGCGCTCTCCCTCCCCCCGCGCTCTCCCTCCCCCCGCGCTCTCCCTCCCCCCGCGCTCTCCCTCCCCCCGCGCTCTCCCTCCCCCCGCGCTCTCCCTCCCCCCGCGCTCTCCCTCCCCCCGCGCTCTCCCTCCCCCCGCGCTCTCCCTCCCCCCGCGCTCTCCCTCCCCCCGCGCTCTCCCTCCCCCCGCGCTCTCCCTCCCCCCGCGCTCTCCCCCCCCGCCCGCGCTCTCCCCCCCCCGCCCGCGCTCTCCCCCCCCGCCCGCGCTCTCCCCCCCCGCCCGCGCTCTCCCCCCCCCGCCCGCGCTCTCCCCCCCCCGCCCGCGCTCTCCCCCCCCCGCCCGCGCTCTCCCCCCCCGCCCGCGCTATCCCCCCCCCCGCCCGCGCTATCCCCCCCCCCCGCCCGCGCTCTCCCCCCCCGCCCGCGCTCTCCCCCCCGCCCGCGCTCTCCCCCCCCGCCCGCGCTCTCCCCCCCCCGCCCGCGCTCTCCCCCCCCGCCCGCGCTCTCCCCCCCCGCCCGCGCTCTCCCCCCCCGCCCGCGCTCTCCCCCCCCGCCCGCGCTCTCCCCCCCCGCCCGCGCTCTCCCCCCCCGCCCGCGCTCTCCCCCCCCGCCCGCGCTCTCCCCCCCCGCCCGCGCTCTCCCCCCCCCGCCCGCGCTCTCCCCCCCCGCCCGCGCTCTCCCCCCCCCGCCCGCGCTCTCCCCCCCCGCCCGCGCTCTCCCCCCCCGCCCGCGCTCTCCCCCCCCGCCCGCGCTCTCCCCCCCCGCCCGCGCTCTCCCCCCCCGCCCGCGCTCTCCCCCCCCGCCCGCGCTCTCCCCCCCCGCCCGCGCTCTCCCCCCCCGCCCGCGCTCTCCCCCCCCGCCCGCGCTCTCCCCCCCCGCCCGCGCTCTCCCCCCCCGCCCGCGCTCTCCCCCCCCGCCCGCGCTCTCCCCCCCCCGCGCCCGCGCTCTCCCCCCCCCACCACACCCCCCCGCCCTCTCTCCCCCCCGCCCTCTCTCCCCCCCCCACCCCCCCCGCCCTCTCTCCCCCCCGCGCTCTCTCTCCCCCCCGCGCTCTCTCTCCCCCCCGCGCTCTCTCTCCCCCCCGCGCTCTCTCTCCCCCCCGCGCTCTCTCTCCCCCCCGCGCTCTCTCTCCCCCCCCGCGCTCTCTCTCCCCCCCGCGCTCTCTCTCCCCCCCGCGCTCTCTCTCCCCCCCGCGCTCTCTCTCCCCCCCGCGCTCTCTCTCCCCCCCGCGCTCTCTCCCCCCCCGCGCTCTCTCCCCCCCCGCGCTCTCTCCCCCCCCGCGCTCTCTCCCCCCCCGCGCTCTCTCCCCCCCCGCGCTCTCTCCCCCCCCGCGCTCTCTCCCCCCCCGCGCTCTCTCCCCCCCGCGCTCTCTCCCCCCCCACGCTCTCTCCCCCCCCCGCCCTCTCTCCCCCCCCGCCCTCTCTCCCCCCCCGCCCTCTCTCCCCCCCCGCCCTCTCTCCCCCCCCGCGCTCTCTCCCCCCCCGCGCTCTCTCCCCCCCCCGCGCTCTCTCCCCCCCCCGCGCTCTCTCCCCCCCCGCGCTCTCTCCCCCCCCCCGCGCTCTCTCCCCCCCCCCGCGCTCTCTCCCCCCCCCGCGCTCTCTCCCCCCCCCGCGCTCTCTCCCCCCCCCGCGCTCTCTCCCCCCCCCCGCGCTCTCTCCCCCCCCCGCGCTCTCTCCCCCCCCGCGCTCTCTCCCCCCCCCGCGCTCTCTCCCCCCCCGCGCTCTCTCCCCCCCCGCGCTCTCTCCCCCCCCCGCGCTCTCTCCCCCCCCGCGCTCTCTCCCCCCCGCGCTCTCTCCCCCCCGCGCCCGCGCTCTCCCCCCCGCCCGCGCTCTCCCCCCCCCGCCCGCGCTCTCCCCCCCCCCGCCCGCGCTCTCCCCCCCCCCCGCCCGCGCTCTCCCCCCCCCCCCGCCCGCGCTCTCCCCCCCCCCGCCCGCGCTCTCCCCCCCCCGCCCGCGCTCTCCCCCCCCCCGCCCGCGCTCTCCCCCCCCGCCCGCGCTCTCCCCCCCCCGCCCGCGCTCTCCCCCCCCCGCCCGCGCTCTCCCCCCCCCGCCCGCGCTCTCCCCCCCCCCGCCCGCGCTCTCCCCCCCCGCCCGCGCTCTCCCCCCCGCCCGCGCTCTCCCCCCCCCCCCCGCCCGCGCTCTCCCCCCCCCCCCCCGCCCGCGCTCTCCCCCCCCCCCCCCCGCCCGCGCTCTCCCCCCCCCCCCCCCGCCCGCGCTCTCCCCCCCCCCCCCCGCCTCGCCCCCCCCCCCCGCCCTCTCCCCCCCCCCCCGCCCGCGCTCTCCCCCCCCCCCCGCCCGCGCTCTCCCCCCCCCCGCCCGCGCTCTCCCCCCCCCCCCCCCCGCCCGCGCTCTCCCCCCCCCCCCGCCCGCGCTCTCCCCCCCCCCCCCCCGCCTTCTCTCTCCCCCCCCCCCCCCCGCCCTCTCTCATCCCCCCCCCGCCCTCTCTCCCCCCCCGCCCTCTCTCACCCCCCCCCCCCCCCCCCCCCCCCCGCCCTCTCTCCCCCCCCCCGCCCTCTCTCCCCCCCCCCCCCGCCCTCTCTCCCCCCCCCGCCCTCTCTCCCCCCCCCGCCCTCTCTCCCCCCCGCGCCTCTCTCCCCCCCGCGCTCTCTCTCCCCCCCCGCGCTCTCTCTCCCCCCCGCGCTCTCTCTCCCCCCCGCGCTCTCTCTCCCCCCCGCGCTCTCTCCCCCCCCCGCGCTCTCTCCCCCCCCGCGCTCTCTCCCCCCCCCCGCCCTCTCTCCCCCCCGCGCCCTCTCTCCCCCCCGCGCTCTCTCTCCCCCCCGCGCTCTCTCTCCCCCCCGCGCTCTCTCTCCCCCCCGCGCTCTCTCTCCCCCCCGCGCTCTCTCTCCCCCCCGCGCTCTCTCCCCCCCCGCGCTCTCTCCCCCCCCGCGCTCTCTCCCCCCCCCGCGCTCTCTCCCCCCCCCCGCGCTCTCTCCCCCCCCCGCGCTCTCCCCCCCCCCCGCGCTCTCTCCCCCCCCGCCCTCTCTCCCCCCCCGCCCTCTCTCCCCCCCCGCCCTCTCTCCCCCCCCGCCCTCTCTCCCCCCCGCCCTCTCTCCCCCCCCGCCCTCTCTCCCCCCCCGCCCTCTCTCCCCCCCGCCCTCTCTCCCCCCCCGCCTCTCTCCCCCCCCCGCGCTCTCTCCCCCCCCCGCGCTCTCTCCCCCCCCCGCGCTCTCTCCCCCCCCCGCGCTCTCTCCCCCCCCCCGCGCTCTCTCCCCCCCCCCCGCGCTCTCTCCCCCCCCCCGCGCTCTCTCCCCCCCCCGCGCTCTCTCCCCCCCCCCGCGCTCTCTCCCCCCCCCGCGCTCTCTCCCCCCCCCGCGCTCTCTCCCCCCCCCGCGCTCTCTCCCCCCCCCGCGCTCTCTCCCCCCCCCGCGCTCTCTCCCCCCCCCCGCGCTCTCTCCCCCCCCC